>NW_006799991.1:1637358-1799260 GCF_000485575.1 Poecilia formosa | reverse complement strand
ATTCTATTTACACAGAGAACAAGAAAATATTCATTCAAATGAAAAAAATCGGTCCCTTCAAGTTTTTGTTCCGCGGTATCTAAAATTCACACAAAAATCAATAGTACTCCGACCATTTTTGTTTTTGCACTAATGCATAACTGGGTTCATTGCAATTTTTTTTTATTTTTTATTTTTTTAGCAAAAATGCCAAAAGCAAAAAATAAAACAAAAACACACCCACACACACACACACACACACACACACACACACACACACACACACACACACACACACACACACACAAAACAGGTTGAGGGAAAGCGTCAGAAGTACAGAGCGAGACCTTATTTTAGGTGCAACAATGCCATCACAAGACCTGGAGCAGCAGACACACACACACACACACACACACACACACACACACACACGCACACACACACACACACACACACACACACACACAAAACAGGTGCACTGAAAGCGTCAGAAGTACAGAGCGAGACCTTATTTTAGGTGCAACAATGCCATCACAAGACCTGGAGCAGCAGACCCTGTGGGTATGAAGGCAACAGCCAAGGCATACCAAACATGCACAGGGTTAGACGTCATTCTGCCTGGTGACACACAACCAAACACATACAATCGTAGGAGATTAACTCACTAGATCAGAGTCTATTTCAAGGACATTTTATGGGTACAAATCAATGTTGTTTTTAACAGTGGCTTTTACCCTAAACTGCTAGCAATACGTAATACCAAAATATTTGAAAATATTTGGTCTGCTACATCAAATAGCAACTTGCTTAATAGCAACCTTCATTCCACCTAATAATGGAAAGCTTAAAAGGGCTTAAAAGCATATTATGCTTTCTATAATTACCAATGAGCTCAGAGATGATAATCACCACAGTTAATCCTTGTTTAAGCACCATACTCCAATTTATTACCATGCACAACATAAACGACTTTCCACATACTTTATGAATGTCAGTGTTTGTAAAAAGAAACCACCTGGTCTGAGCTGATGCTAACAATTGGTGGGAAACCTTCATAAATGTTAATACGGCACCCGATGTCAATGCAAAGTATATTTTTCATACTGTAATATTCCTCTCATCAGTGCAATTATTTTGCAGCCTATTTGTAGCCAATAACTCTTGCAAAAGAAGAACTTTCTTCACTTTATGTTCCGGTTGTAAATAATCATTCATAACAAAAATGGCTTGAATATAAAGAGATATTTATTTTGGGATGTTTTAGGCATGAAAAAAAGTGTCTACCTTTCAAAGTAAAGCTCACAGATACAAAAAAAAACACAGTTTTCAATTGATGACTTCATGTATTAACTCACAGCTTTTGAGCCTAACCTTATAGGAAAAGTTTTTTCTCCTTATACTTACACTGCTTAAATCAGCTTTGTTAGTTTGCTAAGGTTCTCTTTGTCTGATTTAAAGCATATTTTAAAATTTTTATAACTGTTTTCCGTAGAGTTATTATATTCCACAAAGTGCAAAAACAGTTTCTCTTTAATTTGTGATATAGTGGTTAAAATATACCCAAAAACTTCAAAACAACCTCAAGGTTTGACATTAATTAGTAGTAGGTGAGCAGCATCCACATTTAGAAACTACAGAAAACATGGCCTGTCACGGACATATGATCCTAAACTCACGCCGCTGCCAACAACATGAAGCGTGGACAAACATTTTATGACCAATCACACGAAGCGCAACTGTGATCTGCTCCAATCACAGGCGCACACACTGTCACGGCGGCCATCTTTGGTAACCGGAGCCAGGACCATCAAGTTTGGTCTATCATTTTGAGGCCCAGAAATTCCTGCATGTCTGCATACCACAGCATGCAAAAAGGGGGGAGGAAGAGAAGGAGAGCGGGAGAGCACAAAGGAAAAAAACAGAGAGGAGAAGAGAAGAAAGGGAAAAAGGGAGGACCTTTCAGATGAGGAGGAGCATCAGGAGCAGAGAGAAAAAGAGAGACAATCAAAACCATTTTTCCTCCTTTTCATTATTTTGTTTCAGTGATGACTGAATGCTTTCTAGGCTTTTCATCGCATTACCAGAAATCCTAACTATACTGGTGAAACCATTGACTGGAAATGCAGAAAACATCTTCAGATGACTTTCTCGCTGAGCTTTTAACTTTGGGAACAGGGATTTAACATTTAGGCAACAGCAGCAACATTTCTATATGACATGTACACATATCATTACCTGTCTATCTTCAGTGCAAATGGGTGCTGAGTGACTTTATAGGTTAAACACCATTACAGGATCGCTTTGCTCCATAGGATCTTGATCACAACAGAAATAAAACAGATGTAGCAACAAGGTCAGGAAAGTACCTTTCAGGATCCAACAGGGAAGAGTGAGAAAACAGACTCCATCCTTTAACATTTCACTCTATTTCACTACATAAACCAAACCTCATACCTTTACATCCTTCTTTATCTGAGCGTAACATCAACTCACACACTGCTGGCACCTTCATGCATGTTTATTCATGTGAATGTTGCAGGTTACCTCTGTCTTTTTTTTTTTTTATTTCCAGGTGAACATTTCTTATCGGATTTCTCTTTCCAGAGATCTAAAAGATTCATGCCAAGAAAAAAAAAAAAGAGCTCCATAGAAACGGTACAAGTCTCAACAGAAACGCAACAGGTTGGAGGAAAGTACCGTTTTTTTTTGTTTTTTTTTTGCAAACTGAAACTATGCCAGTCTGTTTACATGCGGCAACAGCTTTATGGTCCGTTTATGAGTCAGTGTATTTATGAACTTCTTTCCGTGAAAAAGTATTTTCCCACTGACAGATTTCCATTACTGATGATTTAATTTATTAAGGAAAAACATCAGCCCTGGTGAAAAAGCAATTCCTCCCGGACTTAATCTGGTTTGATCCTGGGTACTAGCAACATTTGTTTGCAATAACTTGTAAAGAGTCGTTCGCATTACTTCGGATCCCCTCTTATTGTTTTATTCCAGCCACATCTGAAGGTTTTCAAGTGTAAACAATGTATTTAAGGTCATGCCACAGCATCTCAACTGGATTTAGGTCCAGACTTCGACTTTGCCACTTTGATATAAAGCATTTCAAAAGTGACATAACTTTTCTCACTGGAGTCCCAAAGGAAAGAGCTCATGACTCAACAAGGGTCATGGGGATAACTTTTTCCGTTATTTAATGAGACTGCATTTATGTATTTATGTCCTAAACTCTTTCATATCTCCTCTTATCCTCTACTGTCTTGCCTCTAACCTGAGCTGGATGTTGTTCCTACCCCAGGTTCACAGTCACCCAAAATTGTTTCCTAGCATGTGGCTTACCTGATGTCAGGTGTCACAAATATGACCCTAGAAAGTAAAATGGTCCTCTATACTGAGCCCTTGCTGCCTTCAGCTGGAGCTTTGTGGTACTCCCTTCTCAACCACCATCAGAGATCCATCTTACTGAAAATTATGCTATTTTCCCAGAAACACAACATATTCTCGGTAAGCCACGATTCCATGGAAGATACCAAAGATATTTTTGGCCTTAGGGAGACTTGTTAAATATTTCTGGGGAGGAAAAAAAGTTGTTTCTTCAAAGTCAAGGACCTACTATTCAGAGAAGTCAACTGGTCTGGGTGAAACTACTTGGAAATGCATGGCTACTGGAAGCAGGTAGAAGTCCAAGGTCATAAAACAATGAATGACTTCAGGCGAGCATAATCAGAGGACACAATTAGTTTCTGTAATCATTTTTGAGGGAAACAAATTTTTTAAGTTGAAAAGGGTCAAGAAGTACCTCAAGCACTTTCTAAACCTGAAGGAAACAATGCTTTCCAAAGGAGGAGATGTAGACCCTTCAGCTGATGTGCCGTAGCGCCACAATCCCATAAAGTTCCCAGGATTTTATGGATCACAACTTTCATTTTTTCTAAATACTTAACAGCAGCTGGGGTGACAAGCAACATTAAGCCGCTAACACGTGCTTTTGAGGTTACATTCGCATAACCATGAACAGATCGCCACTGAAGCAGCAGCTTTACACTGAGTTAATGACACGCATTACATTCACTTTACATAATGCATCCATGCAGATGTTCTTCTAGCCATGGGCATCAACTCTGAATCTAAGGATACGATCGACTTTTTTAGCGCGATATTTCCTCAGTTGACTTGAAATATATTTTAAATTCAATACAAAAAGTCTTCAACAGCATCTACAGTCTTGACCCACTTTGGGTTTTCTGGCAGACGCGACCAGATTTTTATCTAAAATGTCTTGGCATTTTAAAGCATTCAAGATGCATCACAGTCTAGCCAGAGAAAAGGAAGAAAAAAGATCCTCAACGTCACAGATTTGCCACCTTACTCACAAGTGGGCATGCTTCATCACAAACCCACCTGGAGCACATGGTTCCAGTTAAAGTCTCTGTACTTTTTAGGCAAAGACCACATGTTTCTGTCTGACGGTTGGACAATTTTTTTTTCTTTTACCTGTAATAATCCCCAACCAACCAGCTGACATAATGGTTGGTTGGGGTCAACCATTATGTCATGACTTGGGGTCATGAAAATCTCTATTATGGAGATTTCATGACCCCAAGATGCCTGATTCCTTTGGCCCAAGTTATTTTTCCCCAAACGTGACTGTTTTGCCTAATTCATCTTTTGGCAAAACCACTTTTGACAAAAAAAATCAGTTATCAAATAGCATGTACTCTTGTCTTTCCCATCTTAAAGGGAAGCAATGAAAGTGAGCCACTTTTTATCGCATGAACAGCCCAGTAAAACAAGAAGTAATAAATTACAAATTTAATATTCTTAGGCAAAAAGAATAATAATTATGTAGCACTAATTCTCGTTCTGAATGTGAGAATTAAAGATCTGTCCTTGGAATCTCAAATGTTTGAGATTGATTAGCTTTGTCCACCTTATGTCCTTGCATGTGCTACCTACCATGTTTTGGATTTTAAAAAAGCATTTGAGGCTTTAAAAACGGTCTTAGGAAAGTATTTATACCCTTTGCGTTTGTTCAGGAGAGACGACATGTAGGTCGACTGCAAACTGCAGTCATGGGAGTCACAGAATTAGTGACCATCTTCACAAAAAAAAAAAAAACATAAAATCAACAGCGATAACGTTAGCATCCATGTTAATGTCAGACTGAGAGGCAGTCTGTCATCTGATCCACCCAAACACCTGAAAATAATCCCCTGCCCTCAACCCAAGGGAAGGTCTTGTTATTTTCCTCCCTCATACACAAACACACTGCTAAACCCCCAGTCCTCACCTCTGCTCTAAGCTGGCTGTATTCTCCTTTCTGACATACTGGTTCGCAGTTTGGCGGTTTGAATTAGTAATGAACCTAGAAGCTCGGTGTCCCTGCTTAATAGTTTGGGATATCTCCATCTAACTTTTATTTCATTTCGATTTTATTCCTCTCATAAAAATAAGCCTCCATGAAATTCTCTCTCCCCAGGGCTCAGTCATGGCGCTCAGCAGTGGGAAGTAGTTTAGACAAAGCCAGGAAGTAATGAGGAAGTCCTTACAGAGAGCTCAGGATGTGAAAATAAAGTGCCTGCCAACATGATTTCCAACAAAACTACACAGAGAGAAAAACTTTTTTTTATACTGCACACATACAGACACATTACAAAAACATAACCTTTAATTTGAGTAGGACCATTCTGAATTATTTTAAGAAATATTTTTAATTAGATGTCAATAGTATTTCACAGGTTAGAGCAGTGAGAGAGACATTTGATCATTTTTCTTCCTCTACAAACGCTCTCCATCTCACCCCAACACGATTTAGATATGGGAGCTGAGATGTTTATGGCAGATGGTTGATTTTGTGTCAAGTGAGTCATTTCTGTGTTCATTTGGTCGTTCGTTTGGATGGTGACCCATTTTCAGTTTTCTGACAGGGGCCACCAGATTATGGTATCGTTCCTGGTATTTATCATGCCGGCTTTATTTATGCAACACTACAAAACACCCGCAGCGCCAGAGCACCGTGCATAAAAAGTATATTTTATGCACGGTGACTCATAGTCACATAATGTGACTCATAGTCACATAATGAGATAATAAACAATAAGGTAACCAAAAAACTAATCGATCAAGAAGAGAATGAAAAAGTTAAATTACTAAAGCAGGAAATTGCAGTTTCAAAAGAGATTTGGCTTCACCTTAGCAAGCGCACACAGTTCCTGTTCAGCTCTTCTAACAGAGAATAGTAACTCTACGTGTTTAAAACACTTTTCCTGGCGTCTATGGAGATTTCCCCCCTCTCCAACAGTGGAGATGTATTTTAACTTTCTTTAACATCCTGCTCACTGTGCATAGTGGCAAGACCAATATGGGCCCTTGTTCAGGGAAACATAAAAGTCACAGATTACCAATTAACAGTTCCAGGAAACTCTTGAAGATCTGAAGAATCACACCTTTAAAAACTGCTTCAGGAACATTTACATTGAAGGAGCCATTAATTTCCTAAAATTTCCTTTTTCTTAATGTCAATGAACACATTTATTTGAATGACAGGTTGGATTTTCAACATTTTTTTCTGTGATATTACAATTATGGAATAAAAAAGGATTAGTTTATTTGAAGGGTTCTTACTCATCTTTACCAGGGGTGCCAATATATTTTGTCTGCATCTCCACAAGAAGAGTCAAATGTTTACAAATTAAGATCAATTATCTCTCTGGTATTCCAGTAGAAAGGTTTGGTATTAGAAATAAATAACTAGGGATGCTTAAAAATTCGAAAAGCTGGCGACTGTACGAGTAGCCCGCCTCCTGCTAAGAAGATGGAGCAATGTTTTATGTGAATAAACTCTGTGCTTGCTGTGTGTGAATGCCTATCAACTGGTACGTGCGCTTCCTATGGGTGTATGCAGAGCAGGATGTGGGAGAGCAAGCCCATTGATGAAATGTAGGAGAGAGGAAAGACGGTTTCCCAGATCCCCCGGGGCACTCGGCTAGCTCCGCTGCTCCCCTCTGAATCAGGCTGAGTGCGTGTGTGCGCCATAACCAGTGCCAGTTCATCAAAGTTAATTTGGGTTTGTAAACCATGATGCAAGCTGCAGGAGAAAGAAAGCATGAGAGTATGATTAATACCTCTCTCTCCCTAAAGCTGTCTCTTTGTCTTTTCCCTTCCTCCTTTCTCTCATTCAGCTTTTGCCTCCCGCTTCCACCCATAGTCTCGTTGACGACGTTCGCGCTGACTGAAACGGCAGTGATTGGGAGCATGTGTGCGTGCGTGCTGATGCAAGGCGAGGAATCAGGAGAAAGCTCCAGCTATTTGAATTTGACGGCATCAAAGAGGGGCTCGCCTGTGTCTACAGCAGTAAACGAGAGAACGATGAGAACAAAATGTGTGCAGCTCTTTGTTCTCGACGAGAGAGAGGGAGAGTCTCGCATACGCCGCAATTCACTTTACTGGATACATGGGATGGAAAAGGAAACTGGAAGCTATTCAGACCTGGCATCTGATTGTTTTCCAGCTAAAGCAAATTAAAGATGTCTTATCTTTCGGAAAAGAACAACATTTAACTCTGCAAGGAACAAAAATTGTAATTGATTCCTAATGTTATTAAAAAGGAACTTACTTTTGTTGATTAGTGTGGTTTTGCGAAACTAAGTAAGCTGTAAAATTACATGCATTAAAGCTTAAAGGGCCCCAGAGATGTACTCTAGAATACATTTCAGGTGGTTAGGTAAACTTTAAAAAGGGTCTTCAACAAAAGACACATTACTAAGTCAATAACTTACAGTTTCTTAAAAAGTCAGTGGACCTAAAAATCAAGCAAAACTTTAACTTAAAAATATTTAAGACTTTAAGCATTTAATTTTATTAAAAGTTTGTTTGTACGTTTCAGATTGCTCCATTTGTCTGTCTTTTAAGATTTGTGATCTAAGTAAATGTATTGTAGAAACAAAAAAAAAACTCTTTATTTGGAGGCTTGTTTGCTGAATTACGGCAATGTTTGGCAAATTAAAACGTTCCAAAGGTTGTTACCTTGTTGGTCAGATTTGATTAACTATTTTGGTATTAATTCTGGTTCTTGAGTTAGAGTTGAATCCACATGAATTAATAGGCAATTATTCACATCCCAGGAGAATTTAGACTTAAAATTTCCATTTAAAAAAATAAATAAATAAAAATTCTCGTTATAGAAATTGAGGCATCTGTCAAGATGATAAAACAATTTCTTAAAAAAGCATAAATTTACATCTCTTCACAATAATCAATTTTAAAAAAAATCTTTGCGACATTAAAGCAATAAAACCCTTCTTAGAAATTGCCGATCATCTTTTTGCATGTTCCTGCTGGAGTTTGGATGATTTAGATTAGTTGAAAAGCCTCCTTGCCATCACCCTAATCTTTAGCTTGTTCCCAACTTTCTTTATCGGAGTCAAGTCAACGCTCTAGCGAGGCCACTTCAACAGGTTAATATTACTTCCAGTCAGAAGAAATGTGTTGGTAAAATGTAAATATTACTTTGAGCCTAAATCTGCCAGGGTGTGAATTATGTGTTGCTTAACTGTAGGCGTGGGCCTCTGAGATTCTTGGAGTATGAAAGCGTTCTGGGAGAAAACGCCACAGCGTCGCCATGTTAATAATGCAAAACTAAGAAATGAACAGCTGAATTAGTGTTTCTTAGTAGGGAGAAGGCTACGAGCAGCTCTGCACAGCAGCAGGTAAGGGAGGGACCAGGGTTGTGCTATTTAGGATACTCATAAAAACAAATATATAGTTTACAAGAACTGTTTGTATTAACCAGTGTGAACTCAGCAGTCCGTAGCAATAGGGTAACTCGGAGTCCTTTTAGAAACGAACCACCTAGCAAGCCAATTTGTTGAAGTTCACTTAACTAAATGGTTATTTCAGATTAACAGCCTCTTTAAAACACCGATTTAGTGCTCAGTGGAAACAACTGTGGAGACTAAACCGGGAGAAAGTTTAGGGAAAGACATGAAGAGGAGTGAATGTGGAGGAAGACCAATCAGAAACACTTCGAAAGCCCAATTAAGAAGCGGGGCCAGGCGAGTGTTTGTTTGTGGGCGACGAGCAACAGGATGCCTCACTGAGCACCACCATCCTAAAAACAATCCTCTCCTTTCTTTCTTTCTTTCTTTCACTCCTCCGTCGCCTCTAACTTTGGCCGATCGCCACACTGGCAAAAGGCTTGTGTGAGTGAGTGCTTTTTCTGTGTGTACCTGGGATCCGCACTTGAAATGCCCCGCCATGTTTGTTTTGCACTGTTTATTTTTGCTAAGCCCGACCCTCGCCGTCCCCTCCGGGCCTCCTCGTCTTATCCTCACCGAGGGGTTCAGGGGTTGATAGCATGAGAAATCAAACACTGATGGAAATGTCACCAACGAAAGTTTCCACCAGTGAAGCTCGGAGATCCCAGCTGAGACAACATGAGAAACGCGTTGCACGCGATACCCTACATAAACCTTTATCGTTTCATAAGAGGTTACATGAAAAAAATTTTTTTTTTTTTTTGGAGCAAAACTTTTGAAATCTCAAGTTCAAGATTTCACCTTCACGTCTTCAGAGTGTTTCTTTAGCGGGCTGTCTTGGAGAGATTTGTTGTGTTATTGTTGCTGGGACACAACCATGGCAATAGACCTACACAAATAATAGCACAAAGTTAGCGACCAGTGCTGCTGGGTGCCTTTAATGGCCTTCATTTCTGAACAAACTGCACATGAGGAATATTGGGATCATTTAGAAGCAGGCACCGCTTTTTAAGAAATGCTCAAGTTTTTTTTTTCCTAATGCAGACTTGCTGACATTCACTTCTCTTCATGCTTTGGTATTCATACCTTTTGATTTTTCTGCTGTTTTGATTGATTGATTTTTTTTTTTTTTTTTTTTTAGAAAATCTGGGCCTCCGCACTACCCCACTATGATTTCACCTCTTCAAGGTCCCCCCACTCCCCACATGCCCGGTGTGCTCTGCTACGTCAGGATTTCAGGTGTTATGTAATTGTGTTTACTTGGTGATGGAGATAGGCAACACAAGTGAAGCCTGAACTAAAAAAAGAGGTGCTTTAGGGACTTGTTAAGAACTGTGGGAGTGGAAACACTCCCTTTGGTGTGTATTGTGGGTTTTGTACGTTTGCAGAGGGTTTACATGAAGAAAAAGCTTGACAACAAGCTGAAAGGTGAACTCCAACCAGCACTGGGCTGTTGTGGCATCTGAACCCTCTTTAAGTTGTAAGGCACAACAACCCATTATGACATCACTTTGTTTCGTGAGTCATTTTACAAAAGAAATTAGGTCAAAACACACAACAACACTTTACCGTAATGAGCTCCTTCAAAATAACTGGCTTCCCCTCCTTTTTGAATAATTCATTTTCAGGTTTGCTGCTGTAGGACAGATGGCAGGAAGGACAAGCAGACATATGGATGAATGGATTGACGGGAGGACAGACAAAAGGACTGATGAATTGAAAGACGGACAGATGGACAAATGGATGCATAGATGGATGGACAAACAGAATGAATAAATGAATTCTGATGATGAATGAACTCTTAGCGGTAAACGAGGAATAACAACTGGCTGTTTTCTCTGCTGAATATCAGAATAAACATCCATGATTTCTGTTTCTATAGAGCTGTTAACACTTACGGACCACTGTAAGAAAAGAATTACAAAAGCTAGCCCTGGATATTAGTTGTTCTTTTCATGTTGTTTGGAACAGTAAAGTTTTTAAATCACTACTTTTTCATTTTTCTTCACTTTCTAAGGTTGTTGTCACTCATTTTAAAGACCAAGTAAGGCCCGGATATTTATCTTCTTCTGTCCTTTTAAAGATAAACTACAATCTTGAATTAAAAGGAGGTGTCCTTACTTTTCACCATGACCGTATGACCCATTAAACGTCTTTAGAGTGCATGTTGACAGAGTCACATGGACCTTCCACTGAGGGCCTGCTCACTACAGCTGGCCGCTGTCCAATTTAAATTCACCTCTGGTCGAGAGGATCACAGAGCGCTGTCTGATGACGCATGAAGTCGTGTTTGGATCTGCAACGATCTGAGAGCACCGTGAGCGACTGCGTCGGCCTCAGAGAGGGGCACGAGCAGTTCATTAGTTATCTCCCCTCTGCCAATTTTGCCTTCAGGATTGGAAGCAGACACCTTGAGTGCTGGAAAACCGCTACAGCACACAATAAAGCACGTAGGCAAAGGCAACGTGAACTTTAGCCTGAAAAGCTTTTGTCCTCCACATGATGTGTATGTTTATGTGTGCATGAGTTGTGCAAGCTGCGCACTGGCTCCTGTGTGACTCCGAAAGCAGCAGAAAGGGACTTTTTGTTTGCTCCCATTCAGTATTTTTGTCTTTGTATAATCCTTCCATGTTTTGCAATCTCCTACTGTTTTATTTAGAAATTTCCCCAAATGAAAAGCCACGCAACAAGAACTTCTTTTTAAGCTCAACATAAAACTGCAACATACAACAGAAAAGCTTAAAACTAACCTTTATTTCTTTATGCGGTGCGTTTAAAGACAAATTTCTTGTGGGTATCTGAAGATGTCAAATTGATTCTTTGTTTAATTATTTTTAGCTGCAACACTCGTTTAGAGCCTGAACTTTACTATCGTTTTATGACTTAATAATTAATCTCTATACTCTAGATTGCTGATGAGTTACAGCCTTATTGTATAAACACACGCGTAGACACACGCACACACAAACAAAGGAGTGCATTCACACACGTTTGTACAGTGGTTTTCCTGTATAGAAGGAGCAGTGTAGGATCAGAGGAGTACATGCCCCCGCCTCCTCCGGCTTTCACCTAACATAAGGGGAACCTTGTAAAAACACAAAAACACCACAGTTTCCACTCGCATATAAACTTTAATGCTGCGTCTAATATTTCTTCCCCATGCACCCACTTCTGAGTGCATGCGAGTTTGTAAACTGTGACAGAACCTAAAAAAAAAAAAGAAGAAAAAAAATAGTGAATTAAATTAAACATCCTATAGCTTCCTTTATTCGACTGACTGAGCGCGGCTACAAAGCTGCAACAAAATAATCAAAACCTATAAAGAAATCCTACCTGGTGATGTATTAACAGGAAATAAGATGTACATTTCCTATTTTTAATATGTAAAACAAACATCTGTTTTTTTTTTTTTGTTGTTGTTTGTTTTTAATGTGAAAGTGTAGCCGTCTCTCCCCTACAGGCCCATATTTATACATACATCAGGAATAACTCACACACACTCCCCTCGCTGCAGTGCAGGCAGCATTGCGTCATGTTCTAGAAACGGCGCCTGCTCTGGCGCTCGGCTCTAGGCTTGACGGTGTAACTATGGCATTATGCAGCGCGCTGCATCATATCTGCTCCAACGGGCCTATCCCAAGCAAAGGAGGCTCGCAAACACGGCCTCTGACGCGCCGCGTGCAGCCACTTGCTTATCAGCCAACTTCCATCTTTTTTTTTTTTTCTGTTAATGCCAGGCTATGAATAGGTCCAGGTGTCAAACTGTATTATTATATTTGGGTCATGCTGGGAATGATTTGTTGGGTAGTTTTTACGTTGGGTTCAAAGTATATTCAAGAGTTGCTGACTCTGATATTTAAGATGTATTTTAATTAAACCATGTAGCCTTTTAAGTGATTATTATTTAAAATATCATTTAGAAAACTTTTAAGAAATGCGTTGCACTGAGCGGCCCTGAATGCACAGAACCTCTATGCAAACTGGACTTATAATGGCCTTCTTCTTCCTACTTCTACATGAGAAGTTCATTTCCTGTACTGTGTCCCTGATATCAAGCATTGACAAATCAGGGAGCAAACAATGCATGCAGAATCCACACACACACACACACACACACACGCACGCACACACGCACACATATATGTATGTAAATGTGGCCAATCTTGTCATTTTTAACCTCTTTGACTGAGAAACAGACATCCTAAAAAAAAAAGAGCCAAGCTGTAATCTCCAAGAAAAAGATGACATTTAACTTCATCCTTTGCCAAATGTCAGACAATAAACTTCCAGAGGAGATCCAGCACTGACCAAACATATATTTTCACACAAACAGAATACAGCTGACAAATCCACGTAGGTTTTGACACCTCTTTCCCCGTGCCTCGTCTCTCATTCTAGCCTTTCATTTTGCTGTAATTCCCCAACTCAACAATGCATTTGACTCTTTTTACCTACCAGCCTTTAATTACAGCTCATTCAGCCCACACAGAGCCTGTCAATGAATGCTAATAGGAAGGCACGGCGTGTCCATAACTCCTGCCTTCCACATTACGGACGTCATTAAACGCATCGTTAGGGATGAAAACACCAGTCGACTTCTGAGCATATTTTCTACAGTGACTGTTTCTAAACATGTCACCATAAACAACATGATATTGGCATGAAACAGACCTGCTAAGTTTGAGTGTTTCATCCCATTTTTCGCGACCTTTCTATTAGACTGGTTCAAAAGAGACGTACCAGAAGTGGTGACAGAGCAGATGAAGGAGGGGGAAAAAAGAAGACTGGCACTTACTTGTCTGACAATAGGTCTGCGACCAGCATCTGCCCCTGAAGTGGCCGTTGATGGTGGTCTGGGTGCAGAGGGTCTGGCCCTGTGCCGTGCCGGGACACACGTCTCCACACTCCCGCTCGTTCTTATTGGCCACGATGAAGTTGTCCTCCACCGAGTCCAGGATCATGGACCAGTCCAGGGTGGCCAGGTAGCACAGGTCTGGGTTCTTCTCTATCCTCACGGCGCCCCGGGTGATATTCATGAGGCTGTGCAGGCCCACCTCCTTCAGCTGCAGCATTTCGTAAATCACCAGGGCGTAGTTGAAGAACAGGTTGTTGCCACGGATCACCGTCAGGTTTGGGAAGAGGTCGCTGAGGGTCTCCAGGCCGTAGACCCTGAACAGGAGGACGTAGTCGGTGACCACTCGCAGCTTTGGGAAGCTGAGGCCCTGGAAGTCGGCGGACTTGGCCCCAAACATGAGCAGGATCTTCAGGTGGCCCTCGATGATGGTGCAGTTCTCCAGTGACCGGAGGTTGGTTACATTGTTCCTGATGTTCTTGCTCTGACAAACTGAATGGGGAGAAAAGCAAAAAAAAAAAAAAAAGTAAGAAGATGTCAACCGTGTAACAATTTATGTAATCGTAACCAACTCAGAATTGATCTCATTTTTATCTATAATTTATTCAGGGATTCTACCACTTCTTTTTATCGTAACTCATAAATCACAGACCTGGTTAGGCTTTAAATACAGGTCCTGTCAAACAACTACAACCTAAATTTAAAATGCAACAACTGGAGTATTTTGTTGCCATTTTGTTCTGATTTGCTTTAAGAGAAGGGAAGCCATTTGATTGGCCATCTTCATCTCTCCTAACCAACCAATAGTCTTCTTTCTGCAGAGAGTTAGTGACTATAATGCCCTCTCTGATATGAATGAAGCAGACATGAATGAGTTAACAGAAATGAAGCCTTGAAGCAAAGTGCTTATCCCAGCTCATTCATAATCTCTAGTCGCTGTACGCTGGAACACGCACACACACACACACGCACGCACACACACACACACACACACACACGCACGCACGCTCATGAACATCAAATGCATGAGCCAGACACTCAAATGCATTACATATGAGGAGACTTAAAGAACAGCCAGTCACTTACAGACAGATTAAAAAAACCAAGGTTACTTATTTTGCAAAATACAACACACACATTGCTGGGATATGTTAGAGCAATCAAGGAAAAATGTGTTGGTTGGGGAAAATTCCTTGAAAGCTAAAGAAGCTGATGTTTATCTGTCAAGATTGTGTGGAAGAAAAGTGAAAAGTTTGGATGAGATGAGAAAGAAATCAAATATCAAATATTTAGTTTTCCTGCTATTCTTTTTTCTCTTCTTTCAAAACTCTCCCGTTTCTTCAGCAGTTACTTTATGGTCAATATCTAATAAAAAGCTACGAAACCATAAATACAAAATTAAAAAATTCTTCTGTCTTCTAAATCGGATGCAGGTCAAACAATATTACTGGCATACAGCAAACCTTCACATCTATTGGCAGCCTTGGTAAAAATGGGTGAAATTCTTTAAGTAAATCAACCTTTTATTTCACAATTATAATCTGAATATTTTTGTTCTTCTAATGTCTTGCACATAATAATACATTTTAACTAGTTTTAGAAATGTGAAAATACAATTTTACTGGCGAGAAAAGTGAAAACCTGTTTTAAATTATCTTTACCTCTTGATTGAAGCGTACCGTGAGTTTAACATGTTATTGTCTACTGTCAGACCCTTACTGCTGAACTTAAACTCACTCCCTATCTACAGTGAGAGCAATAATTAGGAAGTTTAAAATAACTGAAGCTGTGGAAAAAAGGCTGGACAGGGAACGCAGCTTATTTCACCACCACAGACAGTGAGAGTGGTAAGAGAGTTTGAAAACTAAAGTTCACAGTTTAAAGGACCGAACGTTCCATGGCGACATCATACTACTGCAATGAAATGGAGTTTTCTTTTAACAAATCTTGGCTATTAACACTTTCGGTTATTGTTCCTTGGATTTACCGTTGTTCAAACTTTTCTCTCCACACACAACGGCATAATTGCTGTGAAGTTCCATTAGAAACAATAATAAAAATATTATACGTTCATGAAATGAACTAAATAACTTAACCTCTCCGACGCACCAAATTTTCAGAAAGATGATTTACATTTGTTTTCCAAGAATGCAATAACTGTTTCAAACAGCGGTGGCGCCTTTCAGAGCTAAAAGAACGACGGTATCAAGCTCTACCCTGGTTAGCACCCAAAATCGCAGTTACCTCATCAACTTAGATCACCTTATCTAACTTAATTGTTCACCATGTGTTGATTTTCATCTCACTGGAAACGTATTAATATATAGTGCAGGAATACAATTTCTGTTTGGTGAGAATAACGGCATAAACGGAGTAGAAACACATTCAGGTATTGTTCTTCTTCGAGTCGTTTTAAAAATGCTTTTGCTTTCTCTTGCCACCCTGTGTGAAAATTATCCTTCACAGTGACTCCTGCAACCAAAGCCATTCGTACAAATCAGTCCAACAAAGTCGGTGTGCGACTTTACAGTCGATGAACATCCGGAGGACGCAAGTCGCTTCTAGGCTCTCGGTGAGGCACGTGACAAGTGTCAAAAATTAGTCAAAGAAATTGATAAAATGCCAGACTGAGAAAGTGTGCGTGTTCCAGCAGAGCTGTTATTGCCATTGATCAGCTCCAGGTTGAAGTCAGCTTTTCTCTTCCTCATTCTGTAAATGATTTGCCAGACATGCACAACAATCCAGGTACAAAATTCGAACCAGAAAAAAGGGTCAATGAAAGACTTTAATTACTTCCTGCGGTGGCAAGAAGCCAGTAATCCCAACAATCTTTACTACAACTACGTGTTGGCAAGTAGGGTCAGTCAGCGCTCTGCGTAGACAGGAAAAAAAAAAATCAAAACTTCATAAAGGTTAGAATAGAGTTTACTACATTTTAACAACACTGTGCCTGATGACACAACCAGGGCTACATCTGCTGGTGGTAAGAAAGGTTTAAAAATGTATGGCATGGGAAATACAAAATACTGCTGCTGTAATAAATTTCAAACACTGGATGAAATGCAACCTATTGCGCAGCCCTAAAATAACATTTAATCAGAGGCAACGTTTTTAAGTACCCAGCTGGCAACAGCTCGACAAACTTGGATACATTTCAAAGATCATAAGTGTTAACATTCGATGCAGAAGAGCCACAAAACAATCACTAATTAAAATAAGTTTTCCTATGGTTGGCTGGAATTAATTATCAGAAAGACTTTGTTTCCCCCCGTATTCATTAAACACATCAACACGTATAACTCCTACTTCTGTTGGTCTCTCAAAAAATAATTAGATCTCTAAAATCTATAATTAGACCAGCCACAATCTGGACTGGATTATCTTCATCTAAAAGTACAAGAAATGATGTGTCAGAGCTTTGTTTGGAGTGATTATAAAACCCAGGTTACCAATTTGAGGTGCAATCGGTTACGGGCCACAAAGTTACTCCAAAAACCTAAACTGAATGCAAGAATCAAGGATAAAACATAAGTAACAGAAGTTTACTGCATTTTTACAAATTCTGAATCTTTTGTCAATCGAATCTGTAAACTGAAACATTTTTTCAACACTCATTTTTTCTGACTTATCCTACTCTGGAAAATGATCTAAGAAAAGTCAAGACTTTTTGAGACTGTGTGTGAGTCCTGCAGGTCAGACCTCAAAGGAAATCAGCATCTGCCAGAAAAAGCCACGATTAGTAAAACCCAATCAAATCTTTTTACAAGTGCTGGCATGAACCATCCGGAGCATCACTGTCATTTCTTTCAGTCGCTATCAATTTGACAAAGTTGGAAAGCACACAACAGGGTTACGTTCAACAGATTTATTTAAATCCTCCCTCAGCAGCTAGCAGGGAAAAGCCAAATCATCCATTTCTCCCGATAAGCATCTCATAACATCTTAATCAGCACCAGCGGCTTGCCTCGGCCACGCCTTCCTCTTCCTTTATTGGATACTAACCGTATCAGGCACCAAAACACAAAAACACACTTCCTCTGCGTGGCAGCTGCCGTTATTACCGGTGATAACAGCAACCTTACACCTTTTTCTACCCTGCCTGCCTTATCTGCTGGACACATCAAACAGGGCCGCAGGCCTCCTACTCACTGTCAGCTGCCGGCGCTAACTGGACGCCCATTGTGAAACACGACAACAAAACAAAAAAGTGGTTACGCAACAGCCAGCGGGGCCATGGCGAGAGAGGGGCCCCCTCAAGACGCACCAAGCGGACACAAACATAACCTTTTACGGATGACGTCTTTTGTGGAGGACAGGTTGGCGTTAGTGAGGGGAAGCAGACTGAGCTCAGTGAAAATGTAAAATGGAGTCTTCTTGACTGACAGGAGCAAAAAAAAAAAAAAAAAAGGGGGGGGGGGGGGGTTGGTCATCAGAGGGTAGATGTGAAAGAGCCGAGATAAGGGGGAGGGGGCAGGAGCCCCTCTGTCTTTAAAATAATGAACAATCTCCTCCCTCTCTGCTCTCTCTAGTCTGGCAGTCTAAAGCACAGGACAAACGGCAGAAGACAAGGGGAAAACGTGGGTCGAGGAGGGAACGGGGTCGTAAGGGGGAAATTTAAAAAAAGAGGAGAAGGAGGAGAAAGTGTACGCTAAGCCCAATCAGGAACGCAGTGTGACGTAACAAACCTACGGAGCGGTTGGTGATCACATGCATGAATGGAGAGTCGCTATGGACCACAGGGACAAGACATGCAACAGTCTGCATGGGTGGAGAGAGAGAAAAAACACAGGAAGAACTGCTCTCTGCCATGTGCATCAGATACATATGAACTTAGTTAGAACATAAAAGAAACCTTTGTTATTATGGAGGAAGCATAATAAGAGAAGTGACAAACACAGCAGAATACACAGCATGAAAAAAAAAGAGACAGCCACCTGCTGCTTCAGCATACACTGTAAATATAATCTGTTTTAATTTAAAATGTCCCCAAAATGGAAAAACCACATGCAGTTGTAGAGTGGACAGTGAATGAGATCCCTGTGGCCCACCCTGTCGCTCCGGACCACCCGGAAGCAGAAAGCTCGGTGTTCTCACGGGATGTACAGGATCTCCTAATTACAATAACAACCCAATCAGCCACTAATGAGCCCGGGTGGGTGGCGTGGATAGCTGGGCCCAGGCTGGAACTTACTGCACCCCACTGTAGACCTTTTGAAAAGTGGGCCATCAGCCTGCCTTCTCTCTCTCTCTCTCTCTCTCTGTTTGACACTTAATTTGGCACCAGGAATGAGGAAGAGGAGGAGTACAGGGGTGTCAGAAAAAAAATAATAAAAAAAACAGAAGAAAAGGGTTCCAAATATGATAACTTCCCAGTGACACGATATGCGCAAGAGTAAAATTTGTTTCATCTTTCTACGACGTCCAGGAGCACAGCTCAGGACGCCGCCTGCAACAATGCCTTCAGACATGCCAGCACTTCTACTCTATTCAGCAACACGCCAGATTTGAATCTGCAGGTAAAAAAACAAAAAAAAAAAAAAAACAAAACAAGATTGTATTGAAGTTCAAATATTTCCTGGCTCACGTTCTGCAGAAAGGCATGGTGATGTGGACACGATCCAAACAGAACATGAAGAAACAAAATGTTCTCACCCTCTGATTTTGCTTCTTCTCTAAAGACTTAAGTTTCTGCTTCACTGCCTTTAAACCATGTGCTAGTGTGATTGCAAAAAAAAAAAAAAAAAACTAATAAGGAGTTATTCAGTGTTATTTTTAAGATATACAATTATTCAAATAAATTATAAGCAGATTATATATTATTTTGGGGGGGATTTGCAATTGTTTTAAAACAGTACAAGTCCACTGGTCTTGCCCCCTCTTCAGCCGATAGTAACTAAAACAGGGCTGATTGATCGATTATTGCAATGATCATCAACTAAATTGATTAATTGTTAATTGGAGCAAACAGAGTGGAAAAAAAGGACATTTAGCAAATCAACACACTTAGATCAGTAATTCAGCCAAAAATATTTACATTCTGCATTTAAGATTACTGGTAAACGAAAAATCTTTGTAAATACTTTCTACACAGAACTCCTCAAGTGGCACAGTTTTAGTTGAAATTCTATAAAAAAAAAAATATATAAATACATAAATAAAATGTCCTACTACTTCTAAAAGTCACCTTTCGCTAATTACTAATCGGTTCATCCAAAAAATATTTTCAACAGATTCGTCCTATACTGTAGCGATGTTAAGTCAAGCAGAAAAGGTTGAGCTTGATGGTGTTAGGCATTTTTATTTTGTTTTTTAGATTTAGATGGATTCTTTGCTACGATTAATCTATTACTGTCAGAATAACAGATTAATCGATAACTAAAATAATGGTTCGTTTCAGCCATAAAGTAAAACTAATCTAGATTCATACAAATTAAGACGCCAAGAGGAAATTTATCAACTGATTCTAAAAATCATTTCAACATTTGCTCTCAGCATAACTCCAATTTCTTTTTTCAGCACATAAATAACTTAAAAAAAAAAAAAATAGATAAAAGGTACAGCTGGTGCAAGTGAGGTGATCTCCTCATCAGCTGACCCATCTCCTCTGTTCAATGAGCCTTCACAGCTGCAGCCTCAGTTACAGTGTAGCTACAGTTTCAGACAGATTCTTCTCTTATTTTTAGAGTTGTATTTCCTGCTGAGAATTTAATATGCGTCAACTAATGATAGCTGGCTGGCAGAGATGAAGCGCATTACGGTAGCGGCTCGGGAAGGGGCATGAGAGAGAGGGAGCCCTTTACGGCGCGCAGAGCGGCTCGACTCCGCTGCGCATTAGCTCAGCGTGAAATCAAACCTGTCCTTCATGAGACCAGGTGCTGGCTAACTATGGACTGTGAGAAGTTTCCTCTCTCCCGCTCCCCGATGAGGTGATCTGCTGATTATAGATTTGTCAACAGTTCGGTTGCTGAGAGGGAAGATGTGCGGCTGCGGTGCCAGGTGGAGCTCTGGTGGAAAAATGCATTTGTTAATATGAATGTGGAAAGTCTTGAGACGTGAAGCCAGCCTGCCTGTGCGCCCGCTGCCAATCTCTGGTTTCTGTAGTGAGAAGAAAAAAGGAAAAGAAAAGAAAAAAAAAACACAGAGAAACTGCACGAGAGGCATTTTTAGTAACAAGTGCCAGCATGTACCTCCAAAACAAAGAGAGACGAGGACGTGAGCCAGGAAGAGACACAGAAAGGGTGTTCTGGTTATGAATAAGCTCAAAGCAGAATGGTAGGTGAAAATTATGGAGACGCTTGGAGAAGTTTTGGTTTCAAAATGTTCCATTATGCTGCTCCTACATTGCCGTGTCCTCTGTCCTTCAAACCAGGGGTTTTCTCTACCTCAGGGGTCTCCAAACATTGGCGCAGGAGGGAAACTGTGACCCTTGAAATGATTTTGCATCAAGTGAAAAACGGTCAAAATTTGGCCAAAAAAGAAAAGCAATCGACCACAAAAAAAAAAGATTTGACAAAAAATTTTGAGGAAACAAATTTTGGCATTTTTAATTTAATGAATTTTGTGGCACCCCACTAGTTTAAATTTGCCGGTTTTGGCCCCTAGGACAAAACGTTTGGACACCACTGCTCTAGCTGTATAAAGCACAAAGTAACACTGCCCCTCCCCTACCTGTTGCTGCACAATGACAGCCAGCTGACTGAAAAGAAGTCTACAACTTTTCCACAGTATTTATAAAACAACATAAAGACACAATCACCGAGGCGACTGAAGACATCAGATAGCGGTGGAGGGGAGGAGCGTGTGGGCCGGAGCACCTGTTCCTCCATTGCCTCAGTCTCCCATTGAGGAGCATGGCAAACCAAGATGACCCAGCCTATTTTTATACAACACCGGGTCCAGTTACAGCTGTGGCAAAGGGCCAGCTGGTGGCAGATTGGAGCAGCTAGGAAGGAGCAGCACGCAAAGCCCGCCTGAGCCGTCAGGTGGCTCGCTGAGCAAGAAGAGGAACCCAAATCAGATCGCTCTGGTGACTTTGGCTCGCCTCCCTCTCCCCACCTTCTGGCACCGCAATGGAGGGACAGGAGGGGGGCAGACGGTAAGGAGAGGGGAGACACAAGTACAGACAAGAGGGCGATGAAAAAGAGGCGAGGGGAAAAGGAAAGATCTTGTGTCACTGCTGCATGTTTATAAAAACAATGACTCACCGTATTCTAGCTCCGACAAGCTGAGCTCGACCTTGGACTCAAGGCCTTAAGGTGCCGGTGAGGGGGTACGAGAGGAGGAACGACAGGTGTGCAAGGAAGTGAGAAACAAGACTTTAAAGAAAACAACAACAGTGTTTTGGAGTAAAAGTGCTGAATGTTGCGTTGCGGACCGCTGGGTGGGTTTAAGAGTGTGGCTATAAACAGAGAGTGAGGCAGGAAACCATGGTATGCCAACACTGCGCTGAACACGGCCATGACGGAGGAACGCTGGGTTAAAGATTTCATTTCAAATCACATCTTCATGTTCGAGTTTAGTTTTCTTTACTTCCAAGAATAAAAACAATAGTCAAATACTAAAATGTTATTTAATTATAGAATATTCCTTGATAACTTTACATTATTTCCTGTTATTTTGGGCCAACTGACTTTCACCTTCAACGTCATTAGAAAAAAAAAAACAATTCAACAGCTTAAAGGCTAACGCTACATGTGCTGCTAGCATGAAATCAGACAGTAAGCTAGTAACAAGGAAAAGTATAGATTAATCTTTACTTTTTTAAACAGAGCTCAGAGCAATCAACAACAGGAAAACCTAATTCCCTTGATATAACCATAGGTAGGTAAATAAAACATCCCACTTTGTTCCTAATCTTGCAGCACAAATTAAATCATGCGTCAAAGTTTGGTTGAGGAACAAACCTGGAATCAAGACCTTAATGACATATTTTCCGTTTTACCCAGCAACTTGCAGCATTGTCTCACTTACTGTAGTTTCAACATATCCTGATTTTCTGCACTACTCAGCTTCTTCAAAAACTGATGCAAAAATGTGGCTTTTGAAAAAGACACATCTAAGCAAAAGCTGCAAAGATATTTACTGAATGTGCACATTTTATTACCATGCATGTTTGAGTTATCTCCCCTCGTTGGCTTAAATTCTGTTTTAATGAGCTATTAAAGTCAAAAGGACTGCAGCAAAATATCCTAAAGGACAGCTGGAAAAACATCAGTCCCACCAAGTAGAAAGAAGAATCTGAAAAATTCAAGCCACGCCTATGACAACAGCTAAACCAGGTGGTGCTAAAAACAAGGCTGGGGGGCAGGTGGGGTGCAGGGAGTGGTGGCTGGGAAACAGCAGCAGGTAATCAACAGCAGGCCGGGCGGCTCTGAGGCTAAACAGCACAGCAGACACAACCACAGACACAGAGTGAGTAATCCCAAAGACATGTGATGTTACTTTTCATCTTTCCACGTTAGCGAGCGGAGCGCGGTGTGGTGAGTAGAGGCCTGAGAGCGAGGAGGCTGGGACTCCATTACCCCACTTGACTCGCCGCCACACAGCAGCAGCTGCAGGGACCGGCTCCAACCAACGCTCTGACCCACAAACCAGCGCTACACACGAGTCTGGATGAGCTGCGCCTGCTCTGCTCAGCCCGCTTCTTCCTGTCCATCCGTACATGTTCCCTTCTTCCTTCTTCTTCTTCGCCAAGCTGTACTCTAAGAGAGTAACTCGATATCCTTAACTTCTTTTCCACAATGTAGTTTTTTTTTGGTTCCCCCGTGTCACTTTGTAAGGACGATTGCCCCATGCATATCTAATCTTATAGATTTTTACCAAATATGGCTGCCAAATGAACCCAAAACCAACAGACGCAGAGTAAAGTGGAAATTATTTCGTTCAAGCTGACATTTTTCCATGTACGTTCTGCATGAAGAACTCCGTGTGTGTAAGTGGAAAAGATTAAAACTATTAAGAGACGTCTAGGGATGGAAAATCGAGGAGGAAAGAGGAAGGAGGATGGTCGGGGGGGACGAGGTGGGAAGGGGCTCAGGTAGAATTTCACAGGAGAAAGTAAAGAAGCACGGGAGCAAACAGCATGACGGAAGTCGAGGGGATGGAGAGCCGAGGGTCAGGTCAGTTTAATGGCCCGTTTGTCTGCACCGTGAGACCACCGGCTCTCACTGGCTGCTGTAGGAAAACCACACACACACACACCAACTCTGCCTCTCTCCTTCCTTCTTTCCACATCTCTCCCTCCCTTTACCTTTTCCACTGCCCGGGCCTGGTCCAGCTTCAACAACTCATTCTCCAACCCACAGGCAGGCCAAGAAATCTGCATCGTTCACGTTCACTTCATCCACATCGACAACAAGCGGAAGTGGCGCGATGATCAATGGAGCTCCAATCAATCAATGAGTCACGGACAAACACGTTTGAAATAAAATGGAATACCGTATAACATATCCACAAGTCTGGATGGATGATGTTACATGCAAACGTTGACCGGCCAATAAAATTCCTCAGTGTAACGTCTGACAGTCAGGTCCCTGGAGTGGGAGGTCTGTGGCCACAGTGGTATTGTAAAATGACTTTCATTTATTATGCTGCCATTTAACAGCAAGGCATAATTCAATATGGGATCCATTTAACTATAATAGAATTAGGGAACACTTGATGTGGGCTCATAAACAGCTGCAGGAGCGTCAAGTCCACGTCCTTTCTCACAATGTCTCACCATCATGCCCCTTTACTCTAATTTGTACCCATTTGTCTGGTTTTATTTTATTTTTTCCCCAGTCAACAAATGTACCACCTAATTGTTCATTAGACACATTAGAGACAGATTACATTTGTTCTTTCACTCCTAAAACTATAGAGAGCCCTTCAGGGGTCCTGACAGTGGATCTCAAGGGCCCCCGCCCTTAAACTAATACTTCACGTAAGCACATTTTGATTGACGCTTTTGGTTCCACACCCAACCTCAGTTACAATGTGGTGTATCTGATCAACCTTTAGCTGAAGCCACAGTTTGTAAAGAGGTTTGAATGAAAGGGATCAAAAAGATATCATGTTCAGATGTATCAGTCAGGAGCAGGGTGCAGAATCCCAACAGCCTGATACAGAAACCAAACCACAACAAGGTGGTATCAATTGGAGAAAATGTGGAGCTGAACTGATGACAAAACAAGACTCAGGATGGTGCCAAAAGGCTCCAACGAGTTCTGGTTGTGAAAAAAACATCTGCATTATTCTTTATTTGTCTGGACTAAAGAGTGCCATTACAAGACAAAAGCATTTTCTTCTCAACTACACATCCCAGCATGGCTGAAATCTATCAAAGCTGAATACTGTATGTTTGTGAAATCACACCGATTACTATGAATTTAACATGAGTTAGGAAAACATACAAGTGTGCAACAAAAGATCCCATCACCAGAGGAATAAATTAAGTTCAACCCTTCCATGCTGTTTATTTGAAATATTGCTCAGCGTCGTTTTAATCTTTAACACACCTCACGTGACCACCACGCTACTGAGCTCTTAAATTTTTCAAATCTTCCGGTCCGAATTATTTTTCCATGCCAGCACTGGGACTTTGATCTCTGCTAATCATTTTCAGAACTGGAACATATAGCAGCTGTTTACCAAAAGACACCGACTTCCGGCAAATGCTTTCATAAAACATTATCAGTTTTACAGCCACAAAATCAGGGCCGGAAGCCCTGTTGTTTCTACCATCTTTAGGTAACGCAGCTTTGAACGGAAGCTCCTTATAAAGCACATAATGTTAAAAAACTTAAATTATGTTATTGATTGAACCAGCAAATGCACTTGAGTATATGCAGACAAACTGTCCTGGCTTTCATGGTGCAGATATTAAAAAAAAGAAACAATTGTCCTTACTGGAAAAATAATGTGCACATACTTGAATGTTAAATGGTAACAATCGATCATCCAAACGCCTCTGACTAGCTCTTCTGTCTTTAGAGAAAAAGCACTCACACATCACGATGCTTCTACTTCCATGTTTCACCATGGTAATAAAATGCTCAGCAATGCTTGCCCCTTGGGATGATTTTGGGTGGCCCCTGACTGCAGTTCAAGACCGGTTCATATTTGACTCTCCAGAAAAGCTGAAAAAGACACTTTTTGTAATTTCTATAGGATGACATGTTCAAATTTATTTCTTCTTCAACTGAAAATATCTGTTACAAAAAGTATTTTTTTTATTTTACTATACATGTTTTTTGTGATTTCACTTTTATATAGTAAACTGGGCCACCTTCCTTTTGTCTGAGACCCTTTTCCTGACCTAAAAATCTTCTGTTTTCTACTTTGTTACAGTAAAATGTTGATTTATTTTTTATTTTTAAGCAGATAAAAAGACAGCAACAACATTGTTTTGCTTCTCTAATTGACGGGGAAAAGAAGCACGACTCCCAAGTAGCATCAACTTGATGATTTTGGGCCACATTGCACAAAGTTTGGACACCAATGAGTTTTGATTTAAAACAGAAAGCGAGCTGCTTGGCTGGAGGTGAGAAGACTAACGAAGGACAGAGAGAGATTCACTGATTGCATCAAAACAGATGACAGTAAAAACAACAACTCAGAGCTCTGCTAGTACAGTTAGGCTCATACTGAAATCTGAATCTAATCAACAGCAAACAGACTGCAGTCTGGGTGAAAGGACTGATTGGTAAAGGTCCAACATGAATCAAGGTTGTAAAGTCAAATATTCTAATGAGGCAAAAAGAAGAAATTTAAAGACAGATTAGAATCTGTTCACAGTAAACACCGATCTCGGCAGTAGAAACAAGGAGTCGTCAAACAGGGGATGTTAGTCTACTGTCAGCACAGCTCCTGTCACCATAGTAATCCGTCTCAGGCTGGTCTATCAGGACAAAAACAGAGAGCCCTGTCAAACATAATCAGAGAAGGCCATGTGACCAGGGGCTGTTGTTCAGGACGTGCAGGTGGAAATGTTCAGCATCACTTAGACTCTAATAAGACAGGATGAAACAAAAACAAGCAGGAGAGAGAGAGAAAGAGAGAGAGAGAAGGGAGTGGAAATGTTGAACGAAGGAGGTTTTCCCACACCATAAAGGCCAGATTAGCAGGTGCGCACCTGTGTGTGTGTGTGTGTGTGTGTGTGTGTGTGCGCGCGCGTGTGTGTGTGTGTGTGCGTGTATGTGTGGGGAGGACGAGTCTGCGTCTGCAGGCTGTGCGCATCTGCTGTGTGAAAGGAAAACATCGCAGCGGCTGACAGTGAACTCGTTTACCCTTGAACGCAACGGCACACGGAGGGAGGGAGAAGGATACACAAAGAGTTGGAGCTCCAGCATAGAAGGGACAGAAAAACAAGAAAACACTTGTGAGGCGTGGACCAAGGAGGGGCGCAGGGAGCAAGGAAGCTTCTGGAGCAAGCAAAGAAACCTCAGCTAAATATCGCTTCATTAAATAAATCCGAAAAGAAAAACAGACCTGTGTGACTTTCAGGCAAAAAGATCACTTATATGCTCCTGTGCTTCTCTAGATCCAAATTCAGGAGGACGAGGGCGCCTAGGCTGCAGCCTGTTTTGGTGTCTTTTACACATGCAAATTACAGTTGTCAGTAATATTCAGCAAGGAGACAAAAAAAATAATAATAAAAATGTCACTGATGTTACCAAAAGGTGATGAATCTTGTTTCAAACTTAACAACTCCATAGAATTACCCAAACACTACTGCAGATGTCCCATAATGCCTGAGCTTGAACTCATACAGCTGCGTTAATGTGAACCATAACAAACACTGAAGCACATTCTAGGAAACACATGTAATATTTAGTAAGGAAAGTAAATAAATACATTTGGAACTCTAATTCACTACAACTTCAATCAAATTTCAAAGACTAACCCTATTTCAGAGTACATTTCAACTGAGATTTAAGAAGTAATTTCCATGTTTTCTCTAGCAGGTCTATTTTTTTTTTTAAATAATTAAAAGTGTGCTGTTTATTTTAATAGCCTTTGCTCCCCCATTAGTTAGCACATAAAATATACTAACTATTGTTAGTTAGTATAACTAAAAATATATAAAAATACTAACTACTGTCAGTATTTTTATATATTTTTTGTTTCTCTGGAGTATAAGACATGAAAAATAATGGCATCAAAACAATTAAAGTTATATTACTTTCAAGGGTTTAAAATCAAGATTTTTTTTCTTCTTTCTTTTAGATGTTTCTGGCTGGAAAAATGGAGCCATGGTGTGGATATCCTTCTATCACTCTTATGAATAAAAAATGTTTTTAAAACTACAGTTTGAGTTGCAAACTGCATGTCTGATAGTTAGAATACCAGCTTTTGAACTTCATGTTACTCTGCAAAGAAATCTTTAAGACTATCAATCGAACCAACGTCACACATAACATTATCATAACTTTAATAATCAATGTTCTGCTATATGAGCAGAGTTGGATTAAATTACGTTTTTCTGTTTTTGAATCAAAAGTAATAACGTCCCTCTAAAAATAGCCATTCAGCAGAAACGCGGCTATTAGTGAGAACGTATTTATTTTTCAACCGGAGGTGGATTTCATGTCGTTTAATAACTGTAAGCATTATTTATTTATTTGTTTGTTTGTTTGTTTGTTTTTTTATCGTAGCTGAATCCGTGCCTCCTTAGGACAGACGACAAGAATTACGACTCTGTTTGTGTGCAGGTAATTAACTGCAGAGAGCCTCACTGGGCACTGTGTCAAATGGCCACTTCTCAGTCATATGACTGTCCCTAAAATAAATGTAACCCATCAGGTTTAGCCGGACGGCCTCTCGAGCCCACTGTACACCACACATGCACCCGCTGCCCTCTCACACTCCAACACATGATACGGATACAAAGAAGGCATCTGTCCTTTGCACAGCGCAGCGCAAGAGCCGGTATGTTAAAAATGTGGAAATCCTCTGAATTTGACTCAGCAGGGGAAGCAGCAAGATGAAGACAGTCGATCATCTTTGCTATGTAAAAAATGATTTAGTAAATCTAATATTATTTGCTTGAAATTAACAAGCGTTGACGTGTTTTAGTGAATAACAGGCTTTCTTTTAAGATGAGACCTTACGTACGCGTGTGCTTGCATGAACAAGGCCGGGCGCAGTCAGAAAGACGACCCCGAGAGGGAAGGGTTATGGATCAGTTTCAGACAAAGACGGACATGTTGACTTCTCAAAGAGACAGCCTCAAATTCCTGCAGAGTTTTCACAAGCTTCGACCACCAGAGTCTGCACTCAAAGAGTCCCACGAGGGACAAACGTCTTCATTAATTCGGAAAAGATCTACAAACACTATTTAAGAACCATAGGATCAGGGCTCTTTCGCTTTTCTCATGTAGAAATGGGAAACAGTTTTTATCCTTTACAAACATTTAAGAAAATAAAACCCTGAAGTTCACCATAAATTTAGATACACGTCAAAGAACAGAAACAAAGAAGACATGAGGGAGGAAACAAAGGAAGGATGAAAGGGGACAAGGAAGGTAGGAAAAACTGAAAAAAAAATGGAACAAAAGGAATAAAAATAAATAAAAAAGGAAAAAAGACTCAAAAAAAAGAAAGACAGCAGGAAAAGAAAGAAAGACGACAAAAAGGACTTTTAGGCAAATATTTAGATTTGCAAATCTAAATATTTTTTCCATATTCTCTTTTTTCCATACTTGCTAGATTTGGAAAACAGATGGGGTAGGAACCCTGTTGTACTTATTAGGACATATCTACATAAAAATCAAGAAGCCCTGATATAAAAAAAACAAAACAAAACAAAAAACACACACACACACATCCCGCATGGTCGAATTACTTCCTTTTCTTGATACTAATTTAAAAATCAGCTGGTTGCTGGTGAATAGTTAAGCTTTAACATTTCCCATCATACTTTAAGTCCTAGACAATCCTGAACATTAAAACTTGTTTTGGAAACATTTTACATTTAAAATGAACCAAGAACCAAGAGTAGAGATCTTTCAGATCTGATTTCATTTCTGCCAAAGGTGAAATTGCTTTTTATTCATGTTCATCTGAGTTCCATGTTTCTAATGAAGCTAATGTTTCTTCCACACCAGAAAGGCGTCTAAATAAAACCCTGCATGTAGGAGACCAGAGCGTCACCTCAGCGAGTCTCGACACCAAAACTGATTCGCAGTCGCAGCGACCGATACTGTCTCTCTGTTCCTGTTTCAATATGAAAATCTGTGCTATAGGCTGGAAAACGTCCTGCAGTTCATCATGAAAACCATGGACTCATTAGATTATATCCCACTGTGAGTTAGTTCATCTTCCCAGAATAAGCAGAATCTGGTCAAAATGATTCTATATAAACTTTTCTGCATTGCTTTTATAATTGTTTAAAGTTGACATTTTAATTAAAATGTTATAAATCCACCGTCCTGCAACTGAACATTTTAAATGCTACGTTTAGCAGATGCTAGGTGTGTTTTCTTCTACTCTATAAATCACAAACTACTAAAACTGTTACACATATAAAAAGTAAGTCATAATTTTAGAAGTAGAAATGTATTTTTCTCCTTTAAACCAAAGAAATTAGATCTTATTACAGATTTATTGGGGGGAATTGTTTTTTTTTTCCACAAGGCTGTTTTTTTTTTTTTAGTAAAGGTTAAACTAAAATGCACAGACCCATTCCTAGATGAAACATTTGTTTTACTCTATGACTTTTACCTACATTATCAAGAGCAAAGGTGCTCGTATAAAAACTGCACAAAACAAAACTGATGCCTGGTTTAAATAAGCCAGACGCAAACTGTTAAATCAGATTGTTGCAGCATGGCGTAACAGCACAGTCTGTGTTTCTTTGTGTCTCCCACTCCCCATCCATCCCCCTCCTCACTCCAGCACATTTCTGTGCAGTGAGCAGAGTTTTAGATAAACAGTCTCACTCCTCTATCGAAGAATGAGAGTCGAAGGAGACGACATCGCAGGAAAGAGAAATAACCATCACTGCGAATCTATTTCAGTCCGTCGCAGGACTGTGTTCCAGGCCGGAGAACAACGATGGCTACATTTCACGCTTTACACCCAAAAACATCACCGTCGCCGACCGCTTGTGCTTTTGCAGAAGCTGCTTGACTGTTATTTAAAATTCTTACATTTCGCTTGTCATTAAGTGAACAGGAGAAGTTCTAAGATAAGCTTTTGTAGCTCATTTAACTGCAGTTGAACAACCTTCCCAGTCTTACAGTAGAAGATATGATGTGTAATGTTTAACTCAGACTGTATATCCAGCAGATAAAGCTGGTGGAAATGCATTTCTCTGACATCTTGTGTCAAAGTGGAGAAGCTTCAGCGTTTGACTTATCAAACAATATGGCGAAGGAGGAGGCTTCTATCCCAATATGGAGCCTCATTTATGAAGCCTCAGGATCATCATCAGGTAATACTTTGAGTAAACCATCGTTTCTCTATCATCATTTCAATGATAGAGGGAAAAAAATACTGAGATGTATGTCTGCAATGTGGTTTATATTCAAATCAATTGGACACACTTATCTAAAACCTATCTAAAAATACCTGCTGAGAAAAATTATTTTTGGACTTTCTATGAGTCTTATAGTCTCTAATTGGCCAGTAGTTCATGGGCTAAAGGTTTCAGCAGCTACAGGTTCGCACTTCTTGTGACTATATTAATCCTGTTTTTATAGTGAAGAAACACAAAGTAATAAATCTAAATGTGTAAAAGCAGCACATAGTCCAATTAAAGTGTTTTTAATTGTCATACCTGACCTCTTTTATGCTATTATTTCAAATGTATTCAAAAGGTTGAGAGTCACTGAAATGGGAAATCATCTGATTTTACAGTATTTCACCAAGAATTTTTACCAAATGGAGTCAATCAAGAGAAGCTTCACAAATTACAATCTGTGGCTGGCTATCTGGTGGATCTCTACAATTTATTTTATTCTTCTTATTACCAGAGATGAATATGAATATTTAAGGTTGTCGCAATAAGCAATTAATCAATTAATTAAATGATCAATTAAAACGAGCTTGATCATTTCCATTCTGATGGTCAATCATTTTGAAGGGCAATTTACAGAAAACTCATAATCCATTTTATTTACGGTTTTGGTTGTGTGTGTGTGTTTGGTTGTTGTGTTTTATTTTGGATGTATAAAATATATTTCAGTCTTCTTTGCTAAATCAAAGTTTATTGGTCTTTGAGAGGGCAAATTTGCATGATTATACTATTATCAACATAATTCTTGAAAATAGTCTCAAAACAACAATATTATTTTTTATCGCAATAACCACTGGGACAATTTATCGTCAAGCAAAATTGGTTATCGAGACAGATCTACAAATATTATTGTAGATATAATTCTAGGTCAATTCATTCACCTGGCTGCAGCTTATGACAGAATTTCACTTTGTCCCATAAAAAACACTTAATTCATAGGCAGACTGTAAATATCACATCTTTGTCCTAAGATCTATCTGGTTCGTGGCTTTCAGAGAGTTATCACCCATTCTTTTTGAGATGCTCTTAAATAAATCAATGGGTTTAGCGGAGTACAAGCAGCTTTGCTTCGCATCGTGACATTCTTCACCTCAGTTACCACCGTCGTCCTCTTCTAAAACTATTTCTCTGTCTGATGAACTGGATCTATGGTGGGTTCCATAGGGCCCACTTGGGGTGCCCACTCTTGAACTCAAATGCCTTATACACATTGTTCTCATGCATGGCCCCCTCATCTGGATACACACAAAACTTGCACTGTGCAGAAATGCGACAGTCAGAAGCTGAGAGATGAGATCCTGCAGAAAGCACACAGAGGCCAGGGTGCGAAGCAACACACACACACACACACCTACATGGTGGGCCACTTCAAAGGCATTCCACAACATGCACAGCATTGTCGGAAAATGCCAATGTGCACTTCAGTGAAGAGTGCCTGTGAATCCAAACAGGCTACAGACAAACACAAACGGAGGGCAGCTCTTAGAGTCCGGGTCTTTTGATTTGCGCCACTTCTCTTGAATAAAACAAGCTGCTCTAGACATTTTATTCACAGTGTAGGAATAATGGACAAGAATGTATGGAAAGCATGTACCTATGCATATGCACTCCTGAAATACCTGAGCTCACAGGCCTTTAAGGAGCAAAAAGAGGGCGGGGGGGGGGGAGACTTCCAGTTGCACAACTTGTTTTTCAGAAGTTAGACTAATAGACAATTCAGCAGTTGCTTCAGAAAACATCTCACTGATAAGTATGACTTCGATAGCTTGTGCACGCTCATCAAGAAGCCGTGACAAGGAGCGTTTCTTATGAGGCCTTCTGGAAGTGCAGTCGGCACATCATGACCGCTGCCCTGCATGTGGATTCAGAATGAAATATTTTAGGTATTTTGCTTGTTGTCCCCACCCCCACGTTTGCTGCAAACATCTTGAGATCCAAATATGGGCACTTCCCAGAGTACTCATGAACAGCCAATGAGATATACCCCACTCTCTGAGAGACGCCGAGCAGGAGGGAGGAAGAAAAAAGAAAAACAGCAAAAAGGAAAGAGCTGTGTGTCTGAGACACCCCCTTCACTGGCCTCCATTCTGTCTGCAGACATGACCTGTGAATAGTAGTCAGATCACTTCCTCTCAAACCACTGAGAGCCACTCTACTGGAACACAACCAAGTCCTGCCGCTGCAACACTAAGGACAAGGAGAGGCAACTGGTTCATAATGAGCAGCTTCTTTAAGGTGATTTGCCTGCTCACTGCTCTGCTATGAGCTCATGTTCTGAGACACTTTGCAGACTTGTGCAACACATCGTCCGACAACACTAAAAGCAAATCTCCCAAGGAGACATAATGTAGGGCAAAGGTTAAACCCCTGACAAACAATGAAAATGTTTATTAATCTCCAAACACTCAAAAATTCAGTCTGAACAACTTAACTTTAAATTTACACACACAAAAACCCGAAGGGGATCACTTTCATGTGATTATACATTATGTCACAAAAGTGAAGGGAAAAAAAAAAATTAGTTTCCTCATGTGGCAATAACTCATATTTCTGATTCCTGTGTTAGATCTGAGCAGCTGAAAATTTTCACCCTGAATTTTCTAAAACAAGGTCATTAAGCAATCTGAAATGGGACTATTATCTCACTCAGTCGCTGACGCTTAACAGGGCTGTTTAATTTGTGCTCTGTTAGATCATTTCTGTAAAACCTCGGCTCATTAATAAAAAAACAACAACACGCAGCAGAGACGTCCTCCAGAGAGGAAGAAGCCTTTACTGCACCATGATGTGGAGGTAAAGAGCAGCGAGGGTTAATCCACCACCTATGAAGAGACTTCTTAGTGTCTGTGGATAATTTGTTTACATTCAAGCTGCAGCAAAGCCGCATGTGTGTGGCTCTATGGAAAGCTCATTTGGCATAAAATGCAAAGGCCCTTTAAATGCAGTTTCATTTTTAGTTGATCAAAATGAACATTTCGGCGACCTAGAATAAAAATCCTTTCAGCCACCGATAAAATTTTAGACAGGAATGCTCAAAGGTTGATGATGACATTACCAAAATATCATTTTTATCATCCTTGACTTTCATCATCACTCCCATGAGCTTCATCATCTCGGTTACTACAAATCTACAAAACCTGCAGAAATCGGAGACAGAAAACACAACCAGCTGGTCAAAATGTATAAGACTTATTATCGCACACTCCTGATGCAAAACAATGAATTTTCTTTTCACTGCAAGTGAATTAATGATTAGTTTATTATTTTGCAAATAGAAATTAAACTCTGTTCCTGTGTTCTGATTTATGTGCACAACACAAGTGCTTCAAACTTTAAAAATGTTTTGTTGTGTGACTAAACATCTTGTCAAATTGACCATTATTTTCTGAAGTTTATCCTGTTGCAGTCTATTTCTGCAACAGAGAATGACAGATGTGTGATATCAAAACTGAAAAGGATGAAAGTTCAGTTTCATTTTACCAATGTGATTCTTCTAACTGGAAGTAATATTGGCATTATGGAGCGATTTAGACAGAGTCCCCGCTTGAATCTGACAGAATCTGCTATAGTTGAGCTAAAGATTAGGGTGATGACAAGGAGGCTTTCCGAACTCAAAAACTTGGAAGTTATCACCAAGGACAGCCAATCAAAATGCCAGTGGGAACATGTAAAGTTGGCTTTTTCCACTGAAAATAGAGGAAGGTATAAATACAATTTTCAATACAGAATTTGTAATAAAACGGCATATAAACAGACATTGTTACACTGTTCTATCACCAGCAGCAATCATTAGCTGAATGAAAATATTTCAAAACTAAAATCTGCCAGAGGTATAAATAATTTGGGAAGTTTATACACATTTTAAGCATATTTAGTTTCAATTCAGAGTAAAGAATAATAGGTCCTATATCAAACAAATATAAAGGAGTGTCGTTTTGAGTGTATGGCACAATGTCCTGCCCTATCCAACGATGTCTAGCGTCGTCGCCATGAGAGGCCTCGCTGCTGCTCACGGGGCTACTAATCAATCCTGCCGTTCCCAGTTTGGGCTCGCTGCCGCAGACCACCCTGGTCCAGCAGCAGCGACTAATCCGACCCTGGGGTCGGAGCTACGAGCTCAGGCCGCCGAAAACAAACCCGGGCGGCTGGGGGTGAGGGGGTGTTCGCATAACAATCCTCCACAGCATAACGGGAGATTATCAATTATTATTACGCAGCCGCAGCAGTTGAAATGAACGAGCTGCAACAATTAGAGACGTGCGAAGAGTCTGGGCATGCGCGAAACCGTAGGCGAGGGTCTCGTGACAAGAAAAGAAAAACAAAATAATTTATTCAGTGGTACTAAAAGGGGTTATGTTAAATTTATCTCTGAATATTCACACCGTTAGGTTTCTCTGAAAAACAAAGCAAGGTTTTAAACATTTGTGTGTTTACAAAAAAAAACAATTCACAATGACACCTGCGACATAGCTTTGAATTATATTAGTAATAATAATTATTATTATACTTACTTTCACCGTTTATTAGCCCACACTGGCATATAACACAGGTACAGAGGATGAAAAACACCAATTGTGCTCGCAGTTTCAGCGTCAACCACCTCATTTTGATTGAAGTTGTGCTCTCTCTCCCTCTGATGGTGTTTATGAAACTCCAATCCTCGGAGGAGGGGGGGAATGTTTATATTAGAGCAAATATCAAGTTATTTTTCCTCCTCAGGCAAGTTTTTGATGTGCGCCCTGGTATATATGCGTAAAGAGACAACTAAATTATGTGATCTTGGGTTCTGGTAAGACATGTGCGAGTGAAAATCATTTTCCATAAGTGAAGGCGACAGTCCCCGTTCATCTGTTTGATGTTGATGCTCCAATAAATACAGGAAATTTTTAAATGATCCCTTAGTTTGGAGGTGCCCTAATTAGGTCCACTGTCGTGTGTATCTTCCACTGAGATAACAGGGAGTATTTTCCAGCTGAAATTAAAAGTCTTCAGGATCACCGCTGCAGCTTCTTCCTTCTCGTCTTCTCCAGTTTTAAGACCAATGGAGGTACATCCCAGGAAACTCCCAGCAGAAAAAACGTGCAGTTTTCCCCTTCTCTCTCTCTCTCACTCTCTCTCTCTCCCCAACACTACGACCTTCCTCTGAACTCCTTCACCCCCGCTGACCACCGCGCCGCAAACGAATAACACCCATAAAAAAACACCAAACTGGGGGGAAACGGAGCAGACGAGTCACCTTTTTAATCAGAAACCTTGAAGACTGAGGTGGAGAAAAACAAGACAGAAAAATGTCCTTGTTTAGCCCTGTGAAGTGAGAAAAGTCTCCACCACGCCGCTCCGATGTTTTTTTTTTCCCCTCTCAACGATGGAGGGGGGGTAGCTAACGTTAGCTGGCTAATTCAAAACAAACGAGGTTTCGGCGTCGGCGGTAGAGTTGGAGATAATTTTAAAAAGCGCACAAACACACTAAATGAGTATCCCGTGTCAGAGAGTCCACAAAATAGGAGGTAAATCCGAGTAAAAAGACTCAAAAATACGGGGGCAAGTGGAAAAACTTGGATTCCCGTTGCGTTTGGAGCTCGCTCTCCCTCAGGTTCCCCGTTTCCGTCTCTCTTTCTGCGAGCCTCTCCACCAGTAAACAAGTCCTGCCAGTCACCTCAGCTGGGCCGCGGTCTGCGGGAAAACACGGAGAGACAAGTCCGCCTTCTCTTCCTCCGCCTCCTCCTCCAGCACAGCCTGGATCCGGACCGACTGTCTGTCCGCCAGGTGGGCAGGAAACAACACAACAAGAGCACCCCTGTCACCGGAATAACACCGTCTACAAACTAGAGCGTAGTTACATGTTAATACAAACAAACACACAATTTTAGGATTGGAAGGTCTATCTTAATAGCAATGAAATGTCTCAAAACCATTTTTAGAGAAGAAGTAAATAGAGAAGAAATAATGTTTTTGGTAAATGTACCTTTAGTGAACAGTAGTGAACAGTCTCTTCTCTCTTTTCTTTATTTTTATGCGGTTTTTTTACCTTCATGTGACTTTACCTTTAACTAGTGTGACACCTGAATTTCTTCACTGTGGAATAATAAATTATATATCTATTATATTCTATTTTAAAACAATTACTTCTCATTTGTCCTGTTTTAAACCAATGCTTTACATGTCAGTTTATCTGTATAGCTCCAATTCACACTTTTTAAGATTAGCGGGTCCATTTCCAGCATACATGGAATCCTATTTGGTTCCAGTTCAATTGAAGTTGATTAAATTTATTCTAATATAAATATACAATATATCTTTCACCTGCATTGAATATTCAAAATTAATCATTTAAAAAAAACCTTGATTAACGGTACATTAACATGCATTACTTTAACAAAACACTCAGGTTTTTATTGAACTTAAAACAAGAGTAAAACGAGTAATAATTTCTAGACTTCTTTTTGAAGATTGAAGTACAAATAGCACCATGTGAGACTTTTAAAACAGTGTCCACCTACATCAGATGCCTGACCAAACAATTCTTGAATTGTAGTGTTGCCACAAAAATTCAATTAGGCCCCAGATGGATGCAGAGACCCCTCATTTAGTCAGATTTAGATCAAGTTACCTATATTTTTAACTTATCTGGAAGCTTTGCCTGCATGTTATTGACAAAATTAATGCCTCCCTGCATAACCATTTTAGCTAATTTTATGTGAGTTTTTCATAGTGCATGGGGTATGTTAGGTCAACATGCTATTAGTATGTTAGGTAGTTTAACGATTTAGCTAATTTTAGATCTTATATATCGCATATTGAATGGAGCTATCATTAACATTTCAGCTATCTTGAGTTTTTTTTTAGCTCACTGTAGCTTATAAACTGCTGCAACCTTACAGTTTAGCTTTGTAAGCAGTGTTCTGCACTAATTTCTAATACTGCTTAGCTGGGACTTTTGCATTGACCAAAAGTTTTCACTTATCTTCAACAGTTTTTCTATACATGTTTTGTAGGTTCTTGCAGGTTTTTGCAGCAGAAAATGCACAAGCCGCATTCTGCGGAAATTTGTAGTTTTCTGCAGAAATGTACAGAAAACTACATTTCTGCAAGTTTTCTGTGGTTGACATCAAAATATTCTGCAATTTTGAGCAGTAACAATCAATGTACAGTTTTCAGACTTCATTTTGTTGCTAGCGTTTTTAGCTTATCCAAAGCTTCTGTGTACAGCAGTTCTTCTTTTTTAATTTATGTAACTGGTTTTATGGTGTCAGTGACACTTTAAGGAAATTCCATTTGGCATAAAATATAAAGGAGTTTAAATGTTACATTTTTAGTTGATCAAAATAAACATTCCAGTGAAGTAGAATAAAAATCTGGTTAGCTACTGCTCAGATTTTAGACAGGAAAGCTCTAAGCATAGTGATGATATTACCAAAAGAATGCAGTTGCAGTGAGATTACTTTATTTGGAATACCTTTAGCTTCCTAGACTAATCGGGTTTTTCTTAGAGGATAGTTATTGTCAACAGTGATATTCATAATAAAGCTGAGTCCTGGGAAATTTGCAACACATAACAACACCAAATCCTCAGATGGGAAAATGCAAATTTTTCTGAAACAAACATTTAATCAGAAGCAACTGTTTTCTGATACAACAAATTGATTTTATATCAGATTCAGTGAAACCATCTGTTTTAGAGTCACACTGGAGTCTATGTAATGTACATTATTTCTTCACTGCAAAAATATTTATCTTCAGTCAGGAAGACACACAAAGTTCTGCCATCTTTGCATAACAAATATCCCCCTAATAAAGCGCGTCCCATAAACTTGACGGATTTTAACCGTAAACAATCCCTGGGAATTTTCTTCCCACCTCTGCGGTTCTGCCACCTGTTCTGTTGCTTCAGAATGGAAAAATAAATAGATTATTTATCACACAGGGGTGCAGTTTGTCCGGCTGGATAGGTGCATGTGGCTCTGCGGGGCTGCGGCGCAGGGGCAGGCTTGTTGTTAATCTGAGGAATGTTGTTGCCCAGTGAACAGAGTAAATGAGTTCCTAAGATTAAATGTCACAAGTCTGAAGGACTAAGGGTTTGGGAATCTAGTCAAAACAGATCTCTTTGTGGCAGTCACACTGTCTGACGCCAACTGGAGGCGCGCACCTCCCTCTTCACACTTGTCCCACTTCCTCTCAGGTGCTGAATATCACTCCGATCTCTTTCCCTTTTCTGTGGGTGTAGAGGAGGTCGGATGAAGAGCTTTCTATCCCACTAACCTACCTAGAGAGTCGCTGTATGAGTGCATGCATGCATGCAGCACTTGTGCACCACTACAGTCCTACTCCTGCTCAGTTGTACTACAGCTTAAATTCAGTAGGTGGCACCAAAAATAACAACCAATTCACTCATTCCAAATGTCAAACAGGGACAAAGGGATACAATGTTGAGGGTAAATAGGATTAAATTCCACCAAAGAGGCAACCGAGGGGAGCTTTGCACCCTGTCAAATGAACAAAATGTGATTTTATCAGCATTGTGTGGCTATAGGAATTCTTAAGCTTGCAAATGGGGAATTTAAAATCTTTAGGGTGTTTGAAATTCCTGTAGTTTTTCCAAAGAGATCACCTCTAACATTCACAAAGACACTATTCTCCACACGGACATTGTTAAGCAGCAGTGCCCATCAGTAAATGAAGCCAGGGCTGAGGCTTTTGATTGGATTTGGAGCGATGTGAATAATAGAGAGTGGGAAGTAATTTAGGAAGCATCAGTCTTTTACTAATCCAGTGTTGCAGGTTTGTTTTTTGTTTTTTTGCCTTGTTTTTTTTTTATGTATTTAATTCATCCTAAAAATAAGGCTGATTTCCCATCAGTTCCTGTTTTTCTTTTTACAGTTCCACATTTTTGTAAATGGAGAGGATTTTCTTTCTTTGATAAATTTTGGCAGTCCAAGTTCCTTAGAATTTGCAGCGACATTGCTGGAGTTATTTGCAAAAGTATTTACACCTTTTAAACTTTTTTTTCTCCCAAATTTTTTTAAATTATGCCTACAAAAGACAGCAAACAGATACACAAAAGGGAAACCCTGAAAAGAAAAGACACATCAATGTCTAAGAACAATTAATTGAATTGAATTGAATTGAATTGAATTTAATTTAATTTAGACAGTGAACATTAATAAACATTACAATTCATTGCAGCATAAATACACAAGAAATAGCACAATAACATAATTTCATTGGTCTAAGATAAATAAGCACAAAAAATACAACACCTCACAATTCACAAGACAGAATGCATTACATATTGTACTACTAAAAAAGAAAAAAGAACAACACCATGAAAGAAAACATTTATACCCAAGAAATACCTATCCTACAGACAGAAACAGTATATAAACAGGATACAAGATTCTCCTCTCTTAGCAGTGGAAGACATTATGAACTGGGACATAACTGGTTTGTTTTTTTGTTTTTTTTAATAAAATGGAGTTTCACTGTCTCTGATATATTCTGGTACTATTAGAACTAATTTTAGATAAAAAATAAAATAAAAACAACTAATGTTTATAAACGTAAGCAGGAAAAGAAATATTAGTTTTAGTAGTTTTAAAAAATTTTTGTATTACGTTTTTGAAACAGAATGACACTAAAAGTACCAGGACTATCTTTTCAGATATTTTATCATCATTATGTTGGAAGCTTCATGCTTTTTTTTTTTTTCCTTACATAAATTTTCATCAACGTTCCATTAAGGAAAATGTGTTCCTTGTCTTTATGCAAAGATTTTAGGTTTTTGTTTATTTTTAAACCTAAAAAGAGAAACATAATTGAGATTCTATAAAAAAAATGATAACAAATTTCCTGTAGTAAATATGTTTTGAAAATTATCATTTTTCAAAAGGTAACATTTGCAGATAAAAACAAGTTTTGATGTAGAGAGAACTGAGGTTTAAAATGACTCTTTGGACTGTAAAGGCTGCAGACGTCTGGTTTAGATTAAATCATGTAGTGTTCAAAAGACCCAGTCAAGGGTCAGATTTAAATAGAATTGAAAACATGAAAATCTCTCCATTCACTCTGACTGGGTTTGGGCTGTTTTTGCAAAAGAAGAATGCTCAAAACTTTCAGTCTCTGAATGTGTAAAACTAGCAGAGACTCTCACTGCAGGACTTGCAGCTATTTCAAAAAAAAAAAAAAAAAAAAAAACTACATTGGACTTTATAAACATAACAGAATAAAATAGTTCCAATAGATACACAAAGGATCAATGGTACAAAACTTTTTCCATGAACTAAAATCGACGTGATATAGTTCAACAAAATTCACAACAAAATTACATTGTCTTGACATTATCATCATCAAATGATTGAATATTTATGAGATAATCTGCCTTTCCCTTCATGACATTGGGTGGTTTGCAAATAAATTCACTGATCAGTTATTTTCATCCCTGGCAGAGATTCTTCCATTACTCAGATTTTCCCAGATTTTTGTATAAAATAAGGTCCAGAGACTGTTGTGGTTGGAACAACTGAGTCCTTATCCAGACTTTGATTTTTATAAAACAAAGAAGCTCAGTTGTTCCCTTTGTGGTAACAAACTGGTCAGTCTCTTTTGTGATTAATATTATATTATTGATTCAGACAACATGAACTGGACGCCAGAGGTAATTCAACGCTAGGCTCTGCGGAAAGCAAATGTGGCTATTTTATATTTTGTCAAATTTGATGTGTTTGTGTTCTTAAGCTGAACCCCTAATGGTGAATTTGTTAGGAACTGGCAGCAGAGTCTATATGCACCTTAACTGTACACTTTAAATTAAAAAGCAGCAGATGCGTGCATTAACATTCTCTTCATGCATTTAATCTAAAATGTTTGTAAGACTGCATGCCTTACACTCACACAGATGAGGGTTAAAATAATTTCCACCAACTCTTTCTGCAGCCGCCTGAGCTGCAGCTAGTAAACAGAAGGATTAAGACGTTTCTGGGGAAAGAGCATCTTTCCTTTGTCCAAGTGGAAACCTCAGTAATTAGCTGTCAGGGGAAGGCAGGAGGTAACGTTTGGTCTCTGTGTGTGTGCGTGTGATTGGCTGGGTCCACCAAGGAGAGGGTCACGGGTTTAGAGATACAAAACATGCTAGGATTATCCTCTTCAGCTCATTCCCTGTGTTGTTGATTTGCTCCTTTGTGCTCTCTGCTTCTGCACTTCAGACCCTCCTGTTCATGGTTCGGGAAAAGCAAAAGCGTCTGTCCTTTCTGACTCCACATCTGACGCCAAACCACTCAACCAACATGTCGTCATGTGTATGATACTGTGTGCACCCATTTTAATATTTGTCCTTTGTCCCTTTGTTGGTCTTTGAGTATGAAAAGGTGTTTTCAGTTTTCTTGTTTTAGGTTCAAAGTTCAAAACAGAGTGCCTTGTAAGTGCCCCCTGCCCCCACTGTTTTCTTAGTTAAAATTAGAAACTTCAATGTATTTCATTGGGATTTTTTGTGATAAATCAACACAATATTGTGCATATTTGGAAAGGAGAAGGAAACTGATATTTAAGTTTCAAAAACATAAATAAATAAAATTAAACTCGAAAACTTTGGTGAGTCAATCCACTTAGCCAGAAATGTGGAGACCCATGTTTCAACTAAAAGACTAATAAACATAATTAAAAAACAGGAAAAAAAAGTGCATCTAGAGAAAGAAAATTTTGCACATTCTTTTGTAAAAAAAAGAAAAGAAAAAAAAAGCTTCATCTGCTTCTCAAAATAATTCAATCTGACTGGATAAAGATCTTGCCCCAGGCTGTTAATTGGATTGTGGTTTGGACTTTGACTTGGCCACTTTTAATATATATTCTTTAATCCAATCCTTTGTTGACCTGATTTCATGTTTTGGTTTGTTGTCCGGCTGCAGGACGAACTTCCACCACTGTGTCCCTGGTCTTTTATAGAGTCTAATAGTTTTTCTTCCTCCATCTGTCTTCCCATGTCGTCAAACTGTTCTTTGTGAGAAACATAACTGCGTTGGCCTTGAACTGGATCATTGTTAGCACATACAACAATCTAACCTTCAATTGTTTTCCTGTATGTCAGTCTGAGTAAGTTGATTCTTCACACACCGTGAAGACAAGATGTTCAGGACGTGGTAGCCATTTTGTTTTCTAAAGCAAAGGCTTCACATCCTGAATGGGGCAGTTTTATCTCTTATGTAATGTCCAGAAATATAGAAGTCCGCCTTCACTCATGCTCTTTCCTTCATCATGCATTTTCTGTGACGTCGAACACACAACTTGCCTCCGTTTACGTGGTTATGCACGCATCCTCTCCTCCCTGTTCTGTCTCAACCATGACCTTCCACACAACCTTCTGCACTTTTGTCCTCCTCATTTTCACTTCACGTGTGAAATCAAATATTCCCTATTCTCACACTGACGTGCTCCTCGAGGCCCCAGAAGTCAGAGCGCAGGGTACCATGACCTGTTTTATCCCAGATAAGAAGCGGGGAAGGAAGGCCACTCCATCTGAATATGCTTCCTAAGAGGATGTGTCGCTGACAGCTTTATCCACATATTGTAAGAGAGCGACAACAGAAAGCAATACATGCAGGAGGAGACGCTCCTTAAGTACAAGGTCAAAGTCACAGGTCTCGGGTCGTGGAAAGGACTTCAGGAAGACGAAGTGGACTGGACAATATCAGAAGATGGCTCTTCTGTTTCCTCTCAAGTCCAGATTGGACGAACGCTGTTGTTTTGTTGCTTCTGTTCCCATGTGCAATTGTACACGTCCAGTCACGCATGCACAATTTTACATACACGTGACTAAGAAGACGGTAATACACTGAAACTTTTAACTTTGAGCTGGACCGCATAGTGGCACATGGTGTGTTGAGATGAAATGCTGCAGTGCTTCACTGTCTCCCATTGGAGGAAGAGATCTGAAAGGTGACTTTGTGGAGCAACAGCCAGTAGATAGTATCTTACACAAACATGAAGAGCAGTGGGGTCATCCGGTATATTCTATCAGTTCAGTTTTATTGCTTTGAAGTTATTTTTCCCCAGAGTTTTAGTTTTTGTGAGTGTCTCTGGAAAGCTACTAGTAAAAGTTTCCTTCTGAAATTTAGGAATATCCGGCCATCCTTTACACCTGGGAAAAAGAAGGTGCAGGAGCTTGAGGCGGCAGGCTTTGACCCACCCTAGAGAGCGGGAAAAGCTACCTGATGAAGTGAATCGACCTGGGAATTCTCATGGGGGAAAAGCAGGAACAAGACGTTTGGGAATAGAAGAGGTGGACCTGCTGTGACTCCCCAGGGGAGCTCAGGAAGAGCGTAAGGTATCAGAGCAAAGTTAATGTAGCAAACCCACTGTGGACATTAGACAGTCACATGTGGAGCCCATTATTCAGCCCATTTATTGCCCACTAAACCCTCCCATATGCATGTCGGTGGGGTTTGAACACCTCGCTCAGAGGGAACACAAGGTGGAGGTTTTGTTAGAGTTTCTGTAGAAGCATGATGTAGCAGGTCAAAGGTCAAGCAATTATTAGTCACCCATTGATTACAGATTTGAAAACACAGAGAAAAAAATAAAGCAAAACTGAAAAGAAGGTAAATTCAGTGTTTAGAAATGATGTTTTAGTTTTGAACAGCAGCAGAAGTGTTGTGATGTTTCACAACTGATTATTGAGTTCAGCAGGACAAAAACGCTGAAAAACACAAACTCTTACCAAGTCATTTTGGGTTTAGTTTCTAGTGCAATGTCTTAGTACACTTGAAATAAGACCAAAAAAAAAATAACTTACAAGAAATAGGAGATTGTTTTAAGTCAGTAATTTCTTAATATTGATGAAAAAGTAGTTCCACTGAAATAATCTACCAGTGGAACTAGTAATTTTTCATCAATTTAAGAAATTATTGACTTAAAACAAGCTCATCTTTTCCTGCTAAAAAATTATCTAAAAGTTAGTTTTGTATTATTTCAAGTGTACTAAGATATTTACACTAGAAATTACTCCAAAAATGCGTAGTAAGATTTGCGGGTTTTTCGGTAGTCGGCACCAATACATGTGTTTAAAATACAATATTTACAGCAGAGCTGTATCCTTTTTATGGTTTATAGCAAACAAAGTGTTGCTTTTCTTTCAGGTGCATTCGCAAGGCAAACCCCCTTGTCTTGTCACCACACACGGATCGACTGGAGCCAAATAGGAGAAAGGGGAAAACACTTAATGACTTCCTGAGAGCGAGCCAGGGTTATGGGATAAATGCAGCGGCATTGTATTGGTGTTTACAGAGGAACCAGACCGGGCTGCACACCACCCATCCTGGACGCTGCAAACGCCACATCCAAGGCGAGAACTGTTTCTTCCCAGAGGATCAAAGGCGGATTGCGATTTTCGTGGCAGCATCAATTACAGGGGAGCGGAGGAATAACTGCTACTCTTGACGGTAACTTGGCCTCAGGTCGGTACAGCTATTTCCTCCTCCTCGAACAAAATTACAAGTAACAAGGCGGCCAAACAAACTGCCAAAGCACTTGATTAGTTTCCTCCGCAGTGTACCCTTTTGCTCTTGCTGTCGGCGCAGCGGAACGAGGGCTAAGTACGAGCTGTTTGTCGCTTGTTTGGCATTTCGGTCAGAGGTGTGTGCCCGCGTTTACGTGTGGATGGGGAAACGCGGATTGACGTAACACCGTTACCGAGTTGCGGGAGCAAGGCTGCAAGCGTCCGCTCTTTTCGCATCCTATTTCTAGCCGCAGCCCCCGGGGCAAAGCACTTCAACATCCTGCAGCTCAGACCTGACTGACCGCAGCGCTGCCCTCTGACCTCCGGGAGGCCCGCTCCCTAGAAGCTGAGAATGGGAAGGGGAACTTGGTGTGGAGGGGGGAGACTGTTGTGTAGCAGAACTTCCCACAATGACAATAATAAAAACAGTGTTTGTTTACGTTCTCACATGGAGACGGATGAGGAAGTCGGGGATCAGGGGAAGTCGGATGGGTGTAAAAGTTCAGCAAGAGGTTCGCAAACTGTGTGATGGGGTTTAAACTTGACGCTCTGGTACTGCGTCAAGTTTGTGTGTGGCGATTGCGCCTGACAGCGGCCAAATTTGAGGGCACAGTGTGTCGGCTCTCTTTAAATAAGCCCCAGTTTAAAAACACTGGAGGAGGAAAATAGACAAAATTAGAGCATAAATACTCGGAGTGTGCAAAAATAACCAACCTCACCAGGATGCTGGTAAAGATTAGTCAGGTGGCGACTGTTATCGGAGTGACACGTCGCTGCATCTTTAAACACCGACTTGTTTGGTGAGTTTAATTTTAAACAGCAGCGGTTGGTTGTTTGCTTTAAAGGCATTTTGGGATGTCAGCTATTCCTGAAATTTAGGACTTTTTCCAAACACATTCCTGGTGGCTTTTACAAGTTGATGCAACGCTTGTTTTCACTTGCGTGATGCGCAAATGTCAACGCCAGAGAGGGAGGGAGGCGTGGTTAAAGTTTCCACACCTCCAGTCACACAAATGATAATTTAAAGTAGCGGTTCTCAACGTGGGCGGTACCGCCCCCCAGGGGGCGTTCAGAGGACAGCAGGGGGCGCTGGCGGACATTTTTACAAAAAGGGAATGCCTTTGGTCGAAGGTAAACTTTACACCTTATATGCACAACAATTCCAGTTTAGACTTTGAGCAACTTGGTAAAACTGCATTGTGTAACATTAAATCATGCTTGGCTGCAACTGTATCAATAGCAGCTCTTCTTCTCTTCAGTGTTTGTTAGCTTCTGTTAGCTTCTTGGCGCAGCTCCGTTCTCCTGCTACTGGTAGCTAAAATCACGATACCCTCACTGTGTGTCCCTCTGAAAAATGAACCCATAATGAAATAAAGAAATCCCTCCATTGGTGATACCACGACAGAGAGCGTTCATTTTTAGCGTTAACACCGGTGCTGTAAGGTCTGGTATGAAACGGGTGTGATAGAACAACACAGCACTTTTAAATTTCAATAATCAGAATGCAGAAATTGTTTCCGTTGTTTTAAAAGGTTTATGTCAGTCTGCCTTTTCCCTATCGATACGCTTCCCGACCGCCCTGCACCTTAGGGGCTTAAAAAAAAAACGCGCACATTGCGCACAACTCTGAAACAGGAGAAGCGGGACATAAAACGGAGTGACGAACTAGATGTGAATTATGGCATAAAAACAAAGAATCCGACGCTGAGCAGTGAAAAATCAACACATGATGTGAAACATGACGATCAGGCGGCGCAGCAGGTGATGAGTGAAGATTAATGATTGTCAATAAACGATCAAATAAATCTAGCAACAGGAAAGAAACTAAAGTGGACATAGCAATATCCAAGAGAGGATAATACTAATCAGATGAAATTAAATGGAAATGAATGAAGAACAAAATGCAGGAATAAACTAAGAAAAAACTAAAGTAAATATAGAGGAATAAACTGGTATGGCAAGACCTTTCGAGCAATAATTAATACAGAGGACTGTATGGCAAGAATAAACAGACACTATTTCCAGATAAAAGGTAAAATAATATTGATGAAGTACCATGGGTTTGTTAAGACCAACTGAGAATAAATATAACTTACAGACCATAACAGTAAATAACTTATCACTTATTTATGTTTTTAATTAGTTTTGATATATTTATTTCTTCAATATTATTTTCCTTGTCAGTGTTAATGTCATGAGGCTGATGACTCTATGACACTTTCAATTTGACTCATTAGGACTTGATTAAGAACCAGATTTGTTCTTTGTAATTTCTGTCCAGTAAAACTATTAATCTATAAATCAATAGACAGGTCTATATAAAGATATAATCAATGTTTCTGTCTCATATTTGTATGGCATTAAAAGGACCTGGAACTTTTGTTTTTCCATTGAAAGCTCTGGTTTGCACAATAAATGCCATGTGGGTGAAGTTTTATGGATGATACTCTGATGTCCCATTCTCCTGAAGGCAGCACAGAGCTGCATCACCAGAAACCGACAGAAACACTGAAGAGAAGAAGAGCTTTTTTAATGCTGCAGAGCTCAGTGGTTTTGCAAATAGTTCAAAGTTTAAACTGGCATGTTGTTCATCTTTTATCTGATAATTTTGTGCAAGATTTAACAGCTAGAAAATGGCACAAAATAAAAATATTTTTTCCACTCTGATTGGCTGCTGTTAGGGCTACTGAATTTAACTTGAATGTTCATTGCATTTTTTGTAAACACCTGTGAAAATAATTTCTATTCCCATTACTTTTTTGTTCTCTGGGAAATAATTTTTGATGATAAATACAGAAACAAGCATAAAAATCAAAACATCTACAATAGTGATAGTAATATTAATGATAAAAGAATGGTCAGTGCAAAGTAGCCTGCAAATTCTTTGGTGGGGGGGAGGGACCTGGATAAGGGCTGGCACAAAAAAGGTTGAGAAACACTGATTTAAAGTTATATGACTGAGCCCGTAAAGGGTCACAGTTTGGACAAATATTTCACCTGAAGTATTTCCAAAGATCTGTCTCAGAAATAACAACATTTCACAAGAAGCTGAAGTAAATTAAAAGCACTACCTGCTAGCCTGCAGTAGTGTTGAGAAATTTTGGCCTCCTTATTAATCCCTTCTCTTTGTGCTCCAATGCCAAACTCAAACGTTTCAGATCTTAAATAAAATCAGTTCAAACATTTGAAATGCAGCATCTCAATCTAAATTAATTCTTGAGGGTTAATTAGGTCTCTTCAAAACCTGCATTTTGTCGGTGTTCTTGGATGACATCGCCTCATCCGCGCTGCAAAACTCAAATATTTTTGAAGTTAAAGTCACAAACCGGTGATCAGGATTTTGTTCTCTAGAGAGCTTTTTACAAAAAAAGTAATTTCAGTTCATCACACATGCATTCCAATTAATCCTCGTTATCGAACAGTGATCATTATTCCTATTAAATTAAAACATTTATGTCTAAGGAAACGCAGCGGATTGCATCAAGTCCGACTTGTATTTTGGTATAAGCCCAGGTTGTTTTAGGTAGAGCTTTATCTGTCAAAAACAAAAAACAAAATTGTATGCTTTTGTGTGTTCACTCAGATTATCGTCGTCTAATGTTGACATTTTTTTAATAATCTGAGTGATTTAAATGTGAAAAAAGCAAAAGCAGAATCAATCTGAAGGAGATACATATTTTTTAGTCCACTTTTACACCCTTTCTCTTCTTACATCTCCTTCTCTCCTCTGTTGCATGGACTTCCTGTGTTTTAAGATGTCCTGCTGATAAGTTCAGTTTGCTCTGCTTGACTCTCAGCTATTATCAATAGCCCTGCAGGTGTTTTTCCATTCTCTATCACAGGTGCGACGTCAGGCCTTATTTGCTGTCTCAGGCATGTGAAACATGCATTCAGACATACTTTCAACCCCAAGTCAGACTTCCAGCTAACATTGGGAGCCAGTCAGTCAGCGGTCGCCGTCTCAGCTGATTTGCTGACGAAAAGGAGAAAACACACACACACACACACACACACACACACACACACACACACACACACACAGTACATTAAAAGGACAAGGCATCTCAGTTCAGCTAAAACAATCCCGCTCCTAATGTGCCGCATTGATTAATGGAAACAAACAGGAGATGAAGAGAAGAGCTGCATGCTGAGGCGAACAGCTAAAACTGAAGAGAGAAGAAGAAGACACCAGATTCACGCCTACGAAATACAGCAGCTGCAGTGTTATACATACAGTATTACATGTATACCAACCGAGTTTACCACAGGACGGTCTCCTTGGCAGATTGCAAGCTTTCATGGTGCCATGACAATTTCCTAATGCAATAGTAACAAAGGTGAACGTCTGTTTTTCAGATTTCATTGGAATTTCATTCATTTTCACAAACACTCCATCTTCTCAACACAGACTATCACTTCCAGTTTACTGTCACGTTTATTGCGACAGTAACCTGGACGAGTCTCCTTCTACTCTTCAGGATAAATTACAATAACAATGAATTTATTTAAGTCGAGCTTTGAGTCAATCTGCTGTGCGTAACACTGAAAACTTATTAGTGTTGGATGTAAAACTGAAGATTTTAAGGCACTCAACTTCAGGAAGGAAATCAATATAATTAACAAAAACAACACAATCTAATCTATGGATCAAAGTGCAATTAAAAAAAAGAACAAATTCTAAAAGAGAGACCAGCACGCAATTAAAAAAAAAACAAAAACATGACATGTTTTTATAGGACAAAACAATTAAATAAATTGTATTTGGGTTGAAAATAGAAGTCATAATTTGTTTTCTGTCCTGAAGGCTGCACTCAGAAAGCAACATGTTTGTAAAAGCTTCAGATTTTTGCTAAAATGTTGCACTTCTTGTATTTGCAGACTGTGACCGACCATCTGGCTGGCCTTGAAATACCACCTCTGTGTTCAAAACAATGTGCTGAATGTCGCTCAAGCAACCGTTTGGCCACAAAAATGTTCTCACAAATCATAACTCACGCCTTTTTTTTTTTTTTTTAACTCCACGTTGGACTAAATGTGATTGAATTTGACTCCAAGTTGAGAATTTGTTCATGTAATTTTCTAAACGGCATAGAGAGAAACTAGAGAGAGAAGTCCTTGAAGGCTGGTACGCAGCCCTGGCCTGTTATCCCGTTGTTAGCAGGACTTGTCCTGGACCTGCTGTTGTGATGAGGCTAGTTGTGAAGCAAACTGAGGTGCTCCTCGTTCCAAGATGCATTAAATAACATTTTGTTCTTGTATTTAGACTGAGCTGGGAAAAAAACATGCACCGCATCCACATCACCTGCAGGTCAACATTTGTGTTTCTTCCTATTTTCCAGCCTGAGTACTAAAGAGAAGAACACTCTTTAAAAAAACAAAACAATTATAGCAAAATCTAGACTTATTTCATGTGACTGCGGTCAAACTGTTGTGTTCACAGCCAAAAAGACTTTAAAAACTGGAGGAGTTAAAAAGATTATATAACCCCCCGCGCCCCCAAAAAAAAATTAAAATAAAAATTAAAAAAAACTCTAGCAAATAAGTGGCAACAATTTATCCAGAAGTTAATAAACAAACAGCTATTATAATTACTATTATAAAATGTCACATCCAAACATCAGAATAACTAGAAAAACTAATAATTTATGTTCAGGAGTCCAAATAGCTGTTTTTTTTTTTTTAAACGAATCAATTAATTGTACTTATTAATTTGCTTCAGTAGAGCAAAACCAAGCAGGCAGTTTCCACGAAGACGATAGCCGCACCACAGGCAGGAAAACAGGTATATTTCCTGACTCTGATCCTTAAATCTGCCGTCTCATGTTCGACCAGCATCTCTTCTCAGCATCAACCCTCAAAGCTTCCAGTAATTCAGCTGCAGCCGTCAGTCCTGCCTGCTGGGAGATTCTGAAGTACTGAAAGGTGAAACAGCAAAGAACCACAAAATAATAATAATAATAAAGCCTCCCAGCTGCGACTTCACTACCTGAGCTCGGTACATCTAAAGACCGAACAGAAACCAGCAGGGGGGTTTGGCAAACCCGCGCTTGCCTGATAAAAAGCCTGAAAGGTTCAGCACATTAACCCACATGCTGACATGAATCTGTGAGAAGGACGGAGGGCCAGTCAGTAGCTGAAGCTTTACTTTACTGATCATGGTGATTGAATGGGATCACAGATGCATATGTGTGTGTTTATAGGCCTGTAGAGGAGCTCCCATCACGGCCACAACACAGACGGAGAGATGCTCAGAAACACAGCGAGGCTGCTGAGGAAACGCAACGTCAAACTGACACACACCTGCTGCAGACTCAGGAGACTGAAATCAGCAACGGTGCCACGTCGATCACAATCATTATTTTAAAAAACCTGAAAAGCTCCAACTTTTTGTGGTGATTTGTTTTGTTATGTTTGCAAAATTAATACTGACGAAACTAAGAATGTCAGGACAGTCAAAGTGGAGCAGGATGAAATAAAAGTGGAATTGATGTGTTTTGGGGAAACCGAAGAGACAATGACATTGACACAATTTGCAACAGAACCAGAGGTGATATCACAGCTCTCATTATGAGCTTAGAAAGTGAATACGCTCTCCTTTCACTGAAACTCATTCGGCAGAAAGTCGGAGACTTAAAAAGAGAAAGAGCCCTTCACCTCTGATGCTCTCTGACGAAAGTACATGGAAAAAAAAAAGTCAGAATGAAAACAAAATCTCTTTCATCTCTGTGGGCAACCCAAATCCTCAGTGCCGGCGCCGCTGCTGCTGCTGCCAAATTTCAAATTAAAAAGGTGGGGCGTCGGGATGCTTAAGCGCCACAGTAATGTGTTGAGAGCAGACAGATGCTCGCTCATGCCTGGGCTTTTGTTCCAGAGCATTTTTGCCTTTTGGACGGATCAAACTAATGAAAAACAGCATTAAACACACACGCCCAAACATCAGCCGAAACAATAACTAATGGGGGATCATTTGACTTGTGTGTGGTAACAAGAAATGAGCAGATAGGCACCTTTTTACCCCAAAGTTACTGATTTTATTTCTTCAGAAAGAGACCGGAATACAGTCTGAACTCTGTGAGTTGTGATCAAGCTTAGAACAAATTTATTCACTCTATTACTGGTGAAAACACATTATTAATAATACAAAAAATATCAAATATCTAGTTCACCGTCGGTGAAGAAAATCATCCTAAATTCACCATATGGGTCAGCATGATGCTGTGGGGATGCTCTTCTTCAGAAAGCTAAAGAAAAACAACTCAAACCTGGAGACTCAGGCAGAGGTTATCCTTTAATTAGAAAGGAAACATGTAGTGGAAGACACAGTGGAGTGATTTAAATCAACGTATAATAATGCGTTGTGATGGTCCAGTCAAAGTCCGAATCTAAATCCAAATGAGAGTCCACGGCTAAACCTGAAGACTAACGCTCACCAACGCTTTCCGTCCAATCAGACTGAGCTTGAGTGAAGAAGGCTGGGCAAAGATATGCTACGCTGGTGTTGAAAACAATTGCAAGCCACACTTTTCAGATTTTTATATGTAGGAAAATGTAGGAAACCAAAAAGTTATGTTTGTGATACGTTGTATTGGTCTGACATTTAAAACAACACATCATAGTTGTTTGTGAGGAAGAAATGTTCACATTCATATCAACAACCTGCTGGTGAGATTATTCCAGCAAACAGATCCTGGTAAATTAAAGTTGACTTTGTGTCGGCAGAAAGACCAGGAAGTCACAACTTTAACGTAGCAAAGTAAGACATGTTCCGGTGCAGCCTTCATTTCCTGAGCTTCAAGAAAGAGTTTCAGAGTACTCAGAAAAAAACAAAACAAACAGCCAGAAACTTTAGATAACACAACATATGCAGGGATGAGAACAGAAACAGAAATACTTCACTACTACACAATTCAGATTTTTAGTTGGACTTTTACCATGTAAACATTGAGTCAGAAACAATGTTTTCTTTTTTTTTCTTTGGTGGCACAATAAGCCATAAACTAAAGCGCACATTTTATGGTTTTGTTTTGTCTTTATTTTACACCTCGGTTCATAGCGTCGTGTCATGCTGTCGTGGGTTCTTTTTTAGAAGCGGTCCTTAAAGTTTACAGCACACGAATCTCATGCAGGTGAGCCGAGACAACGTTAAGGACAGCAGGAAGGAACTTATTCAGGTTTCTTGTGTTAAGAAGCCCTAATGAGCCTCACAGTGGTATTTTCTGAGTACAAAGAACTCATGTTTATCGCTACATCTCAGACTCTAGAGGCTACTTTGGAAACTAAAAGTCCCCTTCAGCTTAATGGGATAATAAAACCATAATGGACCTTAGAAACCACACCAGGAATGAAGTCATGTTGGTGCTGCAGCCTCAGAGAGCAGATCACAGAGTCGGCGCATTAAGGAGGCACAAACAGCTGTGATTAAACCAAGTGATGATGATGATGATGATGATCCTCTGCTTTGACACAGCCTCATTTGGTCTCGTGGTTGCCTGCATACTTTGGCTTCCAGCGGGCAAAATACCCCCAGGACTCCTAAAATACACAGCAGGCTGATCCAGTCAGCGAGAAGCGACGAGGCAGGTCTGCAAGCCCCAACAAGCTGGTCAGCAGCGCAGGACTCAGATAGCAGCCAGGCTGGGTGTAATGGTAGCAACTTCTTGTTTTGCAAAGAAAACAAATCCTTATTCTTTAATTGTGTAGTTTGATTAAAACAAAACAAAAAAAAAGACATTTGTTAAATTTAACAACACAGCTGGGTTATCTTTGAGAAGTTTTTTTTTTTTTTTTTTTTCCTGCAGCCAACTTTCTTTATTTAGCCGTACCTGAATCCGCAGAGCACTTCTAAAGGAGTATCGGAGTTAATTTAGAAGTCAAGGCTGATCAGGCCAACGGGGTCACTGAGGTTGAGGAATGCTGAGGCTCAAAACGTCGAGACTGACACCCAGTGGCCACATTTAGTTACTGCATCAAGAGATCCAGGATCAAAGAGAAAAGTACAAATTAGAAATCCATCGCCAGAATTGAGATATTTTTCAAATATCTCAATTCTGATAATATGCAAATTAACTGCCCACAGGTTGATGCATTTCCAGCATTTATCTTTAGGTGAGTATAGTTCATAGCTAATAAAAAAAAGCTGTAGTTTATTTTGCAAGAAAAGAGAACATAAATGTTCTGCTGTGGTCAAGTCAGTGTGTTTACAGTTATGGGGAAGATTTCTGACTTCATTGTTGTCCACCAGAAAGTCACACCTTGCTTAAGAAAACAACAAAAGAACCTGGACCTACACATTGTGCTTTGCAATGGAAAGTTGGATGGAAGGAAAAAGTCTGCACAAGCAAGAAGTTTCTTGAGCCTGGACTGGTTTGTTGTCAGAAAGAGGGGCGGGGAAGAATAAAGTCCAAGTTGCTTAAGGTCCAGTGTGAGGTTCCTGTGGTGATTTGCTGAGAGTACAAAGCGACCTACATAACTAGTTCCTCAATCATTTATTAAGAGGATGGAGGCGCATGTGCTGCGTCCAGATGGGTTCTTAATGTATAGGGATGTTTTTTATGCATTTATTACTATTGTGATGGTTTGGAGGAGTGCAATGTGTCTGTGCAGTATACTTGTCCCATGCGAGGGAAATGTCTCCGAGGGGAGACGAACAGAGACCGGGTTCGTCGTCGGTCCGCCGAGCCTAATCAAAGTCGGTGCCTACGAGGGAATTTTGGATCACTTCATGCGTCAAGCTCAGAACTGAACAACTGAATTAAATTAACTTTTTGCTGATGTTTTGACTGACCTGCATATTGAAACGAATCATCAAACGAAAGAAGGGATTCGTCACAGATGTGTGTGGACGCAGCAAATCTTTACTAACAAAAAAACTTACTTCATCAACAGCTGCAGCATCAAAAGTCATCACTGAACCAGACTCAAACCGAAAACACGAGCGACGCTCTGGACTGACGACGGAGGTAAATCAATTCAGCAAAAAGAATAGAGGATATTTTGACATCTTTAACAATTAGTGTCTTTTATAAATGGATCGTCCAGTCAGTTATCAGATCTGAGTCCAACACTTGTGTGACTGGAAGCCGACGTCCTTTAAAGAAGCTTTTAGTTCATTCCATTATTACGTCTGATTAGCTCGTCATCCACCAGTTATTAAGAGCTTAGAAGGCAGTAAACACTAAACAGAGCTGAAATATCTATAAATAAGAACCTCTTGAACTAAATGAGGCAACATTTGAGTCCAACAGCTTCAACTGAGTCGATCCGGCTCAGCTGAGAGCAGACGGCTGCTCCTCCACCTTCAAGCGCTCGGAAATGTCTGTCTGTCTGTCGAACCGGCTTGGTTCATTCCTCTGCATCACAGACACAGGAAGCCCACGGAGGAGTACAGGGCTGGGCCCGGCCCGTCATCATCTGAGCCTGGGAAAGATCCTGATGAAGAGGATCATGCTGATGAAGGTGAAGGAGACCAGGATGAGCATCAGCCACAGCAGCCAGTTGACGGACTTCTTGGTGTGCTGCTCCAAGCGCTCCGACTCCGTCTTCAGCTTCTCAAAGTTCAGGTCGGCTTGACGCATGGACTGACTCAGAGTCTGGAGAGCAGAGAAGAGTCAGACGTCAACATCCAGATAAACGCAGCGACATGGATAACCGCTGGCGCACGCCGTGTTTTATACAAATGTAAATGTTCTGCCTACTTGTGACCAAAATTAGCTAAAAAAAATCTGGCCAAATCAGTTAATCAAAGAACACAATATTTGGAGTCAAGCCAAGCTTTTCTCGGAAAGTTTTAATAAAAATAAAACGGATAGAAACGTAAGCTTGAACTCTTATTATAGTGAAGCTTCTAACTGCTTCTGGGTGGTTCCAGGTGGATTGGTGACCTCTCTCTTCAGTCCTCCTCCCTGAAGAGAGGAGGCAAATATTTATGAAACCATGAACTTTATACAACAAATCAACTGACTGGTTTGTAAAAATGTATTTTCACTTTGTTAGTAAACTGAATTTTTTTTTGGAAGATTTGTCAAAAACAAGGCGTGGATCCATTTTAGAGGCATTGTAGATAAATTTGTCATTCTTTGCAAAAATGGTTAGACGCTGATTAATTCTGATACGTTTCAGGAAAGCAGCGCTCTTTGTGCCTGTGTAGATACCTGATTATCCTGCTTGATGATGTTTTGAGCAGCCAGAGTGTTGTTTTTAAGATTTCTGGCCAAGTTGAGCATGTCCTCCGCCAGCTTCTCCTGCAGGTTGTGGTGGTGCTGCAGGACCGCGTCCAGCTCGGCTGCAGACTGCCGCTCATCCAGAGGAAGAACTCTGAAAGATTTTTTTAAAGCGTTGAGTCGAGTCAGTGGGGGAAGAAAAAAAACAAACTGTAGGGGCTTTTGTTTGGTGAAGCAGTGGCGTTTGAGTTCACCTTCTATTTCGCAAGTCTCCGTCTGCTGTGGGTGAAAACATTAGATTGTTAGAAAGTGCTTAAAGTAAAGATGCTGAAAACTAAACGTCTTCAGACTTAAAAGGTTTCTTACCTTTGCCAGACGTCCGCTGCAGAGTAACAACATAAAAAACATGAGTTAAACGTGTCGCAGGATTTTTAAGTTCACTTTTCCATTAAAGTAAAATCAGGAGGTACACGCTTTTAAAGAAGAAGAATCACTTCAAAGAAAAAAATATATTATGAAACATATTATTATAGCATTAAAACGCTTATTATCTAGTCTAATTTGCCTGATAGTTGAATAACACGCATCTCATCTCACCGTGCCCAGCAGTTCGTCTCTCATCTCCCCTGTACATCGCGCCTTGGACTGAATGTGAACGGTTTTAGTGGCCGGCATCCTCTCATTGGCTATTGTCGGCGTACGACCTGGAGCGAGGAACTGATTGGCTAAGGCCTTCTCTGTTGGAGATGTCTGTGGAGGATTACGAGTTGAATTATTGTTTACTGTCGTTTATATGAATAAGCTGAATGATCTCAAATCTTACCAGTTTCTCTGCCTCTAAAAGTCCTTTTAGAAAATCGACTTTTCTTGTGTATTCAGTCAGGATCTCTTGTGTCGGTTTGCTGCGAAACGACACAAACACAGAAGCATCAGAACGTTTTTAGAACATCAGCTGTGAGCGCAGTGACTTCTGTACAAATGTTCAAGTTGCAACAAAGAAAACATTCTCAGTATTTTTGTCATTTAGCAGAACGTGTGTTTATTAAATGTCCACAATTTAATAAACAGTAGGGGGAAAAAATCGAGGTAAAAAGTTAAAATCAAGGGGGGTGTAACCTTGGGCTTTTCCTGAGAGCCACCAACATGTCCACCAGGGCTGCAACATACTACAGAAAAACAAACAAACAAACAAACAAAAAAAGAATAAACATGTTTGCAGAAACCGATAGTGTATGGTTAAGAATCTTGTCGGACTTATTACTTTTATTTTCTGCTGTTTCCATGGGAACATAATGGAATGCTAAACTTATAGACCAAAATACGATAAACAGGGTTCAATAGGCAGAACATAAAAACTAGATTAAAAACATAAAAATGAGATGGAAAGCGTATACCACAGTTCCTGCTTTCTGACGACGTGGCTAACAAAGCAGCTAGCAGCTGTTGCGCTAACAACAACAACAGTAAATCTGTAGCTCAGATTAAACTTTTTGAGCTCAGCTCTGGTTTACCTTCTCCAGTCTCCATTCAGCCTCTCCTCGTTTTTCCGACGCCATAGTTTCACAGCGAGACAATAATCTAATAAAATTGATCTCTAGTCTAGAAGCCATGTTGGAATCGCAGTGTCGCAGCTGTATGACGTAACCAGCCGCAGCCGCTACAAAACACGTCTCCATGTACGGCAGGACGTTTTATCATAAAATCGACCTCACCACACTTCATTTCCCGATTTGTGACACAACTATATGATAATCAGACATAATAATTTAAGAAATCTCTTAATATATTTTGACTATAAAAATACCTATATAAGATATCGCTAATTACCTTCTAACTAGTATAAATTATGTCATACAACCATCAAGTTTTATGGAAGCTTTAATTCAAGATATCTACAAATTACTATCTGAAACATATAAATTTCAGGTAACACATAAATAATGACTAATCAAAAAGTAAAATATCTCACTTTTTGTTCTGAAAAGTCATAATTCTAATTATGAATTATGACTTGAATGACGCCATAATTCAAGATATTTTAAATGTACTTTTGGATTGGAAAATTTATAGATTTGAGTAGAGCTAATTAAATTGCAGATGCCTTGAAAGCAAATAATGACTAGGCAAAACAAACAAAGAGATATCCAGAACTGTAATTTTGACAAGTCAGAATTCATTTAAGATATCTCCAAATTAAATCTAGGTTTTTCTATTTCAGATGTCTTGAATTAACTGATTACTGATATCTTAAAAGAAATATTCTGTCTAGATAAAACATTCCAGATTTTATGTAACAATTTGAAAATTCTAATAAAAAAAAACCAATTTTAAAAACCTTTTTGAAAATGCTCAATTTTCAGCTTTAGAATAGGTTGACAGCTGTTTTCAACTGCAATGTGAGTACTGGAAGTTTCATTGATATAATGTGAACATCCCACATTATATCTATGAAAATGAACATTTTCTACATTATGGCATTTTGTGACAATTTTGTGCAGGAAATCCTAAATTCTCCAGGCTGTTTTTTTTTAACAGTTCAGTACAGCACAAGGAAGCCTTTATGCAACATTTCAATTGTCTATGTTGTTTATTGCCAACTTGGTGGCATCATCTATTTTTCAGCCACAAGGTGCCATTAAGTAACATGTATAAAACACGAGTTAAAAGCAATTTGACGCCTTGAAATTGGCCTCTGTCTCTTTAAGAAGCTCCTACCCCGCCTTCATCATGTCGCCACAATGCTTCTCACTATGCGTTTACAACGTCGGACTTTGAAGTAGAGAAAAGTTAGTGAGAGCAAGCGTTTAGGCACCCCCTAGTGGCTGACACGGGAGATTCAAGGATTTCTGGGAAATGCATGAAAATCAAAAAAAGACTGCCGATATGGTTTTGAGGGAACAACATTATAACATAATGTAAAGGTCAAACCTTCATTCAAGTCATAAAAATATTGATAATCCTGACTAAGCTATAACTGGAAAGGTTTAGTCTGATTTAATGAGAGTCTTTTATATACAGCCTATGTACGCATCTGGTTTTAGGTGTGTATCAGTTTACCAAGTGCAATAATGTGAGTCAAGCACACAGAAGTATGATGTCCTGTATCTTTATGTTAACACTAATAACCAGTACAGTTCTTGACATTCAGTCCCAAACACACCCTCAGGTACACATCAGAACAATCTTCCTCATAAACCAGACAGACTAACAAACATCATTCAGCAGTCAATAGAAACATTAGTATTTAATTCAATCTGCGCTCGTCGTCGCGACTGTCCACATCCGAGTGAAGGGTGTGACTCTTCGGGGAAGTCGTGACACGGCGTCGTGGTCGGGCTTGTGTTCTCCTCTTTCTTTCTTTTCCATTGGAGAAAGTGGCTTGTGCTGCTCCCATTTCCCTTTGCAAACTGAAAGCAGTGATTTCCTCTCTGGTGTTATTTTGTGAGATGGGTGAAAGCGTGATTAGGTCCTTTTTCTGAACTCGTTTTGTTCCACTTCAAGACGTCACACACAAAATATTGCGGCAAAAATCCCCTCGTCGTTCTGGACATCCCCACCCCTCTCCTGTTAGCACTGTTCAGGAATTATGGTGTGAGAAATGGGTTAACATCATCAAGGCACTAGCTAGCAATTCTCAGCATTAGGAAAGAATGGAAAAGCTTGACTAGAACCTGCAATATTTTCTTTTACAAGCCAAAAAAAACAAAACAAAAAACAACAACAACATGAGGCTACAGAAGATGCAGCCTGTAGTCAAACTGTCCTCTCCACCAGTAACCACAGCATATTAAAAATGATAGAAAAGGTGCTTGGCAACAATTTGTCCAGTTATTTCTACTGATGAACAGCACAACACAAGACTTTTGACACGTTTTTAGCGCCATACTGAGTTTCTGCTGTTCAGTCTACAGCAAATTCACACTCTGTTACATTCTTCTCCTCCGTAGGTCAGACTTCGTCGTCCATGTAGGGTATGTCTGGGTCAGAAAAGCGTCTGTGACTCTTGGGGGCTCTAGTATCCTTTTGCTGGAGCGTAGCCGTGGCGATAGAGGAGGAAGAGGAGGAAGCAGAGGGAGGGCAGGAGGAGAAATGCAGGAGCATGCCACTCTCTGGGTTGTCGAGGTACAACGACTGGGTGCTGTCTTTGCGACGGCCGGGATACTCCCGTATCCTGACGGGGTACAAAATCTCTCGATTTCCAGGAGGAGGGAACGTCTGAGAAGAACCGGTGGCCATCTGCTGGGTGAGGACGCCCGGGGGCAGCTTGACGGTGTCTGGGATGACGGGGTTGCGGCGCTGCGGGGGCCGCCTGGTGGAGGCGGTGGAGGTTTCGGACGCCGTGGAGGCGCAGCTGGACAGAGAGGAGGTGGAGCTGGCGGGGGTCAGGTTTCCCATAAACGATCGTCCAACAGAGGGTTTAGTTCGCTGGACGATCTCTGGAGGCTTAACAGGTTTAACTGGCCTGTGTCTTCTCAGCTGGACGCCACTGTGTCCTGGAAGAGAAGGAAAGACGAGAAAATGACGCAAGAGCAAGGAGGAAAAATTGTGATTTTTTTTTTTTTAGATTTCCCACAACAGTCAGGAAGATGAAGAAAATTGGAAGATCATGCAACCATGTTATTTAAAATGAAATACAGTCATGTGAAAAATATGGAGACAGCCTGAAGAGTTTTACCATATTTGGACATGAGTACATTTAATATATTAATTACAATGACAATAATATGCAATAAACCTTGAAGATATTTTAATTTTTTTGTAAAAATTAGCATATTTTTGTTGAGAAATACAACAAATTAGTTAGTCAGATACAACAAATTAGTTAGACAGATGTTAGTCCTCTTTCTGCAGAAAGAGGACTAACATCTGTTGAGTTAAATGAAGTTACAGGTAAAAATCAGCTTTTCTGCTGTTCAGGAAACAGCCTCCATGTGGGGAACGTTCAAAACAACAGCAAACAAATTCAAGGCTGGCTGGCCGTCCAAGCCGGTTCAGCCTGAGAGCAGAGATGCTAAAAAAAATAAAAAAAACACTCCAGAGAAATAAAATGTCATCACAGGACCTACAGCAGACTATCGCTACTAACATTTACCTAAAAGAACAAAGAAAAACACCAGATCTGCTGGGATAATATTCTCTGGACAGGTGAATCAAAGTCAATAGATTAAAACACGATTAAAACATGCATCTTTTTTTTGTTTTTTTTCCCTTGAATTAAATCACTTCCTTTTCCAGAGATGACAACCAAAGAGATTAGACGTCAACATGGGAGCCCTTCTTAACAACCATCAGAATAACTAACAGGTGTTCTCATTTTTTACACGACTGTATGTTCAGGGAGTTACATTTCCATGCATTTTAGTGGATTTGGTGCCAAAGGTGTCCATGAAGTTTGAGCATGGATCTGTGCCACACGTGAATTTACATGCACACAAACACACAAACACGGTTGCTGTTCCTCCGACCTGCTTTGTTTACAGAGCAGACATCAGCGCCCCATCACCATCACTGGTCCAGACCTGCACCACAAAAGACAGGAAGGGCCCAACCCAGCGGCCCCGGGGTCCGGTCAGAAACCCACAGGTGTGAGAGAGGAACAGGCAGAAGGAGGGAAACACCGGACTGTACCTTACTTACTGACCTTCTGGCTCGGAGCCGTGCGCGGACGAGCGCTGCTGCTGCTCGTCCAGAAGACTCTCGGAGCTCAGAGACGCTTCAGAGTCCAGGTTCTCCTGGTCTGAACCGGGCTGCTCCATCTCTGGCAGCCGGAAAGCCAGTTCCTCTCTTGAGAGTAAACAAAGAAGAAGTTAAACAAAAAAACAGACAGCAAATCAACGTGAAGAAAAGAGGCAAGGGAGCGTTCCGTACTTCTCTTGTTTGATGGACTTGATGCGTTCCACCAGGTTGTTCTCCGTCTCGATGTCGGAGTCCAGAGGCTCGTTCTCGGGGACCACGGTGAGATCAGAGCTGACCTTCTCGCGGATCTGCACAACACACAGCACCAAACACTGATGATGACCCACCAACTCCATCCGTATGTTAAACCGCAGTGACTACAGAGAGATGTTAAAGTACAAGTTAAAACCAAAACCCCCCACAGTAGATTCAAACCTTAAGGGGAAACCGAGCCAAAATGGTTAGTCAGGTCAGGAGAAGAGCAGAGTGGACGTCGCCTGCGACCTTCATGCATTTACATTTATTAATACTTACGGCATGTTTGTGAGCAATCGTGGAAAAAAATAATATCCAGTGCCAAAAGTGCTGATATCCCTTGAAGTTGTTCCCATTATGCCAGGTTACAACCACAAACTCTAACCATCTTTATTGGGAGTTTGTGTAATAAACAAACGCAAGGTGGCATGTGAGTTTTTTTTTTTAATGGAGGAGAAATGTTTTAATTCCCAAATCCGTAAAGATATAAACCTAAAAAAGCACACCAGCACTATATAAGGCGACCTCTTACTGCGGTAGGAACATACTTGCGCCATAAGCTCTTTTAGACTGCAGGTTCTTTGTCAAATTTCAGTTTAGACTTTGACTGGGCCATTTTAACACAAAAATACTCATTATCGTTCGGCTGGAAGGCAATACTCCATCCGAATATCAAATCTTCTGCAGTCGGTTGCACTTGATTTCATTTAGTCGTATCAGGACATAAAATCAACGTGAAGTTTGTTGCTAGAATAGAACAACTAGGGAAAAAAATGTTCAAGGAACATCAACACGAGGCAGCAGGTTCCCTCCTCCGGAAAACATCAAAGTCCAAATAAGGTTTAGTTCCAGTTAAATAATACGACTTTCAGAGCTCTGTGGTATATATTAAATGCTGAATTAATACCATAAAGCCCTGAAGGTCACAATAGTGTTAGATCACTTTCTGATAAAAGACCGATCACAACCCAGAATCCCTTCACATCCTTGGATCAACAAACGCTTCACATCACAAGCAGAATAAATACTGAACCAACAGCGACATGCAAACGATTCCCAGTTAGTACAAACAAACTGCATTAATACAAGATAACAAGAGAAACCAGCAAAAAAAAAAAGAAAAAAAAGAAAAATGACTCAGCACCCTGATCTAACATGCCATGCACAGGCGCTCGGACATGGCAAACTACTGCACACTACATCTACAGGATCTACTACACCTGAGGTCTGGATGATACATACCACCCCTCCTTTGTAATGAGCTGTCAATCTGAGAGATAAAGGGCAGCTGGTCTAAAGAGAGACAAGGAACATTAACCGTGTTACCAATGTGAACCCAAGAGGCCATGCAATGGGACAAAGTAATGGATGTTGATGGTGTATACTGCGTGAGGGAAATTATGAATAAGGTTAATGATCAGTAAGTACATTAAAAATAAATACATAATCTCCAACATGGGTGAAACTTTGTACATGCTTCTTGGATTTTTGTTAAAGGTTTGACAAAATGTTACGCAGAGTTAAAAAAAAACAAAAAAACAAAAAAGAAAACATGGCAATTTGCTGCAGATATTTTCATGTCGATGAAGAGCAGCAACTCCAAACGTCAAACCACAGAGGATGATGTGAAATCAGACCTGAGCACCTGACAGAGCTTCACTTCCTAAGATGACAGGCAATGACTGGCACTGCCTTTATTGTATTGTGCTTGCATGTACTGCTTCATGAATGTATGCTTTTATAATAAACTCCCCATAATGTGGTTTATTTTCTTACAAAATTAAAAGCTCATCTAGGGACAAGCATTGCATATAAACTTTGACCAAATGTTGCAGAGTTTGGTGCTTGTTGGACTCTGCCTACGCTACGTAAGCTAATAAATGTCGTGACACGATGCTGGATTCACGCGACAGAAGATGTGGGACTGACGCCTGTCACGGTCCATTTGAGCTGATCTAAAACATCAGACCAACAGTAAACGGCTCGGACGTATTTGATCCCACTCACTGTGTTCTTCCTCTTGAGATTCAGCTGCTTGACGGCCAGAGCCTCGGCGTACTCCAGCTGCTCGATCTCCTCCATCTTCTCATTGTAGCGTCTGATTTGCTCGATGATCAGCATCTCCACGCACCTGCAGGCGAGCGAGCGACACCGGGTGAGTTCGGATCAAATGTCAACAGCAGCAAGTAGGTTTCGAAGGTTTCTGTTTTGCGGGCCGGACTCACGTCGTCGTCTTTGCAACGTCCTTCATGCTGAGCAGAGGGTCGGCCGTGTTGGGGCAACGCAGGATACACGGCGCAAACACTATAGCCAGCGAGTTGGGGGACATGCGGTTGTGCTCCTCCTCCTTTGAGACCCTGCAGGAACACAATCAGAGAAATGTACCTCATTATCTGCCAGTTCAGCTTCTTTTAGTGCAGTTTTTAGATGTGTGGAAGTACAGCAGGTGGAGAATGTTTACTTGACAAGGTGGAAGATGAGCCGCTCTAATGTGTTGAAGTTTGCGGTGGGAAGTTCCTCCAGGACCTTGTAAATGGCTTGAAGCTGCTCCTGCTTCTCTGGCAGCTCTAACAGAGAAACAAAACAGATAGGAGTTTAGCTCAAAAGAACAGTTTATGAAGATTTTCTAGTACTTTGTGTGACAGAGGCACATATTTGTGTAGTAGGAAGAAAATTAAAAATCTTCAGTCAAAAATTCTGAAATGTGTGACATACGGCTCTGGAAAAAAACTGCCAAAGAGCCCACTGCACTAAACCTCACTGGAAACCTCCTGGTGATTCCACCAAATGTTGATTTCTGAACTCTTCCTGAGTTTAAAAAAAAACATTAGTATCGCTGTTTCTAAAAGAATATGAACTTCTGAAAGCACTGCATCTTTTTTTTGTTGTTGATATTTTGACCATTTCTCCTTTTCTGCAATTAAATAGGAAATTTCTGCTTGGAATTTCGGAGTCAGCAAACGGTGGATGACGGAGATGTACAGAAGCAGAGTCAACAGGAAGACGGACGGAGCTAAATGTGAGGCAGTGATGGAAGAAAAACTGTTTTATGCTGCAAAACACTTGAGAATGGTCAGGGGTCACCCTCCAGCGGGGCAGTGACCTCTAACACAGAGCTAGGGATTTAATGGAGTAATGCACAAGGCAACCAGTTGCACTGGATTTTATTTAGGGGTTGAATAAAAATACCCATTTATTATATATTTTTTTACTTTGAAGACTCTGAGAATTTTTCTCCCGCCTCAGAACCATGCTGTAATTTCGAGTTAGTCTGTAGCATCAAATTCAAATGAAACATGTCGAGGTTTCTGACTGTAATGTGCAAAAAACGTGAAAAGATTAACTTTTTCCAAAACTCCGCCATTTCCTGTAGTGGGAGAAGTCCCGTCGGGTCTCCACTCACCCACAGCATGCAGGAAGTCGTTGTAATGGGCGAAGGTCATGAGTGGGTCTGGCAGCTCCCTTAACCACTGCTTCACCAGGCCTGTCACCGTGTGGATGGGATAGTCCTCAAGAATGTCCACGTAAGCATCTAAACACACGAGAACCGGAACAGCAAAACAAAAGTCAAGACTTTTTTGTCTCTGCTGCACATCCTGTAAGTGAAAAGGGGACTAACCCATCTCTAGCCGCTGGTGCAGCTCCCTCATGCGGTTGGCAGCGCCTGATTTGCGGTAGATGCCCTCGGTGTAGAGGCCGTGCATCTCCACGTGCTCCAGCATCATCTCCAGCACCGTTGGCACCGGGTTCTTGTCGCTCACCAGGTGACAAACTCGCACCCCGAAGTTACATCCCGACACCTCTTCATCATTCTGAGGAGCCGCAGCAGCAGCAGCAGTCAGTAACACAACGGCACGAATTTATTGCTAAACTAGCCCTCGTAGTCATTGTAATATGCAAAAAAACAAAACCAAAAAAAACCCCACAACATATAACTTTCTTATGGAAATCACTAAGCAGAAACATAAAAAGAAGAAAAAGGAGTAATAATTGAGTGTTTTTGAAGGCCCATTACACATTTTTAACTCCATGCTTGAATCATTCCATAACTTAATTCAGACAACAGAAATAAAAGCCTCTGCTTTTCTCTCTTCGGCTCGTTTTTTAATCTGTTGCAAATCATATTTGGGTTCATTTAATACGAAGAATCTTTGCACCCCAGTAAACCTAATTTTGCGCTAAAAATTCACGATGAAACGAATCAAGGCATACCTTTTTGGCACAGAAGCTGGAGCAGTTGATGGCTATCTTATTAAGGCACTTCTTGTGGCACACCATTTTACAATCTGTCAGAAAAGTCAAAACAACATCCTCAGATACGGATCAAAGAGGAAACATGGCCGTCTTTATTGGGGCTCGTACTCACTGCTGCACATGTAGGCTTTCTCCATCCCCCAGATGTAGGAGCTGCACTGGTCACACGACTGAACGATGCTGACCTGATAGTTGATGAAACCGTGGTCCAGCAGGGACTCCATCTAATTAAAAAAAAAAAAAAAAGAATTTACAATGAACTAGAACAGACTTGGTGGGAAAAGAAGGAGAATGCAAACTGCAGGCTTACAATTTTATCTTTTTTCCTCCTTTTCTTTCTGGCTTTGGTCGGCTGGAAGACAGAAGGCTGTGAGAACATCGTTTTGTTTTCATATTCGGACCACTCTATCGTCCTGAATCCGAGTTTCACCTTGACGGGCTCGGCTTCCTCCTTCTTCACCTCTCCTCTGATGAAACCGTCCAGGACCGACTGGAACAAGTTGACCACCAGCTGAACATCTTCCTGCTGCTTGTCTGTGGCCAGGGTGATCACTTTGTTCTTGAAGCCCGTCATCAGCGCTTTGTAGCCGATGGTAGGATTCTGTAAAGGTCCAGAGGAAGTTTAGGCAGGCGTTTTAACACGAATTAGCGCGCTTCATGAAGCGTGTTTCAAGTCTACTCACTGAGAGAGAATACATAGATTTGATATGCTCTCTAAACTGCATGGTGGCAGTGACAAAGATGGACTCTATGGGCGACAGCGACTTGCCTCTGGAGCGGAAATCATTCACCTAACGCAGCAGCAAAATCAAGTTACGTCTTGCTTTATAAACCCGATTCAACAGATCGAACAAAGAGTCGACGCTTCGCTGCTTTTCGCTCACCTGGTTACCCAGAAACTCGTCGAGGTTCCGCAGCTCGTTGCCGTTGGCAATGACTCGGTCCAGTGAGGCGTCCCAATGCACTGAAACTCGGGTGGCGCGGCTGATCTTGATCGTAGGGTTTCGGCCTATACTTTTACCCGTCCGGTCACTGAACGGCTGAGCAACGGGACGCACCACGGGGCCAGGGGGGGGCGCTGTTTCAAACCAAAGATGAGCACGTTAATGCATATTTTCCAAGCATCCAAATGGATTAAAATATAAAAGTTGATCCTATTCGTGCAGTGAGGGAAGGTGTGGTCTGAGAATATCAACACACTATATACAAGCTGTGTAATTACAAATCAGTTAATTCCTCCGGCAAAATGGGCCAAAAGAGGCCGAACGGATATTAAAAAGTAAAAAAAATTTTAATTGTAAAAGATCAGAAAGAAAACCCAAAGATCTGAATGATTCTACCTTCCCCGAGCATCGACTTGTCGTTGAGACTCTGAGCAAACGTCAGCTCTCCGTTGTCTGGAGTATGAGCCTCTTTGGCTCTCTTCTTCAAAATCTTGCTGAAGAAGCCGCCAGACCTGCCGGGCGGGGGAAAAAAAAAAAATCAAAAGAAACCATCACCTCAGAAATAAGAAAAAAAAAAATTTCACAATCAAGATTTTCGGGATAGAAACAGTGGGGATGATCAGAGTGAATTCAGAACCGTACAACTCAAAAACGACAAGATAAACGTATGTTTATTTTGTTCTTATGTCACAGTGAAACTCAGAAACGTTTCCACCTACTTGTCCGGTGTGGTCGCGTTAGATGGAAGTGAGTCTGGTTGTCCAGAACCATCCTGGTGTCTCTTTCTAAATGAGCTGGACCTGGAGCTGTCCCCTTGACCGTCTTGATTTCCCTGCAGAGTCACAAACCCAGTGAAGAATTTAAAAATAAATCATATAAGGAAACACCAACTGAGTTCATCATTCTTCCAAATTCTAGTTGTTGCATTTTCCATCAGTTCTGGACATTTCAGTAAAAAAAACAACAAAAAAAAAAAACATGAGGTTGGTTTTACAGTATTCAACAAAACAGAGATTAAAGCTAGCTTCTGTTCTGATCTTGTGGCGTGACATAAAGCTCAAGATATAAAAATATAACACTCCAAAAAAAACATCTGTTATGATTTATCCTGCGTTTCTCTACCTCTCTGGCGGCCACGCTCCAGGGGTCTCTGACGGAAACCGCCAAGGCTCCATCAGAGCTTGGAGACAAGCTGTCGATGGACGAGTGGGACACGTCCCTCCTGCAGGCAGGTGATAAAGACAAAGCGGCTCAGGTTTATCAGTTTAAGACAGAAATGTCAAACTCATTTTCATTTCGGGTCACATCATGAATCATGAATGTCCTCAAAGGGCTGCATGTGGCAGAAATTATTAAGATATTGTAGCTTTCTCTGCACTCGATGAGCATCTTATATTTGGCATTCAAGAAGTTTACACAAACAAATACAAATTTAATTTTACTAATAAAATAATATTTAATGGGGCAGTATTATGTGTTTTAGGCACACTATCATTTTATATCACTATCTCTATAAAAATCCTGTTTGTATCAAAAACTAGTTAAAAGAAATTTGACTTTGTAATTTAATGCCTTGAAATTGGGCCTCTGTCTCTTTAAGAAACTACTCTTTCCAACACTCTACATGCAGGGAGTCATCACATTAACTTTTTAACGTTTTTACCAGCTTTGCGCTGAGACGTAGCTCGTATAAAGAGCTCAGCAGACGAGCAGTTCCACCAGGTGTTTGCTAATTGCTGCTGCTGGGTCTGTCAGCTGAATGGTTGCCATGGAGAGTAAAGGATTTCTCAAACATGCGTGACGGTGTCAAAGCAACACTCTAGGCATGTTTTGAATGAGGGAATAAACTTATAACATGATGTAAAGCTCAAAAATATATATTTCAGATAATACTGCCCGTTTTAAAAAAACTATTATCTTGAAGCTCCATTTTTGTGGCCCTTTGATGACTAGAGGGCCACAGAAGTAATTATGGCGGGCCGAATTTGGCCTTAAGTTTGACACATACGGTTTAAAACAGTAAGAGAGGAGTGATCAGTGTAGTGTCAGACGTACAGCGATGGTTTCTTTGTAGCCTCCTCTTTGCTGTGAGGCGGAGGCGGCCCGGTGCCCTCATAGCTCTCCCCGTTGCTCCTCCTTCCTTTCCATTTCTCCGGTTTCTCCTTTATGGCTCCAGAGCGCCGCTGCAGGTTCACCGCCCCGACGCCTTCCCCCAAACCGTTTTTGTCCTGTGTGAAGTCGGGGGCATGCAGCGGTAACGTGGATGGACGGACGGGGCCGGCGGAGGGGGCAGAAGTTTTCCCCTCCTTCTTCCCTCCTTTCTCCTCCTTCACCTTCCAGGCCACGAAGGTGTACTGGTCCAGCTCCTTGCTGTCCGAACGCTCCTTCAGCTTGGACGTCTCCTGGTTCCGGCTCTTCGTCGGGGACGTCTGGTCTCGGCTGGTGGCTGAAGATGAGGATGAGGAGGAGGCGGCCCGTTCGGACTCTCTCTGGCTGTGCTCCAGGCCTCTTCGTCTCCTCTGCTCCCGCTTCTCCAGGCTCCTGGATGAAGGGACCTTGTTGCTGAGGCCAGGCTGCGGCCGCTTCAGTTCAGCATGCGGAGATGTTGTGGCGGCAGCACTGGACTTTTTGTCCTCCTGCTGGGAGGAAATGCCTGTAGGTGCGTTTGGAGCCAGACCAGGTTCTTGCTCTCCATCTAGCTGGGGTCCAGCCTCAGCTTCCGTACCACAAGGCTCCAAGTCCTCCTCCTCTTCCTCCATCTCTTCATCCTTCCCCTGCTCCTCCTCGAGGACGTTTTCATCCAGCGTCTCCTCCGTAACCAGCTCAATGTCTGGATCCTCCCTCGTCTGAGGCTCTCTCACCTCCTTTTCCTCCAGTTTTTTCTGGGCTTCCTGGGCTTTTCTTGCCGCTTCCTCCTCTGCTCGTCTCTTCACTTCTTCTTCTATTCTCAGTCTCTCTTCCTCTTTTCTCCTGGCCTCTTCCTCCTCTTCTCTCCTCCTCCTCTCCTCCTCTTCTCTTTTCCTGGCCTCCTCCTCTTCTTCTTTCTTTCTTTTCTCTTCACGAATAGACTGACACCTGAAATGAACAGAAATATTTGGTCAGCTGTTAAAAGCAGAATCACCACACATTTATTCACGTAAAAATTTGATATTTCCAGAAGAAGCATTCCAGAGTTATTTGTTCTTTTCACACATTTAAAAATATAAAAGCTAATAATAAATAAATTTAAAAAAATCCACCGTTGTTAATATTTATAGAATTCCTGTTGTTATGTTGGGACTTGCTGAGTTTTTACCTCCTGCGCGCCGAGTGTCCTCTGACCAGAGCTTGTATTTTTGTTGCTCCGTGTTTCTGTCGGTGGTACTCGGATCTCTGTCTGTGTCCTCGCCACACGGCTTGGATCACAGTAGCTGCCTGTCGCCGTTGCTCCTTTCTGCAGTACCTGCGCCACGAAGCCTAGCAGACAGAACCCTCAGGTTGGTTATTCAACGAGAATGGTGAGCTAACTATAAAGCGAGAGCGGAAAAACCTGGACAGAGCATCCGGTTTACCTGGATCAAGATGGCTGCTCTTTTCATGTCTAGGAACTCGTTCCTCTGCAGGTGAGCTCTGAACCAGCGCTGGAGGAAGATGATCTTCCGCATCACTTCTCTGTGCCGCATGTCCTGCAGCTGCTGTCGCTCCAGCTCCTTCAAGAAGACCTGCAGCAAGAACACACGAAAGTTAGAGGGAGGAGTTTAATAAGAACAGCACCTTCAAGACAAAATTTTGGGAACAAGAAATAAAATGGACATGTTATTGTTTCTTAAGTCTTAATGAGATGCTTTCATCAAAAACATAACAGATTTCATTGCAGAAGTGCTCTTATATCACCTGCCTTCCTTAAAGATGAAATTAATTTGCACAAAAACAGACGGTGTTTGGATGCAATATAATTTGGAGGAACGTAACCAGACATGTCCTCATTTCCAACAACACTTTGTGGAAATGAGGAGGTTGGTGAATTTTAAAGTTATTATTTCTGAAAAGTCTAACCCTGAGCTAATTTGAGGACTTTGAGGGAATCTTCTGGGTGTGATACAGTGTAAGAACACTGCATAATATGAAATCATTAATACTGTATATGTTTAAAAGTGTTCAACTTGGCAGGGGTGATTCAATGTTTGTTTCTCATGTTCCCTAAAGGTGAGCCGTTCCGTCTAGCAGCAGGAGAACAAAGTGCTTATTGTGATGTGAGGTCATAAACGGCTCCTATATGCTTTCATGAAAGACGCCATTTCAACCAATCAAACACGTTTTTCTTAAGATATGCCCTGTAGATGAGCATGCTGGTACCTTGGTCTTGCCGATCTGGTATGTTGTTGGCTTGAAGCCCATTTTCTTCTCCAGCAGCTCTGCAATGTCTTCTTTGGAGGCGGAGGAGTTCTTCAGCAGCAGAACTCTGAACTGCTCTGAAAACTCCTAAATAAACCAAAGGACAAACACGGGAATGAGATCAATTATGTAGCTGAAGATTACATCATAATACTCAATATTCCAGTACATATTGTTTTATCGTGCAGAATTAGGTGCCCTGAACATTTCTACAAGCATTATAAATTATAATCTTTATGTTTTCCTTTACTCCTGGCTTTAAACTGAACTGCATCCCTGACGACGAGGAGCCGATCTGCATTACCTGGAAGGTGTACTTGGCCGGATATCCGGACCTCCTGATGCGGACGGTTTCTAGCATCCCTGTGTAATGCAGCTGCTGCAGCACCAACGCCTCGTCCAGATGCATCTCCTTCTGCTCACGCGAACAAATGGTTAAATCATAAGTGTGGTTGGCGAAAGATCCACGGTTCGGGAACGACTCGTCACCTGTTTGAGAGACTCACCTTCTCTGCGTTGGAGCGGATGCAGCGAATGAAGAAAGGCTCGGCTTTGTTCAGAGTTTCTAAGAGTTTTGTCAGAGAGTTCTGAAGAAAACAACAACAAAAAACAAGAGGTTTGATGCAGTTTCAGGAAAACACGGATGTGTATAGCTAACGCTTTGATTACCTGGAACTGAGCGCTGATGCTGGGCGGCTTCTTCTTCTTGTGCAGGTGGAGCAGAGACTTTGTGGTACGATCGTGTAGCGTCAGACTCACAATGAACTTCAGAGACTGCGAATCCAGCAAACTCTGCACAGTGACAAACCGGACTGATTGGCGTCCCGATTGTAGACGTATTGGAGCAAACAGCTTACAAGTGAGAAGTATTTACCTTTGGGATGGCCTGCTTCTGCCTGACACTCTTGTTTTTCCTACGAACAGAGAAAAAGACGCAGAGTGAGTTCAGAGATGAACCACGAAGGTTTGAAGATGGAACGCTCAGGCGGAAGGTTAGTACGGCCGGGCGACTTCTTCATGCAGTCAGTGAGTGATGGAATCAAGGCTCGCACCTAGATGGGATGAATGACGAAGACGCCTGACACTGATAGAGAACAAATGTTGAAGAGGAAGACGAAGCTTGCTGCAAAAGATGGAATGTGATTCTAATCAGCCCACACAATGTCGGACATGCTCCCCTGGTTGCAGCATGATAGAAATTTGCAGTGTTTTTCACACCCTGAGAAGTTAAGGCTGTGCATCCGTGGCAGGACAACAACCCTAATGATACATCCAGAGCTACAAACAGATGACTTCCGTCGAGTTTTGGCACGTCACATTTGTGACCCACAATTGTCAGAGTTTTTTTTTTTATTTTTTTTAATCAAAATCATAAATCATGTTTTCTTCTCTTTCCACTTTATTATGAACTACTATGTGTTGTGAATCGGGGCATAAATATGTGCCAGGCACCACGCCGTTATGTTCCTCCCTGTGGGGATGCATCACACTGCAGCGATTTCTACCATGCTGAAAAGCTTTTGTGGAGCTTCATGCTGCAGAGAAAGTATTCCCTGCATCTTCAGGCCTCAACAAAAGCAGCTCCTCAGACTCTCAGACTCAAACAGAGCTAATCACAAGATGCACGATGAAGAAGCAGCGGTGCGTTTCATGAAACCTCAACGTTCTGCTGCAAATGAATGTTAAGAGCAATGTTCAGTCTGAGCGGATCAGGACCGGGGCGATCTGGAGCAGAGCCGATGATGACGGCTCTGTCTGCAGACTCACTGGAGGACGTGGCGCGGGAAGCGGAGGCGACCCCAGGATTGCAACAGCTTGCGAGGGTCCTCCCCATCCAGCTGCAAGTTCTTTATGGAGCTGATGATCTCTGAATGCATTTCTCTGAGATCCGCACCACACACACACACACACACACACACGCACAAGAAAAAAGGCAGAGACGGAGGAGAAGGGAGAGCGGGAATAGTACGAAAAGACAGGAAGAGACAAAATAAAAGGAAAGGACAGTTGGAAAAAAAACACCACTGTTAGGTCACCTCCAAAAGAAACATACCGAAAACGGTTACCCAAGACAAAAAAACAAAAAACAAACACACGGTGCAGAACGGCTGGGGGTCGGACGGCATGAGAAACACACAGGTTTCACACGCTGCTCATCTGTGAAGCAAAATAAGTTCTCCTGTCGATCATGAAACCACAAGGCACACGAGACCACCCAACCATGCTGTCACATCCTCTATGAGAACAGAGAAAGACCCGCACACAAGCAGAAACAGAAACAGATGTATTTAGAGGATTTTTCACAAAGACACACACACACACACACACACATGTACACAGTCATTTTTTTTCGCACCCTTGCTAAAGATGTGTGAAAAATCTTAAAATTAGGTGATCTGGTCACAGATGCATTATCTCAAGGTGAAATAAGTAAAAATCCAACTTCTAATTTGAGCACATTTATTTAATAAACACAAATTAAATCCGGTATCCAAATAGAAATTGTGTTCAAATAAAACTGTCACTGTTGATGCCACTAACAGTTCTTTTAAAAATAAATATAACTGAGGCGTTGTTTATACTTTATACTTCAAGACTGTAGCAGGGCTGACACAAGTAATCGGATTAATTGCGGTGAATCAATTGATTAAATAATTATCAGCTAATTTAGTAATCAAAGAATTGGTAAGTGGAGAACACAAACTGACAGAAAAGGGCCATTTTCTGAACGAAGAACATAGTCAGATAAGTAATTAAGACAAAAATAAATAAAAAAAAATCTATACATTTAGCACTGAAGATGAAAAAAAAAAAAAACCTTTTGAATGTAAATATTTTCTACCCAAACCTCCTCAAATGGCAGTTATAGCTTCACCTGGTTCAGATTTTGTAAACAAAAAAATTTAGAAAACATCTTTTGCCATCGAATTATTTGGATTAATTGGTTAATCACAAAAAAACCAAAAGATCAGCCCTGCACCGTGTTAAGCTGAGAGGTCTGATCTATTCCCATGTTTCTAATATTGTGTAAAAAACGGCACAAAGGAAAAATCCACAGATGTGTCAAATTTTTTTATCCGATTAATCGTCAGAATAATCGATAGATTAATTGATAGCAAAAATAATGGTTAATAGCATTCCTAATTTGTAGTAACTTCCATGTTTTTTTTGTTTGTTTTCCCTGCAGAATAAATACAATATGATGCAAAGGCTAATTTCTTTGAGAGAGAGGGAAATATTAGAGAAGACTTGGTCCTATTTGTTAAAAGACGGTTGAACAAAGTCAATAAAATCACTGATAGGGATTTTATTAAAGCAATTTTCATAATGTGGCATTTCCCCCTCTAGTGGATAAACGTACTAAAATTAAATGTTGGATTATACTAGTGCAGTAGAATATAAATTTATTTTAAGGCTTGTCACACATCTGCGTATCCCTGCCACTGCGGTGGTTAACATGCAGAGCTGAGCTGAGGATCGGCGTTGCTTGCCGGCTGGCTGTTTCCATGCTGTGGCTGTTACTGGCTTGTTACTGGTAAAGTAGTGGTTGTGTGTGTGGTCCCTTAACTGCGGCTGGTGGAGTTAATGTGGAGACTTTTCCTGTGTCCCAAAGAGAGTCCATGCAGTGCTTTCCTTATTCTGGCCATGAACACAGAGGTCAGGCAGGGAAGGAAACAGTCCTTCATGTTTAATTCTCCCATAATGAAATAAATCTGCAGCACATGAGCCCAACAATACAAAAACTAGTGTTCGTGGTTTGATTAGCTTCTGAGAAAGCTCTCATGGTTGTGTTTGCATATTTGGAAGCGGCCTCTCTGTGCGTATTTGAAGAACTGTGAGCTTTTAAGGCATCGCAGCTAATCCGAGTGGCTACTCAACGGAAGCCTGCACAAACATTGTTCTGTGCTCTGCAGCTACAGTAATAAACGTCCAAATGATAGATTTGAGGAGGGGCTCTGCAAAGTACATAAAAAGGAAGAGGATTACGCTGAGGGAAGACTTGAAATGTAAGTGAAAGGGGAACTTTTTTTATTCTGCTTAAAGTGCTACACAGCTGAACTGAACTTCCTTATACTGCCGAGTCTGGCATGTCAAAAATGCAGATGCTGAAATACAAGAAAAAACCCTGCTATTTCTCTAAAAGCAACATTACATCAAATTAGACCTGACGTGATTTAATGAGAGCAAACTCAGAAAGCAGAACAAACCGAAAAAGCAACAACTAATTCCTTCGTCCTGCTTGGCCTCTTGTCCTCATTCTTCTCTGCTTTCCACCAAATTCACTTACTTCTTATTCTCATAGCTAGCAAAGATGTCTTCAAAGGCCTCTAGAGGGCGCTCCTCTGAGTGATCAAAGTAGAAATCGAGCATAGAAGCTCGTCTGTGGAGGGAAGAGGAAGAGGAGAGAACCGCACACATTGGGGTCACCAAGAGGTGGGGAGAATAAGGGTGACTGAGATGAGGGGGAAGGAAGATTTAAAGACGTTTTCCAAATATCCGACCTCATCTCACTCAGCACAACAGGATTAAAGTGGAGGCCCATAAAACAACAGGTGTAACATTTCCAAATGGCACGAGAAGAGAATATTTTGCTGATTTTACGTGAAACAAAAAGGTATCAACCTCAAAGGGTGCAACACCAGTTCTCGCAGCAGACAGATCCACTCCAGAAAGAAAAGCTTTTCAACACTGGATGCAAATGACTTACTTGTACATTCGTTCTATCGGGGTGTTGGAGCGCTGCAGCTCTCCTAAAGGAGTTCTGGACGCTGGACGGATAACACCTAAAAAAAAAAAAAAAAAAAAAGAAGCTTGTAAATAATCAAAACGTGCGTCACGATTTTCCGCTTTTCACTTTGACCAGTCTATGAAGTCTGTTGCGCTCCTTTTAAATACGTCAGCGGACGACTTATAAAAGATTGAAAATAAGCAGAGGGATTCAGAATTGCAGAGAAAATCTCAGAAGTTTGTGACCATCTTTATTTTTCATGCCGACCTTAAGGCTAATTACAGAGTAGGACATCTGCTGTGTGCCGACGCTGCGGTTCAAACGCATCTGCATGACGTTACCGTTCCATCAATCCGCATCAGGAAAAAGCTGACGTTTTTAAAGGGAAAGTTTTAAAATGAGATTCTGTGAAGTTATTATGCACCGCATGCAATATAAAGATGCCACATTGCAGTGAATTTGTAGAGCTCAGGCGAATGTTTTAGCTTATTTTAACAGGTTCAAAATGTTCCTAATCTCATGTTTTAATCTCTGGAGAACAGAAATATTGGACTGCACTTCACAAAAATGTTCCTTGTTTTACTCATTACACTACGATTTAGACCAAAACGTTGCTTTATGCATGAGGTAAAAGTTCAGAGAGACGCTTCTTTTAGCGGACTTTCAGTCTTTGTTTTCTTAACTGGACTTTGGTGAATCTCTGGCACATTTTGTGTTATAGTCAGTAAATAGGGTACGATTCCTTTCCGATTCTGTTCCAGTTAAAACATTTTTTCAAATTCTTCTGATGATTTGTCAGTGGTGAGCTAACTAGGTCCTGCTGCAGCACAGCAGCATTCCCAAACCATGACACTTCCCCCTCCATGCTTCTCAGCTCGAACGAGGTCCGTTTTCTGGAATGCTGCATTCGCTTTAAGTCAAACTTGTCCTCTGTTCTGTTGTCCAAATAATTATATATTAGACTAATCTGTCCACATTAGTCCTGGTCTTTGTTTGTGCTCCCTTAGGAAAACTTCAGTAAGGCTTTGACATTTTTTTGGAACGAAAAAGTTTCCTTTTTGCCCTCTTACTGCAAAAAGTTAAACTTGTTCCATTTCTGATTGTACAGACATGGACTTTCAGACACCCTGCTGTATGTCCTGTGGAGCCATTTTAGGATTTTTTCTTTTCAAAGGTTTTTTTTTTTTGCTCTAGTGGCCTGTATTTGACAGTGATCTGACAGGAAAGCAGGCTGTGAGAGCGGGGAAGTCAACAGACCGGGTCTCGAACCCGTTCGATTGGGTTCTGCCCCTTTGCGAGCTCCGCTAAGCATTTTGCGTTCTGCTTCCAGGGAGAGCGTGGTTCAGACCTGGGCGTTTTGGCAGCTGTTGGGTGAATGGGTGATTTTACATTTTGTGACACAGCTGTGTGTAATTTTAGTCACTTAGTGGGAATAACTGGAGGATTGTCATAATTTACTTCTGGTCAAAAATTGTAATTTTAAAATGTAATTTTGCAGATCACCTGAATATTTCAATGTTGTTGCAATTGATAGTAAATATTCATAAGACACGCAGACTGAGTTGGGGATCTTAATTTTCCTTTGATGCATATTTTCTACATTTTGTCATAAAAAAAAACCCGGTACGTTCCGGTATTTTTCTCATATGTTGGCTGGAAACTGTCCCATCAAGCTTTCAATAACTGATCCACAGAACCGTGAACCCTGTCCCTTCAAATAACTGATTGTTAGCAGGTCTACCTGCTGTTTTTGAGGCCCAGGAGCGACCCGCCTCGTTGAAAGCGGCGAGGCCCCTGATGGTGGCTCTCAGGATGCCCCACCGGAACATGGCCACCGGGTCCATGCCGATGAGCTGCCGCACGAAGGCTCTGTCGCTGCTGCGCAACAGCGCCACGATGTCTGGACGCATGTGGTCCGTGTTCTTCTCCCGGAAATCCTGATGAGGTGACAGACAACGAGACCGTCAGAGGCAGAAACACTTGTACCTGAATTTGAATGAGGGAGCCGCCGTCATACCTTGATGTGATATTTGACTTTCCCTGCAAAGTGCTGAATGACGAAGGCGGGCTCCATGACTGGGGTGGGTATGAAGTACTTGTTTCCATGGTGCTGCTGCTTGAATTTGGCCAACAGGGTCTTATCTGTTGCATGTGGAAAGCTGGGGGTGCAGAGAAAAGACCGAAGGTTGAGAAAAATTAAGATCAGAAGAAATTAAGTTTTTAATTTTTGTTCCTCTGACATGCATGAGTGCAGCTGTCCTTACTTGCTCTCCTCATCCAGAAGGTACAACAGGCCTGTGGGTTTCTTGCTGATGAGGTGGATGCAGCCCACATTGTCTGTGTAGTCAATGTTGTGCCAGGTGATTCCCTCTGACTGGTACTCCTCCTGAGCGCGGCAGAAAAGACCATTTTTGGTCAACAAGCTCATGTCAAATGATTCGATTCCACAAAACACCAAATAAAAACATAAAAACATTTTAGCACAGGTTGTTTTTTTTTTTTATTGTGTTTTTGCTGAAATAAATTTAATTCATTGCTGGAATAAAAACCTCTATGTCTCTTAATACCTACTCCACTGTGATTTGATGAGTAAATTAGCTAGATTAACCTTAATTAGAAGATCTGATAGGTCAGTTTATCAACTATGAAGTTAGGATTTGAATCAAAAAGGCAAAACTACTCACCTGCTCCAGATTAAAAATGTGATTGTTAAAGTAATACTGCAGCTGCTCGTTTGCATAGTTGATGCAAAACTGCTCAAAGCTGTTGGTTTCAAAGTCCTCAAAGCCAAAAATGTCCAGAACACCAATGGACAAGCACTGCAAGACAACGTCGAAGCGTCATTCGTTCACATGTAGCTGGATGTTAAACTGGTTTTGGTCATTATGTGGTGCTGTTTTCTTACGGGAACAGATTCCTCCATGTCTTTCTTGTTGAGCAGTGCATGGTTGATGCGCAGCACGATCCAGTCAAACAAGGCGCCATACAGAGACTTGGCCATGGAGTCTCTGGCTGTGATCGCCTGGAGGTAGAAACAAAGGACTTCACGTGATGCAACTTTATCAGACTTCAGGTTTTCGAGGGGAAAAGGAGAAGTTTGCATCAGGTGTCTGAGCAGCAAAGAGGAAGATGAAGAGAGCTTGAAGAAATGTTTTTGTGGTTGGAGTTTACCTCAGAGTGGCTGTAGGGGAGGATCAGCTTGTCGTTGACGGTCACCGTTTTCCTCTTCGTCAGCGCCTCGACCAGCAGTTCCTCTTTGACCTGAAGCGAACAAACACGAAGATTAAAGGTGCAACCCGGAACGCTGGTCATGAAAATGAAGAAATCTACATTCAAGCTTTTTCCAAAACACACATAATATCTAGCCGAGAAGTTGAGCAGGAGAAAGAGTTGCGGTGTGGCAAATCAAAGATAAAATATTATGTAAATATAAACTAATGTAAAAGCTCCTTATTTCTATATTTTGGATAACAGAACAAGAAGTTAAGTGTGGCACAACTAATTTTTTTTCACGTTCCACTTGGCTCCACTTGGCTAACATTTTATCACAATATGTGAAAATGCAACCAAGGATATACCTTGTGTATAATTTGTCAAAACATTGAAATATAAAACAATTAACCAAGAATCTAATCCAATAAACCCAAAGAGTTCAATGCAAACTGTGCTTATTAGTCTTGGCTTATTTTTTGTTAAATTCTTTCGCTCATTAAAAAATAATCATGCTTTTTTACTGAGTTTGTGCCGTCAGTCCAGATTGTACTTCTATTTACTTTGTTTTCAACCAACTTATCAGGGATCTTTCTGTCACTTATTTGAGGATAAGCACACAGTCTGATGGCGTGACTCCACTGGAAACCACCAGTGGCAAAATGATGCATTAAAATCAGCAGATCACCTTCAGTAGGTCAGAGAGGGTAGCCAGGACTTCAGGCGGGCCTACATCCAACCCTTCGTCCCGACCCGACGACTTCCTTCTGTACGTCACGTTGCCAAGATACAGGATAGCAGACAGCACAGAAAAGATCCTGCAACACAATAACAAATGATGACATAGACTGAAAACGACTAGATGTTACGACTGCGCTGCACTCTACACGTCTGACTGAGGTCAGAGAAACGAGGCACTGCGAACGACACACCGTCCCCGTGAAACGGCTCAGTTAGGCCATCCGTTCAGAGCTGAAGACAACGTTTTATTTCTCTGGTCATGTGACTCAGTGAATCAAAGAAATGCTTTAGGTCAGAGAATAATTGTGTTGCTGCACAACACATTTATAGCATGTCTTTAAACACATTTAAACAGAGCGCGTTCATACGATAAAAATTACATTTCCAGGACATGTTTAAGCATTTTCCCACATAAAAGACTCAAATTCTCAAAGCTTTCAGTCCTTCTAGGCAATTTAAGAACATAAATACAATAGTTAACTCTGATTTTTATTCAGTGGTTAGGATTTAAATATGGATGTATTGATGTATGCATGGATGAATGAGACGGTCGGACGGACACAAGGATGGTCTGATGATCAAACAAATGGATTGATAGATAGATGGATAAAAAAACTGGATGGATGGATGGATGGATGGATGTATAGAGGATGGACAGACTGATGGAGCTTTAAAATAAAAAGACTGAATAAAGTCTGGAAATGAAAATATTTTTCCAAGTTTTATTTCCTTTTCCACTCTTCTCCAGAGCTAAAAATTGCTCAAACCCAATCCCCTGCTTTTCTGGGCTTTAGGAGCCCCAAACTGATCACTGCTTAACTCACTGTTTCTTTGTGGCTGGAAGGAAGCCAACCATCTGCATCGCCTGCTGCAGCCTCTCAAAGTCATGACGCAAATCTTCCTCATCTTCGATCTTAAAATTCTCCTGCAAAGAAGAATCGGATGGAAACCAGTTGGTTAGGGAGGAACAAACAAAAGTGAAATCACACGACATAAAATGGCCAACCTGGAGGGGAAAGGGCTCAGAGAACAGAGGGCTGTGAAAAGAAAGACGCAACAAAGGCGGCCTCATTAACATGCAAAGCACATGTGTGGAGCGAGCTCAGAGTGTACACAACAGCTTATTCAGACGCCTGGCAGCTTTCATGAGCGGCAGATCCTTTCAAAGTCCATTTCAGAGACTAAAATACTCATTTTTCCAGCTTGTGGCTAATTAAAACATTGAAGGTGGAGTTTATTGAACAGAAGTGGGAAGGAACAGAAGGGAGACTAAATGAAGTTTAGAGTGCTCTGTACCTGCTTGAGGTAGAAGTACTCTTCAGGCGGCAGCAGTTTAAACTCTGTTCTCTCCTCCTCTGAAGCACCAAGCAGCAGGTAGTAAAACACGTGGTAGTTCCTGGGAAAAACAAAACATGGCAGCTGTTTCACCGGGCGCTATATTTAGAAAGTTGTTACAGCCACACACAAATCTGGCTGCCAAACATTATTGCGAACTAATAAATTCTTGAGATTTTCAATTATGTCGCCACTATCTGATCGGTCGGAAGTCTGATGTTTGCGGTCACACGTAGAGATTAAAAACGCGTCGTAAAAAACGAACAACGTATGGAAGGCGATATCTGCATCTCGGAGATGTTCATATCAGTTTTCCACTTGTGCAATCAGCTGAAAGGTAAACAGGTGACATGAGCTTTGTTGTACAAGCCTGCCGGATTAATGAGTTTCCATGCTTATCGCGAAAAAACAACAACATAGAGCCGACTCCCTCTCCCCGACTAGACAGGCAGGATATTCAGTCGACAGCAACTACAGGACAGGAGATTAGCTGAACTGTGAGCAGACTGTGAGTAGGCGGAGGGTTACGTAGAGCGACCTGTCAGAGGGCGGCGGATAGATTTTCCAAAACTAGCTGGAAGAAATCTAGACAGGAAACGTATGAATGAGTAATGCTCTGCCCACTCAAAAGAAGCTGCTGCTGTTTTCTATGAGGCATTCCCAAAACACAGCTGAGAAACTTGGGCTTACAGTGTAAATTCAAAACTTTGTAGTTAGGGACGGACTGAAAGTCACAGGAAATGACAAATGCTTGCGTGGTCTTGCTTTCGGTACAGATGCAATTCAGTCAAACTCTGTCAATTTTCCTTCTTCATTTCAGGGTACTTTTTTTTTTTGTTTTTCTCAAAATACCTGAAACAAATTTCCAGATTTATTTTTCTGTAGTTTTTATAACATTCTGTCCATTTGAGGCAACACAATTACTTCGCACTGTCCACAGTCACAAATCACACTGCACTTTTATTTATATACATTTCTTATTATGTGTGAATTTTATGAAGTCTACTGTGTGAGCTATTACGTTTTAGTCCATTTTTGCTACTCGTTCCCTTGAAGGGACGAATAAAGTTATTTGAATTTAATAGCAATTGTGTCTTATTATCTGTAGGCTTAATAAACAATACCAGAATTGGTTTCCAAAATGATTTAGAGGCATTTCATGCCTTTTTCCCCCCATCTGGACAAAAACAATTCAGCCACTTTTCAAAATCAATACATTTGTTATTAAGAACTGGAGTAGCCTAAAGTAAATGCATATCTTTGCCATTGTGGAACAAAAAATATTATTTTTAGTCCTACTTCTACCACACAGTTTAAAAACAAAAGGTTTAAGTTTAAAACTGTCTGGAGTAAAAAAAAGAAAATGGTGAAGTAGCCCTTTTTACGCGTAAAGTCAATTAAGTCCAAAATGAAAATACCAAAACAAAGTTGTGACGTGGCAAATCAGACACAAAGCACCTTCTTGAGGCGTAACAATAGGTATGTGAAACCTATAGATATTGTTCCAAGACAGCACAGGAGTGGTCTTGAGAAGTCTGAGGTGTCTGAAGCCAATAACAATCCGTCTGTTTCCCAATAACAACCAATGAATGAAGAATGAAGCTGCTTATTAGTCACACAAATAGCAACAGAGTCTGGTGTGAGTAACAGCGGATCAGATGGTATGCAGAGCAACATGCCATCCTGTCAACACCCAATGTTTTTGTCTTTGTACAGAGACAGGAAACACAACATTTAAGTAGCTACAAATTTGACAAAACCACATAATTTGTTTTAGAAATATGAAATAATGTTATTATTATCTGTTCATGCTGCCTTCAAAGAGTGAAATTTAATAATCTACTGTGGATATACAGCCTACCTAGCAAGAACACTTGCATTCAATTTTTTTTTAATTGCAGTAGTGTTATCCTCCATTGAAAATATTTGAAAAACATAACTTTTAATTTTACCACATTTATCCAGAGGGTAGAAAGAAAAACTAATTTGGAAGTATTTGTTTTTGTTAATATAATAGCCATGGCTAAACGTTCAATTTCTGTAAAATAAATGTAACTGAGATGTTTTTTTAAAAAATGTTTTTATGTTGCACTTTTAGCTTCTATCGTGTTGGGACAGGATCACAGCTTTCATCCGTTAAACCACTATTTAAAGGTAAATTTACCAGGAAATTTACCAGGAAATGTACGTTTCCTGGTAAATTTGGCCTGGAACCTCCACTGACACGTTGACAAGGTGTCAAATAAAAGATGAGTCAAGACGGAGATATTACAGCGACTTATGCTTCAGGTGGGTTTGGCGTTCAAGAGAAGATGAGTCAGCTCATAGTCACTGTGAAGCACGGTGAAGGATCTGTCATTCTGTGGGTTTGCTTCAGCATCATAAACTTGTTTAAATCTAAATCTGGTTTCATATACCGATGGACTGAAAACTGGTTATTGTTTCGATCCAAAACCATAAATGGATAAAACTAGAGCAGTGCTTACTTCCAGCCTTTACAGTTTCCGACTCAGAATAATTAGTAAATCAACGTATAAATTTATGACAGCACTACCAGCACTGCCCGTCATTAAATAGCTTGTGTCTGATTTAAGAAGTCTTTCCTCTCCAAACAAATGTCATCCTGTTCATAATGTTGAGTAATTGATTCATAGCTGTAAATTGGAGCACTTTATTCTTTTTAGATTCAAAGTTCTCTTTTTTTTCTAACGTGACAAATGTGTGCCTTCTGTTTTATTCTTCTGTGTTTCCACATTACTATTTACTAGTATTTTCTTCTCTCTAGCTTTGTTCCAATAGTTCAATAGAAAAAAATAGTTTAATTGTGTTTAAAAGTGTTACATTGGTCTCTGTTGTGTTTGGGTTGCAGTTTGTGTTAAACGTACAATATAAATAAAGTCAGACGGATTCATGTGTTGCATAAATTTGCTTTCTCTTTATCATTTTGTTTGATTTCTCAAGATGATGTAAAAAGTCTACACTTCCTGTTAGTGAGGTCCTGACCCCAGCTTTGGGAAATTGTGCAAAAAGGGGAATGACCAAAGATCTCTCTCAATCATTAAAGGAAATGGTCCCGTCCTACAGGCAGGAGGAGGTTTTACCTAAACGCAGAGGTGCTAAAGCTTACAGAGAGCATTCAGGACTCCGGTTTAGTTGTGCTACTGCAATAAAAGAAGGATTCACTTCGAGGGTTTTTACACATCTTTCCCAGGTGTGCCGATAAGTGTGCTGAAATCACATTCAGCGAGGATAAGAGCGTGTGGGAGTGTAAGTGTTTCTGCAGATGAATATCTGACGACTCCACGTGAACTTCATTTTTAACCATCAGGGTCTGCCGAGCGGAAAAACTTCTCATGTTTATCCACCAGACGGCCTGATGAAGCGCTCTGAGGGTGGAGGGTGAGAACCGCCCCCGGGTCAATCCATACCTCTCGTTCTTTTCTCTGGAGACCAGGCGAGACTTTTCCAGGAGGTACTTCTCAACCACAGCCCTGAAAGAGGGAATAGAAAACACGAGGAAAGGTAACTAAACAATTTGGATATTTCAGCTCGGCGTGAGTCAAAGTCAGCTTGTAAGAATAAGTGAGGGGAGGAGCACGAGTGGACACGAGGACAGACGGTTGGAACAATCAGTGAGCAAAGAAAGACACAGTCACACACACACGCACACGCACACGTCGGAACTCGTTACAAACTATAAACTAGCATCCAGCAAAACATTAAAATGCCATACAGATGCCGTCAGGAGGCCTGTAGATTTAAAAGCAGTGGTATTTACCAAACAGACCAACCCGAGGCCATAAAGTCTTCTAAATCAGATTTTATATGTCTAACTTGTTTTCTCTATATCCAAGAAAAAAACAACACTGACGCCAGTCCTCATGACGCACCAAGAATAGAGCTCCGCTGTGAGAAACTCGGTGGTGTCCATCCACCAAAAATGCAGACGACACGACAAAGTTTTCACACTGAACATTGTTAACTGCTAGTTTTCAATTACTGCTGTGTTGGGATGTGCTGTGTTGGACGTTTCCTGGCTTCAAAGCCACAAATGGAATAATGATGTAATTCTCAAGCTGTTGAGAAAAAAAAAGTTCTACGTTCAAGATCTAGAAGAAAGATAAAATGTTAGACATTTTTTGAGAAAGCATTCCTCGACAGGAATTCAGATTAGGCTGCACTCACAAATACCTCTGAAGCCGATTAGAGCAAAACCTGACAAGTCGGACTCATTAAAACCTGCAACAACTAAAAAAAACAACAAAAAAACAACAAAAAAATAAATATAACAACGTTTGAATTACTCCTTGGTACTTTCTGACACTGTCAGAGTGTTCAGGTGCATTAAAAATGCTGATGAAAAATACAAGATCGTATATGTCAAATAAATTACGAGGAACCAAAAACACATCGGCTACATGCAGAATGAGGAAAAACCTGAACCTGTCGGTCGTTTTCGTGTTCACCTTCATGCCGCTGGAAATGTTTTGTATCTTAGTGCGACAATGCCATCCTATGTTGCACAATAGGAAAACGACTATGACCTTGTTTTTAAATTGCAAGCAGCTGAAACATTTTAACCACCAACACCTGGAGTTGATTTGGTGGATTCGGGTCTCTGACTGGTTTCTTTCTGCTTAAACGTTTCGATTTTTTTTTTTTTTTTTTCACGTTTCAACACAAACTTTGGATTTTAACACAAAGCAGTGCACGATTGTGAAGTAGTAGGAAAGGTCTTCGAAATGTTTCAGAAATAAATATTGTTGTGCGCCATTATACTCAGGTCCCACAGCATGATGCTTCTACCACCGTAATTCAAGGTGGAAATTACATGTTTGGTAGTCTTTTTTTTATTTTTTATCGTTTTGAATGTAGGCCTGGAAGACTCTCCCACCTGAGGCGTAGATCTATGCAGCTCCTCCAGAGTTAGAATGACTACTTTATCGCTGACTTGTCTAGGCATTTACCATCCTGTTTGTTCATTAACGTTCTCTAACAAACCTCTGTGCTTTTCGCAGAAAAAGTGGATTCTTGCTACTAATTAGGCGACTTTTTCAACTGGCTGCAACAGATGTTGGGGGTGTCGGCGTGAGAAGGGACAGAAAACATCTGTATCAATGGTTACTGCTCTGTTTTTCTCTACCAGCACTATATGCTCTCCTCTTTGCAGCTGCTTCCATGACACAAATAACCACAGAAACTTGCTCAAGGCACAGCTAGCAGATACGTTATTTGGTTTCCCTGTTTAATGTGACCTAAAATCAAACACAGACTGATCTTTATCACATAAAATCCTCCCCCAAAACACAATGAGGTTTGGTCTTGCATAGTGTCACAAAGTTCAAGAAGAACAAAGGTTTTTGCAAAGTCAAAGCTGGTACAAGACGTCCCAAAGACGAGCTCAAACTGACACATAGTCGCCACGAAACACCCCGTGGCAAGAAGCTCCTTTTTGAATCGCAACAGTAGAGTGTAAAATGCACGACACCGTGAAATCCTCTGATTTCTTATAAGTAGGTAGAGGAAACTAGAGCGGCAGCCTCCCTTTATAAAGCTTCTCTGTTAACTAGTGGAGTGGCTGCCACAGCGGAGCTGGACGCACAGGCAGGCAAGGCTGCGTAAAGTTTAGTGAGCAGAGCTGCTGTGACGCCCTGTGGCTCTTTCTAATATAGCGTTCTGTCTCTTTATTGTGAAAAGTAACAGAGCCACACAAGCTCAGACAGCAGCTGTTAACCATCGTCTCAGAAGATTCAGTCTGAAGCTAAGAAAAGCCTCAGCCTATTAAAATAGATTCTGCAGACATTTGTTTGGGCAAACAATCTAAAAGAGCACCAGGTGCCACAGGGGGATAACCGAGGCTGGGGATGCCCACTTGTTTTAGCTCTGAGCAGCTGTCAGCGCTGATGCGAGTCTGAAAATCCCACTCTGAGCTCTCTGCTGGTTTCTAGCGGCTGCTCTCCCCGGCCCTGACGAGGGAATAAGGAAGTCACCCGCTGACTAGACTTTGAAGCAGCTTCTAACCAGAATGTGACTGCAGAGAAAAAGGAAGAGCACACTAATGGCTCCAAGTTTCATCCCACATGCACACTGAGCACCACATGACCGCCCATTTAAAAAAAAAAAAAAAAAAAAAAGCAAAGAGGAAGACGTTTGGCTTAAGATCCAGATGTGGGGTGGGGGTGAGGGGAGGGAGCAACAGGAAGCAAAACACAGAGGAGCTATTTTACAAATGTCGATTACTTACCCTCGGACTACTCCGCTCTCCAGATAATTAACCTGGATGAATTTACCGAAGCGGCTGGAGTTGTTGTTGTGGGCTGTCTTAGCGTTCCCAAAGGCCTGGGGAAGAGAAGACAGAAAGTCAAAAAATATTTGAGTAAAACTATCAAACCAACATTATCACATCTCCATTTACTGACATTTGCACCCTTAGATAAAGCCGAAGTTTGCAGAGAGGTTGAAGAAGGAACATAAAGCATAGAGCAACAGAGACGTTAACGAAAAATGGATGTTTCTCATGAAGCTCTCAGAGAGGCAACAAAGAGCAGCACGTATTGAGCCACAGGAATTGTTTGCAATCATTTATTTATGTAGTCCTTTACACGTCCGCTATATTGCTGGTCAAAGCACTTCAGAAAATCAATATACAAAAGAAAACATAAAATAGGGACGTGAGAAACAGGTAGATAAAAGCAGAATGTCGTCATATTTTTAAATATTAAAAGCCTCCCTGAATACAGTAAAAAAGTGAGCAGTCTGACGTGGAACAGTCAGAGAAGCTTAGCAAGCTTAGTAACTCTGATAAATAAGGCAAAGCAATATATTAAGAGCTTTAAAAACAAATAACATCCATCTCCTTTATTCTCCATGTCTCTGGACTAAGAAGTGAGGTTATAAGACAAAAGAATTTTAATTTCAAAGAGAAAATTTATGTCTGGTTAATGTCTCCCTAAATCCAATGGGAAAATGTGTATTTATCAGACGATGAAAGACGACAGATAAATACACTGAAACACTGTGGTGGCAGCACCATGATCAGTGGTCACTTCTCTCAGATGGAAGAGAGGCTTTATTCAAGTTGGATCAAAGTATGTGGAGGTGTAAACACCAGTCAGGTTTGACTCAAAACCTTTAGCTGTTGACTATAAAGATGAAAGGGGTTACCGACATACATCACAATCAACAACAACAACAACAACAAAACAAACCTTGTGCAGGTAAATTTTAAATTTTAAAACGGCCTATTCAGAAGCAGAAAATCTGTGGCCTCAGTCGAAGGGAGCTGTGGACAGTAGATATCGTCGCAATCTGAAAGATTAAACACCTTGGCGAGGCAGAGCGGAAGGACACTAACACTCCTAACCAAACAAGAACGAGAGCTAGAATTCATTCATTTTTATTCGTTCAACAAATCTGATGAGTTTTCTTTTGACTGTGCAGGACACTTTATTATATGGGGAAAAAAAATCCATCAGGGTTTGATATTTTTACAGCACAAATACCTGACATTTTCACTGAGCTGAGAGAGCTGCTGTTAATGATCCACTTTGCGTCTTTTCCATTCGTCCCCACGGCAGGTTTCAAGCCTCTTGCAGCTCATCAGTGATCTTCATCTCTGAACCGTATTGACTTTCAGACCATATATGGAAGTTCTGCAACCGAATCTAAAGTGGAGTGTACTTCCACTTAAGCACGCAACTCTGCCAGCAAACTTACTTCATCAACAACAACAACACCTCCCTGACAACAAAGAGGCCCGCGACCCGACGGCCCAACGCGCTCTGTTCTGGCTGAGGCTGCAGAGAAGAGCGAGTCGATTAATCTGCCCTCCTCTCGCACGTTACTCATCCATCTCTTTCTGTTTTCCCCTTTCACTCGGCCTTATCTGTGTGCATCTCTGCAGGTAGGAGAGCGCAGAAGGTCAGCGATGATAAATGAGTGGGGGCTGGCGCAGCATGTGCAGACTGTAAGCAACAGAAAAGACTGTTTCCATCTAAGGGGGTGGAGTGATTTCCAGTCCAGCTAGAAGCTACCAGGCTTCACCGAGGGGCCCAGAACGCCGCATTGGTATGGTGACAGAGCAGCAGTACTTTTTTCTTCATGATGCGCATGTTCACATGGTTACACACACACACACACAAAACTAAAAGCCACCGCAGGGGAAGTTGACTCAGTGAATGCTAAATAGGAGCCACATTGTGTTTTCCAAAGCAACATGCAGGGTGAATTTGATATAAACGCTCAGGTGCAGATCAGAGTATTGGGGACAAATGTTGATTTCTTGACTGCACTTCTTTTTTATCCCTCCTTGTTTTAAATTAGTGCAAAACTTTTTTTATTTATTTTTTTTCTTTGGGTGCAGAGAAATCATTCAAGCGAGATGTCACTCTATTCTGTAATACTTTCACCCTTGAGGGACGTGTCAGGTAATGGTTTCTTGTTCATGCGTGATGAAAGAGGTGGGCTGAAGCGTGACACCGATTCCCTCGAGTCAAACCAGAGCTTTTTAAGACTAATTTGCAAACTCAAAGCCCTGCAAAAGCATCAAGATGTCTTAAACTGAAAAACTCGAAAGTTACACACTGCTGAACTCCATTTACGAACGAGATGCCTTCTGAAGGTTGCGCCAGATTTTATGCGGTGATATGAAGAGTTAAAAAGGCCTAAATACACACAAATGCCTGAAGATTTTGAAAACATTTTGTCACTCAGCTTCATAATTAGTTAACGGGGTTCTCCAACTCCTGTTCATGACAACTTTGAATCATGACTCATTAAGAAACTGTGCAGCCATTTTAAATATCAAAAAAAGAGAACAAAAATATCGAATTACATTTTGAAAATATGCAACAACTGACTCGCAAAGGATTGCTTGGATACAATTCTAGGTCAAAGTGTTTATAGGGTCATTAATTAAAACTTTGCTCAGTGGCGTGAACTTTTACTGGCTTTCATGATGACACCTGATGTCAGCCTGAGATGCTAAAGCTCAGATGATGGTGGTGAAGAGGAGAGTCATGAGAAGATGCTGGATAATTACAAACAATAATGTCTTTGCCATATTCAACACAATTATTGTTTTCCTACTATTGTGCAGCCCCAACATAAAAGGAATATTTTTTTTTTTTAGTAGCTTTAGTTTGAAGTTTTGTTTTAATTTAAAATGACAATTCTTCCATAGAAAAATGAAAACAAATTTCCTTTATTGGATTTCTTCTTAATGTTTTTGTGGCTTCAAACTAATTTCATTCATCTGGGACTGAGGGGCAAAATTGCTCTTTGGATTGTAAAGGTTGCCGAGTTCTGGTCTGGCACATAAAATACATTAGTTTGTGGTTGCAATGTAGTTTAAAAAAAAAAAAAAAAAAAAAAGGTGAAACAGTTCAAGTACTCTTGAGTAATTTTGCAGGAGACTAACCCCTAACCCTTATTCATGCTTCAATTCCTGTGCTCAGAGTATTGATCCTGTGGCACAATTGAGCTCAGCGCTCAATGCTGCTCACTGTGCCCAGTTTTCTCCCCGGATCCCCTCCCTCTCCCCCCCCGCACACCAGGAGCACAAAAACCCTGGGAAATCTCTGCACGGCCCGCACTGCTGCACCACGGAGGGAATTACAAACATCTCGCAGCCTCGTTCGTATTCAAACATGCCCATGAGCGTGATCCGATCTTTAAACTCAATTGGCTGGAGCCCTCAGTAGGTATGAGGAAGGAGACCGAGACCTTGCCAAGCTGTGACTGTGGAAAATAGACACGGCCTTACGAAACAGGGGGTTTGCACACAAGGAGGTTAAGAAGAAAAAGGAGGGAAATAAAGAAAGAGAGAACGAGAGAAGGAGGGAAGGGGACACGCGGGGCCACAGCACTGTGCAGTGTGTGCGCGCTGTCGGCCACGGTTGACTCAAATCTCCCTGCACGCCACCGCTTCAACTGATTTATCTGTGCTGTGAGCTGGCTTTTCTGGTAGCACTGTTCCTGGTACGTTTCCACTCGTACCGACAGACCCACCAGTACGAAGTCTCACATCCCTATTTAGCACATAAACTTGCACACATACACACACACACATACACACACACACACACTGTTCTCAACAAACACAGCAGGAGGCGTGCCTCTCAAACAGCACAGATCAAGTTGTTTGCCCCAACAAGCAACACAAACAGAGCGAGCTTTGAATGTGCCAAAATATGAAGCAAAAACTAATTCAGTCATAAGATCTGTGACAGATTTAAAAGGTCATGGAGGGAGGACAACTTTCAAGGATTTGGATTGATGTCATATGAAACCAATTTATGGATAATTCCAACCAAAATGCAAGAAAACAATTATCAGTAAAAAATGTGCTGCTGCTAGACCTCTTTTGGATAGCTCTGAAACTTTGAGGAGCAAACCTCAAAACGAGCCAAAGGGCTTCAGCGAAATGTTTCCACAGGGAGACGCCAAGCGGGCTCTGACACAGACGCCTCACTACAGCACGGGCACAACAAAAGTCAATTCAAACATTTCATCGGGGACGTTTTAACTGTAGGATCTCCAAGCAACAAAAATGTTGCGATTTGAGACACAATTTTGAAAAAGTTCTGTGAATTTCGTGTTAAACCAGACGTACGGGGAAGTCGGGAGATCAAGTATGTAAACTCTGGTAACCTGGGCTAACCTCTCACAATACCCTGTGACAAAATAATCAGTGTTTGCTGTCGGACTGAATGAGTCTTTGGTGAGATCACATGTTGCTGGCAGAGACTGAACTCGACCGCGTCGCTACACAGTTCCTCCTCCGCACGGCTTCTCATCAGGTCATCAGTTTATGACTCCGCTTACGTCTGAACCCTCGAAGTTTCTCTCAGCTGAACTAGCAAAACCAGCTATGCAGAGGCAAAGTCAGTGGCTTTAGTATTGGCATTGTATGGTAGCTGATTAAGCGCTACCAAATGAGTGTTTTTGTATGTTGGAAAAAGATAAACAAACAAACCTCCCTTTTGAAGTTTGTGGCAAAAAGAAAAAACCCTTTAGCTGCAAAATAGCTGTAGATCTGTTGCAGTTTGGGGTTTTTCACAATTATATTTTTTAAAAAGTAGTATCTAAAACCAATATTATAACACATTATGATGCTGCTCATTTTAGACTTAAACACCTATTCTTCACAATCTAATCTTTTCACTTTAGGAGCTGTCTGAAAACTGACTTTTTTCCTATGATCCCACATTTGTTTCTCTTCAAGGGACATTGAGTTTTTAGGTAGGGAAATTGTTTTACTAACACCCAACGGCTCCCATGGGCTGTGTTGAATGCCAGCATGATGAAAATAAAATAGTGGTAATGGTGGCTGAAGAAAGAAGAATGTAATTGCTTCAAGATGCAATGGCTGACATTAGAAATTCAACATATTCTTAGCAGTAAGTGAAAAACAAATGATCAAGAAAGGATTTAAGAAAATAAACCTTTTTTTTTTCTCAACAGTCATCATTTTTCAACTACAGAGAGAAGTTATTTAAACATTAACAACAGAAACCCACAAACATTTGCAAGAAGGGTACAGTATTTTTGGCTGCATATTTAAAATGAGTGAAACATGCACAGATGGGAAAACGAGCTAAAATATGTCCTCCGGAAAAGCTGCAGCAAACGGAGCAAATCAAGTTATGAGGCGTCTGTGCATCCGTCACAGAGAGATCATAATCCAAACATGGGGGAAACAGGAACAGACAGCTTCTCTTCCTCATTTAGCCCGCAAAAAAAATGTAAGTAATTTTTGATGCACGCTTGGCAACATCTTAAACAACGCTGGACTTTCAGCCTCGAACGTGCTGCTTTCGCTATATTTTTAATTGTGTAAATGAGCACAAGTCAAAAAGTTTAATTCGATTTTTATCTTCTAACTTACATAATTTTGAAAAATATATTATTCCAGTTCTTAATAGATGAACAATCTCATGCTTGTAATTTAGCTCAGGTCTGAACGTTTAACAGGAAATTACTGTTCTGCTTGTATCGTATTCCAAAAATTTAAATTAAAATTATATTAACATTTGTTTTTGTTTTTTTTACTGAATCTCTACGTACTATTATGCATCAAAGCATGAATGTTTATTTGATTTTATTTAAGTCAGGATAGCATTTATAGCTTTTGGATGATGCATTTACAGACTTAAAAATATAGGACTCCTTGTTTTCATGCATTAATTGAAAATGATTATTTTTCCTTTCACTTTTGACCAGATAAAAATGTAAAAATGTAAATGCCTGAGTAAATCTAGAACTCACTCTACTGCCGGATTAGAGTAACTTTAAAAGCCTGAAACTGATCTCCGGCCATTTTCCCAGTACATCTCTATTTCACCTGAACAGCCCTATAGGTGATCATTCACTAAAGGTTTAAAGTGACAAGTTAATGCACAAGACACGTTAAAGGTGCAGAGCTTTAATAGCTGGGCCAGAGCGTCGAATGCCAACTTGCGGTCCAGAGTTTTGCCAGATTGGAACCATATAAAGCTGCTCCACCCATGCCCTGATGAGTCCCACATCAAACTCCAGCTTGTGGTGTGGTCACAGCACCACGAATAGCTGTTGAAACGGCCTGCAGACCGATGCAGCATGTACGCTGCACAGAGCCTGTAAAGAAAAGCATATTCTAGCCTTCAGTGAGTTCCTATATGGTGTGATTACAGGAAGGTGTTTGCGTATAAGTGTCTGTTTGGGCGTTTAGACGAAGAATCACGGGCACGGTAGGCGACTTAAACGCAGTAATGCCAGCCTTTCCCAGACTCGTACACAATGCCACCCCCTCTCAATAACCACTCATGCAGGAGAGATAAACAATAGATCAGCAGGCAGAATGGCCGGCTTCTCCTCCGCACTTCCTGAACAACAATACGGTGCTCTGGTGTGTCCACACCCTTCAAGGCTCTGAGCTAACAGCAGAGGGAACCACTGCCTTTGCTTCCTGTGTCGTAGCCGCTTCCTGTCGAAGGGTTCCGGATGATAGGAACTTCCTGTCTGAAGCCGTGAGACGGAGCGGCATGGAGCAGGCCGGCCGGGGACTTTGAACAGGAATGTTTGCTTTACTGGGACAACAAACTTAAGTTACAGGGCTAATGTAGGGGCCCTCGCAGAGCGGTCCCCTGAGAGAAAGCAGAAATATGATTCACACTTCAGCTGTTTTACTAATTACCTGTAATGTTGGCTTTACTTTGCCTGCTTCTTCCTCTTTAAAAACCTGAATTGCTAAAATGATTTAGTTTCATTCTCAATAAGAGTTTAATCTCATTTCAAATGTTACTGTAAATCCATTCGAAGGACTACTTATCAATCTGTTCCTATTAATAGAAACGGCTACAGTCGAAAGCAACACAAAGTGCTTCACAAAAGCTACAACCAATGAAACAAGAATGCAAAAGAGTTACAAATCACACCAGAAAATCAGAACTACAAAAAAAAAAAAACAACAGAAATTGTTTTTGTGAGAAAAAAAATATCTCAGACAGATATAAGCCATGTATGGTAAATTGTAAAAATTAAATTAGAGATGCATCAATCTGCCTTTAATGGTCGATATTCAGTAAAGTCTGACCTGCCCTTATAGATTTAGATTTGTTTTTCCTCCCCTAAAAACTGTTATGGTTCAGTTTATTATGTTAAACACAACATAAAATGGTTTAAATAAACAAATAAAAAGCACATTTTCTCTAAATCGTCACCATCTACTAGTTTGTGCATGCATGGTTGTTTGTCCAGTGAGAGACTGCTGTGATGACCCCTAGAGATAAGCACCAACTCCCCAATGACCCTGCAAGGATAAGCATTATAGATGATGGATATCTCCTCACAGAACAAGCAGCTTAGGTGACACAGATCTTTTTAGGGTGTTTGAGATTTCCCCTCACTCCTCGCCTTTTTCTAATCACAGCTGTCAGATATGACTTTGAAAAAAAAAAAAACACCCAAACCCCCTCTGCTCTGACACATTTCTGACATCATCCCACATATGTGCCAGCATGCTAAAACAGAGGCAGCTCTAGCTGACGATGAGAATAAGAAAGCTTCAAAGACGGGTAAAATAATACGAGAGGTAATTACGTAACAGCGGCTCAACCAGCTGAACCAGTTTATGGGAAAACCTCGGAGATCTTTTCGGCTGTTAGCAGGCAGAAGTCGTTTCATCGTTTCTGCCCACAGAAGGTGTTAAAAACAATCTATTCTCTATGTTCAATTAAAGACAAACCCAAATGATTTATAGAGCGGTAAAAAGAAAGTTGGATGGCCACTTTTCCAACACGTCCGAGGTTCAGGACATGCAACTTGCCAGAACTTCAGTGCGGAGTCAAAATCCAGCTCTACAACTGGTGATCTCATCTAGTCAAAATGCTGCTCAGGCTTTAAGACCTCCAGTATAGCTGGAGAAACACTAACAGACTGGCAGGCGGACTAGCAATGTTTTGATTAAAGTAATCTGATCGACTCCCGGCACAAAAAGGCACCAAATGAAAACCTTTTGCAACAGCAAACGTTGACTTCTTTTGTAATCATTCATTTCAGTTTTTTTTGCTGGGATGTCATTATTTAGATGACAGTAAACATTTAGCTAACACTATTGTTTTAATTTATTTATTGAAAAGCTGGCACATAAATAGCTACCCGTTACTGATAAGAACGTACAGGAATGTTCCCTAGATTTGCCACCAATCATCTAATGAATCGTGTTAATGTGTCCAGGTTCTGCTCTTCTAATACATTCATATTGCGTTTTGTCTGCAGAAATGCCCAAATTTCTTAGTCCATGTGACCCACTTTTGAAATCAAAAGGTCCCCCTTGCTTGGTAAAAGATGAAAATATTGAAACAGTCTCCATAAAAGTGCTAACCCTTCTGAGATAAAAGAAATGTGTGATAGCATGATTAGGGCCACAGGAAATGCAAAGCTGCACAATACCCATTATAACTGCAAGACTGTTTCCAGATGCAGTTCAGTTTCAACTTCCTCTCGTACCCTGGCCAGCTAAATTTGAGCCCATCTCTATGTCTGGCCCTGAAACCGCAGCTTTGGCCCAGGCTGACACACACACACACACACACACACACACACGCACACACACACACAGAAAAATAGAGCAGCAGAGTGGCAACCAGTCTGCCAAAGGGACACGACTCTGCTGATGGAGGGGGAAAAAAAACAAAAAAAACACCACCACCACTCCACTGCCTCCCCCTCTCATCCCTGAATCTGACATCCGGAACAAGAGACTGAAGCACATCAGGGGACTGAAGCTGCGCTCATTTACATGCATCTGAAAGCTGCAGCGTGTGCAAGAGATGACAAAAACCTGACAGGTGATGGATGGCAACAAAGCAACGGCTTCTATCTGCTCCAGATTGCTCCAGATTCTTGGTGGGAGTTTACTGCTTGGATGCTTGTGGTAAACTTTTGTGCAGTTTCCCAAGTATATCGAGTTTCTATAAACTCACATTTACAAAACATTGGTTTTTGCTTTTCCACAATATCTTGTACGTCGAGCGAGCTGCATTCCACATCAGGCTTTTCTGACTTAGGATCTATTTTTGGTCACATTATTGTGAAATAAAACTGAGAAGTATGTGGAGCAGATTTGCTTCCAGATCAGCACTGAGGTATTAATTCCCTCAAAGCTACAGAGCCAATCAAACTAAACCCAAGTAAAGGGATTTCAGCTTTTAGGCCAAATGCAATTTTTGTATCATTTTGGGTCTATATTTGTTGAAAAAAAAAAAAATTAAACTACAAAAATATCTCACATGGTACTGCAAATACAAAATATTTTCATCCTGTTAGCAAACGTAGAGCAGCCTAAAAGAATAAAACATTGCAGCAGATAAGCCTAGAGATTACTGATAGCTGCATGCGAGGGAATTAAACCGTCAGTTTTGAGAATGCAACAGGGTCAAAAATAATGAGAGAATAAAGTTACAAAAATTACTGTTGTCTAAGGCAGGAGCAGGAAGAGCATCTGATTATTGTTGGTGGTAAGAGCAGCAAGATTTTAATACCATATACTACAATACTAGTATTTTCCATCATCATAATGTTGCTACCACTTTCGCTTCTTAGTTGATTGACTGTGGGTATAATTGAGAGAGAAAACCTATTAAACTAAAGAAGTCTATTATTAGCATGCAGTGCTTTGAATGAATACCACATAAAAAATATCTACCAAGCAAGTTTTTGCCACAGCAGTGATTTAATATATCTTCAGCTCCAAGAGATTAGTAAAAAAAAAAAAAACCCTGAATTTATTTTTTACTTTCCCAAAATGGTTCAGCTTTTTGGGAAACACTGAAGCACAAATGTTTGCATGGACAAAGTAAAAGCTAAGAGCCATCATCTAAATTTGTTCATGAAAGACGGTAGCATGAAGGTCTTTCACATGGTCGACCTATTTTAATACAAGAGACAGCGTACAGCATGTCCTTAATTGTTCAAACAACTGCTTATCTTTCTTAGACCCAAAAAAGACTCCTAAATGAACTCAAGTTAACACAGAGTATTTAAAAGCCACTGCATGTGTACATCTAAGAAAATGTATAACCAGATACTAAAGGTCCAGACAGCCTGAGCTAATCGGTATTCATGTCAGAATTTACAATATTCATGTAAAATTCACCCAAAGACTCCAGATTTTGGACTGATCCCCCCCGTAGAGTGCTGTCGTCATGGACACAAGTTAAAATAAATTCACTTTCTATTGGCGTAATTATTGTCATGGCCGTCCTTGTTGTACTTCCCCTGCCATGGCTACACTTTTCTTGTTTATTAACAGTTTAACAGATTACTTTAAATGATTTCAACACAAAAAGTCCAAAATGTCTGCCTGTTTGAGCACTAATATCTTTATTAGTGAGGTTTCATCGTGACTAGCCTCAAAATCCCCCCACCAGGCCGTCACACCGCTCTCTACTCAGTGTGAAGCAATCAAAGAAGCAGCCATTGCTCAGACGCTTCTCCTTGCCTGGCTTCTGCTTTCTCCTCCTCGGCATCATCATCTATACACCAGCGCGGTCAAAACTGGCTGCTTCCTGTCTGAAAGTCACAAAAGGCTCAAATATGGATGTAGATCAGATATTCAACAGATCCAGTAAATCTAAATCATCCTCCACACATAGCATCCAGGATCTCTGGACTGTCTGTGGGAGGTTAGACATACTCATGGATTTATCTTTGCCAAACCGTCTGCTTCCTACCGAGTGAGACGTCCGCCTGCTCAGCACGTTCTTAATTTAGAGATGTTCAGGACACGGTTTCTGCAGGTTTCACCAATAAAAATGTAAGACTTTTTGGGGGAAATTTAGGACCTCTACGACAGAGTTGTACAAAAGAAAATAGCATACTATATATAATTTTATAGCCAAGCTTTTTTTACTCACAGTATCTTACAGATGGGCAACAGAAGTGAGCCAGTGGCAGAGACAAACGTTGCCCAGCCAAACTCATGATAAATTTACATTTACATAAAAAGCTAGATGCAAAACAAGCTAGCTAGTTAGCAAGAGTTTATTAGCAGCTAGTTAGCGGTAGCCTCAATTGCCTCAACTCACAGAACATAATGAGGATGTCGCTGTGCAACTCAAACTTTTGCCTGACAGAAAAGTCCCACGAGAAAAATAAACTACAGGACATAGAATATTGGAGATTAAATTGTACTGCTGCAGCAAAATTTAAGACCTGTGATTAACGCATTCTAAATTTTCTAATGAATTTAAGACATTTTAAGGCCTTCATTTCACATCATGAATTTGCAACTTTTTAAGGATGCGTGGACAACCTTCAGGACAGCAAATTGAAAACTGCAAGACTTGACATGAGTTTAATGCAAATATCCACAGGGACGTAGTCATGATGAAGAAGGGAGAAGAAAACCTGGATTTTCACCATTTCCAAGACAATAATGAGGAGGAGGAGGAGGAAGAGGAGGCCACTCACTGGAAGGCTAAAGGAAATCACATAGCACCTTCTTCATATACTCACACACGATCAATACTAAATCATGCAACTGAACTCTCTCTGCCAGCATTTATTTGTTGGTAGATGGGAAAAAAAAATTCTGCAATCTGCTTTGCAGAACCAATGACCACAATATGAGAAGTGATCCAAATTTAGAGGGAGGGTCTGATTCATCTTCTATGCTGCAGTCATCATGATGTCAGTCTGTGGCACAGATCACAGAGGAGCTCTGCATGCGACCAAGACTTGAATGTTTAAAGGTTTTCATTCTGTTGCTTGTTCTGTTATCATACGCGTCATAAAAACCTAAACACAAAAAGTAGAGGGCGAACCTGAAACTTGTGAAACAACACACAATAACCACCGACTCTGCAAGGCATAAAAATATGAACACCATTTAAAATATTTTAATAAAAGGGCTCTGGTATTGTCAGATATTTAAATTCAGGAATATGGATAGGAGGTAAGAGGCCAAAACAAGGTGGCTTGGTTACATTCTGGGAAAAATAGAGTCAGGAAAAATCCCTCAGAGGTCATAAAGTCTTAACTTTTCTGTTTCAAACAAACAATCCATCACAGTCGACTGTGTGCTACAACTACAACCGGGTTGATTTTAAGCATTTTGTTCAAAGAACCTTTAGCCTTTTCTATGTTTTTCTTGCATAACAGATAAACGTCTTTAAAAGTTTAAAGTTTCCGTTTGTGTTCACTCGTGTCTGTCAGCGATTAGACTGAGCGAGTCAGCATAAGCTCGTAAACTCTGCTGGAAAAGAAGCAGGAAGAGAAGCAGTCACCTGACGAAAACAATTAAACGTCACTGCCTCTAAGCTAAGTTTAGAGCTGGCATGGAAAATATGATAAAGATTTTAGTGTTGCCTCAAAGTGAGACAAACATAAAGAGCTTCAAGCGTTTCCAGCAGCTCAAGGAGACATGAAGGGGTTAATGAAGCCACTTCCTTCTTTCTTTCCATTTCTTCTTTCAGTTTAGACTACAGCCTCTTTGTCTAAGCTTTTACACTTTCATTATTTATAACTTTCATCAATCATCTCCAAATATAGTTAGTTTCACACAGCATGACGATCAATTTTGAGGGAGGATCTCCAATTACTGGACATAACTTCATCAAAACGGCAAAACGTTTTCATCCTGACAAGAAGTAACATGACTTATAGCAAACACATACAATGCACTGCAGAGGTATTTGGACCTCTTGATCATTTTCATAATTTGTTGCACAAGAACTACAAATGTTATTGTACTTATGGGATCTTATGTCATAATCCAGTACATCATTGCTCTTCTCTCTAGTCTACCTAAACATGGAAGGTACCAAGAGGCCCATGGCGACTCTGGAGGAGCTACAGAGATCAACAGATCAGGTGGTATAATCAGTCTACAGACTGGTAGGCTGCACAAATCTGGCCAGTATAAAATGAGTCAGAAGAAAGCAAAAAGAAATCCTGTTTACAGATTCCTGCCACACTGAGTGAAAATGTGGAGGAGGAGGTCTGGTCAGATAAGGCCTAAACAAAATTGCACATGTGTTTTGGAAAGACAACACGGCACATCCTGACTCAAGACACAGTGGTGGCAGCATGATGCTGTGGGGATGCTGTTCCTCATTGGGGGTAGTAAATGTGGCCAGATTTGACTGGTTTGTAGATTGAAAGTGGCCTTTGATCAATATGTGTATTGATGATTTAGACTGACAAAATGTGATGTTTATCTTGTTTCACAGTTGGTGACATAATCGTGTTTTTATGATCTAAACCACTTTGAACTGCCTTGTTGATGAAATGTGCTATGCAACTAAACTTCAAAGATATGAAACATTTTACTATTTAAGTTGAAGGGAAAAATAAACTTTTTTTTTTATTTCCCCAATATTTCACAATTATTCACCTGTATTTATAAATGAAGAACCTGATTATGATTCATCAAGCCTGTTGCAGTAAGCAATTAGTCAATTAATTGCATGATAAATTAAAATGGTCTTGATGATTTCCATTCCAATGATTAATATGTTTTGAAGGGGAATTTTGTTTATAGAAACATAATCCAATTTATTTATGGTGTCTGTTGTGTGTGGTGTTTATTTCCATTTCATTTATTGTTTTGGTTCTTGTGTTTTATTTTGGACATTTAAAATATCTTCCACTTCCTGTGTTAATTGTTCTTTACTAAATTAAAGAACAATACCTTAATCGAAAATAGCCTCAAAACAACAAAAATAATAACTGGGGCAATTATTATTGCTAATAATTGCCCCACTAATTTTGTTGGACAAAAATTAGTGTCCAACAATTTTTGTTGGACACTAATTTTTGTCCAACAAAATTAGTTATCCTGACAGGCCTATGAGTAAAAAGAGTTACATTAATCCAGTCGACTGCATGGATTCTTTCCTCCATCTCGATCATGTCCCTATACTTTGACTTGTTCTGCTGCAACGCGTTTTTCCTTCCTACCTCCAGGACGGGTCCGGCTCCCAAGATGGTCCTCTCCACCCCGCTGGCGTAGCCCTTCTGGCTGAGCGCGGTCAGACAGTGGATCAGGAAGTTGGTGCTTTGGGTCTTGCCAGAGCCGCTCTCCCCAGAGATGACGATGCACTGGTTCACCCTCTTCCTGAGCATAGCGTAGTAGGCCACGTCGGCAATGGCGAAAATATGAGGTTCCAGTTTGCCCAGCTGGTGGTTCTCGTACATCTTGACATATTTGGGGTTGTAGATGGGCAGGAACTTGAACGGGTTGATGGCGATGAGGATGCTGCCTGCATAGGTGTAGATCTTTTTCTTGTAGAAGCGTGAGCGCAGATTGTTCAATATGCTGTCCTCACTGAGGACGGGGAGGTTGCAGAGGTCTGCAAAGTCATCCTGGGGAGGGGGGAGGAAGCCCCTCGCAGCGAGCTGCTGTACTTCCTGTTCCTTGGACGAAGGTGGGAGGTGAACGTAATGGATGGAGCCATCGCAGTTCCTCTCCTGGATACAATGCAGAAAAACACATTTTATTGCCAGATTTCTGTTTTTTCTCACTCGATACAAAAGCAACTCTTAAAAATACACCTACGCCTGGGGCCAAGTAGCACTCTGGTTTGTCATATTTCCTATTATCAATGCGTAATCTATTGCTTAAGTTCGACGACTTATCACCACAAAGTGAAAGAAAGCAGAAGGAAGCACCATGCAACAAACAGTGGCAGCACTTCTCTTGCTAGACTGAATTTGACAGCTTGAAGACAGAGTTGCTAGTTTCACCTGCAGCAAGAAGTAAAAGCCAGCGCTCTGAGGGTGTTGCTCCTGAGCTTTTCGGGGCCAAAGCAGAACCCTCTGTACGGGCAAGTCTCCAGCCTCCAGGATCCACTCCTCCCCGCCGCTTTCCTTCACCTCTGCCAACACATACAGACCGCCGGGGTCCAGCCCCAGCGTCGCAGCAGCGTCCGAGATTACAGAGGCTGTCGTTGCATTCTTCTGCACTCTGAAGGCCAACAAAAACACGCCACAAAAACCGTTTTCCAATTAAATTTTATTATGTTTCATTGGATTGTCACTCTTGTATAGCAAATGCAAATGTTACACCTCCACCAAATCTCGGGGAACCCACCTGAGGTTGCAGCAGGTGGACGCCTGGGAAGCGAGCCGTGGGTAGATCTGGAGCAGGTACATGCGGTCGTCTGGATCGTTACAGCCCACTCCCCCTCCTCCACCTCCACCTGCGTTTGTTGCCATGGTGGCAGCGCCATCTCTGACACTCATCCTGAGCCAGGGGGAGTGGCCTCAGCATGCCGCAAGTCCACCGCCTCTGTCTCACCACACACCTACAGATGACAGGAGGACCGATTACAAATCCACACCAACTATAGAGCAACATTTGAGAAGCAGAAGCACTTTGAGACAACACAGTTCTTGACTTGTTTGAAACTTAACACTAAGAGGAAGAACTTGGCACGATAAATGGGTTGAATTAATACTTTGAAAGGAGTTATTTACATACAAGGTAAAAAACAAAAAGAGACATAAGCTTTTTATTTTCACTGGCGTCATCCTTGGATACTATTTCCAAATGCCTGAAGGTGCAAAAGTCATTTCTTCAACATTGGGCTGCACAAGGAGGAAAACGGCTCACTAAAATACTAATTTTGAATATTGCAAAGACTATATTAAGGCTGAAATGATTAATTTGAGTTAATCGTGATGAACCGATTACTGAAATAAACATAAAATAATTTAATAAAATAAGTGTTCACTGCTTTTTTAGAGTGTACAGATTCTAAAAAATGCCATTTGCTGAAAGAACACAGTCAGAGCAGTAATTAAACCAAAACTGTACAAAGAATATATACATTTTTCATTTAAGATGAAAACACAGACCGCCGTAGAACATTGTTACTTTGTCTGTAAAATTGTTCTACCCCCTTTAAAAAAAACATTTAGCACAAAATTTCTGCAATTGAACACTTCTAATCTTCTGTTACGCAACCTTTCCTGTTCAATTATTAATCAGTCAATCCTAAAACTAATCAACACAGCACCCCTACACTGCATTGAGGAAACCACCTCAAATAATTTAATCAAATTAAAGCTATTCACATGTTGATATTAGAAGTATTTTTTTTAGCTTCAGAAGAGTCCTTTGCACCAAGAGTAAGCTAAAGGAACGCTATGTTACTGCATTTTAGGCAAATACATTTGTAGTTTATTATTTAGAAAATGAACTGAATTACATGCTTATTTGCATTTTTAGGTATTTTTAAAATTGCAAACGATAATCTGAAGGGGTTACATAAAAAATCTGCAGAACGTGCCAAATTTATTTCTGATTCAAAGGGTTTGTCCAATATGAGCATTATCACAATGGGAGAAAAAAGGGCAATGTGGATCAGCAACAATCCAACTCATGCTGCTAGTTTGGTTACAAAGTGGATAAAAGACAACAGAGTTACCATTACAAAGCCCTGATCTCAGTTCCATAGACAATCTGTGGGCAGAGCTGAAAATGTTTATTTGGACAAGGTGGCCAGGAAAGCTGACTCAGTCAGACCAGTTCTGTAAGGAGGAACAGGGCAGAAATCTGTCAGAAGCTGAAAACCAAGCACTAAACGTTTCATGAAAACTCCAGGATTTGAAGAAAACAAACAAAAAAAGAAAATCCAACATTTACTGAATATAAATATTTTGCTAATTTAACTGACCCGACAGGAAAAGTTGAATTACATTTAAAATCACACACTCAAGATCATGTGTTTTTTTTTTTTTTTTAAAGGGATCATTTATCCAAACGTTTGGTTGTGCGTAATTTCGTCTCCGATCCGTGGGTGGGTAATCGTCATATTGTTTGTCATTACTGTGCAAAGAAAGGTGTTAAGAATTACTCATCCTGTGAAAATAATGGGAAACTAAATGACAACATTTCCAAACCACAAGGACAGCCAGAATGATTGTTACTTTAAACCAGTTGATTAAACAAATCCCTGGGATTTGTTTCATTTATTAAACAAATAAAACAAACAAAAAAACCCACTCTTTTTATTCAATAAGTAAGTTGTTTTTAGAGCAGTGTTTGTTTTTATGGTTGTAAATTATTTAATGAAATCATCACAATAATCCAACCTCTTATTATCTAATTTTCACACTATGCGTTTCATTCCTATTCCGAGCATTTATAAAAACAAAACCAGAATAACAAACTTTCAAAAATAAACCTTAGCCTGCCTGGAAAACACATCTGTGGTATTTGAGTCATAAGATTTCCCTCTCAGCAGACATGACGTGGCATCAGAGTTCTCTGTGTTAACCAGAAAAAATTAAATATACCTTTAAGAGTTTAGAAATGACAGAAGCTCTGACATGAGGTATTAAAAATAAAATATAGTAAATGCCACCTTCAATTCAATCTCTAATGATTTCGGAAAAACGATTTAGGTAAACCGTCAATCTTCATAGAAAGTAAACGTTGCCTCTTTTCAGGTTATTTGTATTCAGTCATTGGGTCAGCATTAACAAATTGAAAACAGATTTCTACTTTCACTGAGCAGGCAGGCAGTACGCCTGAGCGTTTAGGCCGTATTGTGTTCAGATCAGATCTAGATGGTTCTGCTCCTGAAACCCAACCAGAGGTTGCAGCTGCAGACCGTGCACAGAAATTCAACCCATCCGCTCCGGGATGACGACAACACCACTTAGGTTAAACCACAAATGTTGTAATGACAGCACACTATCACTCCTGTGAAAGTATGGCTGTCGAACTTGTTGACAAGACAAAGAGGGCTCAGTCGCTCTGCACAACAAAACTCGTATCTCCAATCAAAGATAACAAAATTACTTAAATTTTTTTCTCCAGCCAAAGATGTGTGTTCTTACAAATCTGATGCTGTTTCAAAGGTAAAATAATTTTATTTTTTATGAAATAATCAAAAGTTCAATAAAGAAAAATTGTACCAAGAATCTACAGCAAATTATTCAGTCATGCGCACATTAGAATCAGTAACTGGAAAAGATGTTCAGAGGAAACTGGTAACAAACGTATGAATAAGTAAAGCCAGTCTAGTTTCATTCTAAGAAACAAAAACAAACAGCAACCACAAGTAGATACGTTGATGATAAAGCAATTTTCAGAATTATTATAAGTCTCTTTCTACAAGAAAAAAAAAAATCTTAGCCCAAAAAACAAAATGACATAAGTGTGGTGGCACAAGGTGCAGCATAAGAGCAGGAACTCCCCTTTAAATGGAAGCAGGGCAGATTGAAGCTGTGTTTGCTAGTTTAGAACAAAGAAACTGATTTTGAAGTAACATTTTGAATTGTGTTTAGCATCTTGTATAAGGAATTGTGGTCTCTGGAGGCATTTGGAAGAGAAACCTGACATCTCAAAAAACAGACTGAGGTTGAAAAGTAGGCAGGAAAAAAAAAACAGAGCAATGTTGATGAATGTAATCAACCTTTCTGTTACCTTCTGATATCTGCTGTTACTTTTTTTAAAGGGGGATGTGTATTTTACGGCTTCATACTTACATGTGAAGCCGATCTTATCAATTGATTTTATCTACCTTAGCAAAGGTCTAAAAATCAATCTCTGGGCTCGTTTGGTTTGACTGACAGATCCACCAACCAGGTCATGTCTACACATTTACAGTTAACAGTAGTTATCACACTACTACCAACTCAGTGACTTTCTTGCTTATTTAGGAACATTTCAGATAAAAAAAAAAAAGAAACGGTATCTTTAAAAGCCCACTGGCTTTTAAAGATTGGTAGTCTGCAATTTAATGTCTTGAAATTGGGCCACTTGTCTCTTTAAGAAGCTCCTACACTCTCCAGCACTGCACTTTCAGCAACAATGTTACTCATTGTGCTGTTTACAACCATTCCCAGCAGCTTTCGATTGAGAAGTTGTTCGTATAGTGAGCTCAGCAGACGCACAGTACCACCAGGCGTTTGCTAAATGCTGCTGCCGCTAGTCTGTTGGAGCTGATAGGGGAAGGCGCGTGGCAGGGCGACTCTAAGGAGGAGATTTGTGCAAATAGCCAGCGCCAAACATGTTTGAAAGAATTAAAGCAAAGTATGTTTTTAAAGAGGGAATAATGTTAGAACATGATAGAAAACTCAAAAGAGTAGATTTTACAAAACAACACCTTCAAATTGCCATATATCTATGCTGTAAATTGTGTTTGAATTTAGAGCACAACTGTCTTTAATTGATCAGTGAAATATTTTTAAAACCCAGGCCATCATCAGAAACCTCCTATCATCATATCTCTCTGCAGCCTTCATAGAACAGAGATTACACAAGTTGAATGCTGCGTCACTCAAGCATTCATGTTCGTACAACTTCAAACCACGCTCACATTACTGATGTGTCAGTTGCCGTGGTTACTGTGCCCGAGCGGCTCGATGACAGCGTTACAGTCATCAGCACAGAGCAGATGTCCACCGTTATGATCAATGATTCACTTTAAGTCAAGTCTAGGAGCACAACGCTGCAAGATTTATGGACTAAATTAGAGCAAAACCACTTTGGATGTCCTAGTTCAAGGCTCCATGTTCAGTCAGAAGCAGTGATCTACCACCGAGTGACTCACAGACAGCAGCTGGGTAAGGTTTGTCCCAATAACAGTTTGTGTAGCTTGTCCTTGAACCAGCAATGCATGATATGTAAACTGTGAGTCCCCCTCAGGGAAACAAGAACCTGGCTGAAATCGCTGTAGGCTGGGTAGAGTGCACTGCTTAGGTAAACTGATCCTGTATCAGCTCCTAAAAGCTCTGAGACTGCAGTTTATCACTTCACTGTGTTCATTTTCTCAGACTGACAAACAGAAAATACAGCAGGCAAAAGCGCTCTGCGTGAGCAGCGGCCCTCTCAGAGCTGCGTGTGTTACGAAATCAAATTCTGAATTAAAACAGCTGAAAAAACCTGTTTGATTACAATTTGCAGTGACTGATATATTGTACGGCATTGTTATATTTATGTAGGCAAGGAGGATCTCTCATTTGAATATCTGGTTTCGTAGTGGTGGCAAAGATAATATTTTGTGTCTTCCTGTCAGTCATGGGAACAACAACCATGTTAGATCTCACAGAGCCTTGCCACACTGTGCAGTTACACAACTCGCCACTTCTACTAATGTAGTAAATGTAAAAATGGCCGTCATTTATCCTTAGGAACAATGAGGTGTTTTAAATCCAAGACAAACACACATTACTTTGGATTCTTCTGGTAGCACGTTGTAAAAAGAAAGCAAGGTCTCAGAAACAAACCAAACCCAAACATTACTCTGGAACGTTTTAAATCGCTGTAGGGGGGGCAGGGGGGAAAGGAAAAATAGTGCAACTTGAGACTGATGAGTTTACGGCCTTGCCAGGCGAGTTGACCACAGTCCCAAAAGCGTGAAACATTATAAAATGCCAAGGCATGCAGAACTTCAGAGACCACATAAGACGGCATCTTCATTATCCCCCATCATGGGGGCGAATTTGTCACTTTAATGCCTGAACTGCTCACTCTACTACTTTTAAGAGGGCATATACAAAATAGGGCGGGGGGATAGATGGACAGAGAAAGGCAAACATTTACAGGAGGGGCGTCGGGGGACAGTAAGAGGAGACGGGGGGCTTTGAGATAACAGAGCTTCCTCCCTGCAGAGGAGATCCTCTGTGGCAGTGCCCAGCATTCCACAGATAAGACTCGGGGTTGTCTGCTTTACGCAGGCTTAGCCTGGCACTTTAGCTGCTTACCGGGGGCTGACAGGAAGACAGCAGAGGACAGCGGCTCTCTACCTGCTTACAGAAGGGGAGTCAGCAGCCAACAAGCTCCTTACGCCTGACATTTCTTATTAAAAAGCAGGCCCTGGTCTTTATCCTCGCTGAACCCGCCAACCCCATCCCAGCCTAACTAACCCCTTATAATCCAGGCAAGGAAATTGTCTTGGAGTAAATTACTTCCACTGAACGCAGGAATGTTACTCAGCTTATTTATTACCGTCCAAACATTTGGGGTAAAAGAAGCGGGAGGGAAAAAAAAGAGAAATTAATAAGATTGCTTTTGACATTTTTATGTGCATGCAGCATTTTATAAATGCACTCAGTTTTCCACATTTTGTTGTGTTGCAACCACAAACTGATGTTTGTTGGACCAACACACAAACTACTCCAAAACAGTAAAGTAGCAAGAAAATTATTCATAGTTTTTACTTTCTTACAAAAAATAAAAGTATAAAATAGTATGGCACACATTTGCATCAAGCCCTCTTTACTCTGACACCTCCAAATGCAATCCAGTAAAGCCAAATGTATGAATTATTATGTAAGGGTCTAGGGCTGCATTAATATCTCTAAAATATGTTTTCTTTGCACTATTAGTGTGGAAAATTAATATTGCAAAGAATTTATCAGACTGCAATAACATGAGCTAATTATATGCTCACTAACTGCTGTCTGTGATTTCAATAAACATTACCAATATGCGCTTTTATATTGCAAAACATGAAACAGCAAATAACAATCTCATATGTTTTTCAGATCTCATGTCGCCAAACAAAAACACTGTACAAAAAAAAAAAAGGGGGAAAAAAGTGTGTTTTGGCTAATTTAAGTTTATTCCGTGTCATTTTTGCAACCAACAATTTTGTGCCAACAGCAATGGCTTCAACTTTCATACCAATTATAATGAACTACTCCTGAAAAAAAAATCTGTATACAAAATTCAAGTATTCAAGTGGAAAAATGACATATGTGGCAAAAGTGAGCTAAACCAGCCCAGCATTACTCACCCCTTTTCAAGCAAACACCAAATACTTCATACATGAGAAGGCAGAACAGCGCCATGAGTGCAGAGGGACGAGCAACGGAGAGGGAAAAGGAGCACTTTGCCTTTTTTGGACAGTTGATTTAGGTTGCTTCATACAGATGTATGAGAGGTTTGAGTGTTATGCTCTCACTCTGTGCTGGAGGCAGTAAATTTACCTACTAATGAACCTCCCAAGGCTCATACAGGCTGTTAAAAATAGGGAGCAGCCCGTTACTGCGGAGATACCAGCTGCTGACTCAAATACCAGGCAGGAAGTCTGTGACCCAATGACAGACACTCAAGGTCAAAGGACTTCAAATTGGTGATGCTGTTTAACTCTCGTTCCCACACATCCCGTCGCAACAACTCGCAGTTCGAATCAACGTCAGGGACCAAATATCCCGACAGAAGAATGGTACAGTCAGTCTTATGTGGGGAAAAAATGTTGCGACTCCACAGACTCCATTATGGCATCAAAGGAGTATCACTGACAGATCAGTGAATCAGCATATCCAACTTTCACCATCTATTTACTCCCTGATGTTAGCATCATCACAATTCAAACAGAACATGCAAATTCATCACATGATTTTCTAAAGCTAAAGCTAAACATTTACATTTTTGTGAAAATAAATTATCCCTTACAATTATCTTTTGTACTGTGTAAATAAAAAGAAATCAGTTTTCATCTTTCTTCCCAGTGACGTCCTCCAGCTCATTCTGGGGAATCCCCAGGCCAGATGGGAATGCATCATCCGTCCAAGTGAGTTTTGCTCTTCCGTGGGGTCTCCATACAGTGGAACATGCCCAGAAAACCTACTGATAAATGACAATGACTTTAGCCCCTTGCAGAGTTCTGCTGTGGAGGAATTCTGGCCCACTCTTCTTTGCAGAATTGAATTAATTCACCCACACTGGAGCGTCTCTCAGCAGGAACCAGTATCTTATTTGAATTGGAAAAACTTTAGGCAACTGAGAAGTGGACTTTTCGCTGTCCTGCTGAATAACCTGAATTAGCTTTAGATCAATGTCAAGAACCGGTCAGACACGTTCCCTTAGAGAGCACAATGCCTGAAGTCACCTGGTTTCTGAAGCAGAGTCACTTTGCAAAACTCAATTTTTCACAATCAGTGGACAGAATATTTTTTCTAAAAGTCTAGTGGATCATCAATATGTTTTTTTTTTTTGGGGGGGGGGAGGGGGACAAGAGATGAGCATGTCTGTTCTTTTTGGTCGGCAGTTGTTTCCGACCTGGATGCCATTTTTTGTTCGCTCTCTTTCTTTTAGTAGAACCACAAGCACAGACCTTAACCGAGGTACGTGTGGCCAGCTGTGCTTTAGATGCAGCTCTGGCTTCTCTTGTGACCACCTGGATTGTTTGTTTGGAGACCCTTTAGTCTCTTAATCTTAAACTATCTTTATTCTATGTGTGCAGGTTGTGTAACTCTAAATAATTTTGGAGTTACTATAAAGAGAATGAAAATTCTGACAAATCTGCTGAGTTTATGGATACAACAACCCACCAGCCACTTTTCACTAAATCGGCATCTATCAGTGATAAACAGGCCGGTGAAATTCAGCTTCTCCCAATTTAGTAAATGCGTCAAAACGAAGCACTGCTCTTCCATTTGCAGACTATAAACTCATCAGCCAAAGGCATGGACCTCTTCGGTTAACACAATCAGAGAAAGTTAAGGAAGAAATTATTTGATGCATTAATGGAGATAAATGTCACCTTTTATTTTCTGTTGGACTAAAAACTACCACTAAGCCTGTCATTATAAGCAATTAAGCACATAATAAATTAAAATGAGGTTGTGTTTGGTTTTGGATAATAAAAATATTTAGGTGCTAAGTGTTCTTTACAAAATTAAACTTTATTGGTCCTTGAGAGAGTAATTACCAATATATCACTTGAAAATAATTTAAAAACAACACAATTGTTTATTGCCATAATTACTGGGACAATTTATTGTCCAGCAAAATGTGTTAATCTGACATGCATAGCTACTCGTTCTGTCAAAGAACTTGAAACTTTTGTTTTCCTTTATGTGTTGCAGTCTGCCGACCAGGTCAGACCACAAACCAAACCAGAAATTAGAAATATAGAGCAAAAGTCTGATTGGTGTGTTTCTAAAGGAAATATCTGCAGTTAAAAGAAGATGTTGAAATCAATTCCTACTCAATTTCAGCATATCCTTCTTTAATTTCAAATTTCTTCTTTTATTTTTAATCTTTCAATTTCCCACTAGTGCATCCTGATGAATCCTCTTTTCTCTCCCAGGGGAAAAGCAGGGCTGGAGCCTCTGAAGTATCTGTCACTACAACAACTCTCTATGCCTGACGTAATGAAGATGAGGAGGGCTGGCTTTTTTCCAAAGGAGCCAACATTGTCTGAATCTTGGCTGAATGACAGACCACACAAAAACAAACAAACAAAAAAAAAAAAACAGATTCAGTCTACCGGGGTATGTTCTCTCTGTTTCTTTTTTGGCTTATGTTTTCTAAAAGACGCATTCGTGCCCAGATGGAGTGAGGCTGCAGTGTGGTGGTAAATCAGCCTCAGGGCTGAGCTTCACTAGTAGGAGCAGCTCTAAAAAAAAAAAAAAAAAGACTGAATAGTTTAGAAACCTCCCCCCAGATCACCGGTCTTTTAAAATATGCAATTATAAAATTGATAAAAACAATTAACACCCAACAGACACCAACTAACCCATAGGGAGAGGCAACGTGAGACGAGGCTGTAAAAGCTCACCTCCCCCCACCAGCATCTTCAAGTCAATTCCCAGCCTGACCAGCCGCGAACAATAAAACCAGAGCTGAGCAGCATCTGCCGTCTCCGTCTAAAGGAAAGCATAAAGGCGAGAGAAGCCACAGGGATTCCCTTTGACTTGTGGACATTAGCCTATTCATGCTCATGGTCAAAGCAATCCCCCCAGCAACAAGTAATCTGCTAATAAAAAGGAACAAAGCAACGTGGAAATACATTACTATACTAAACGCCTTACATTTCTGCCAAGGTATGAAAGATGAACAAAAGTAGCTGACAGTCGGCTGCTTAGCTTTCAGAAATACAGCCAAACACAAGCAGCCCAGCTGTGCGACCCAATAAATTACCATCACTGTGGTGGACTACGCTAATCAATTACAACATGGGGATTTGACCGCTCTGCATCGACCTACCACTCCCAATATCATGTGTCAGAGTTGTGTATCGACAAAACTAAAGAGGGCTGCTGTTCCTCTGCCACCCCACAAAAGTATGCATGACCCCATAAGCACGCACAAGTTAGGCAAACCAAACAGCACTGAGATGACCTCGTTTCAATCTGCTGGCTGCAGCAGACTTTTCTGGCCCCCCTGGTTTATTAACTCTCACTTCTTGTTCATTTTACAGTGTGGCTACGTCCTCACACTATAACCTCCCTTTTCTCAGCCTTACTGCTGTGTACTTAACTCCTTCCTCAGGAGTGCTTCTTTCTCCGCCCCACCACCTCCTGTCGTATCACAGGATCTCCCCCAACTCTTCCTCTTTCAGCCCCCCATTAACATTTGAGACTGTTGTTTTAACGCAATCCAGATGCCAACTTTTTTACAGAGTAGAGGAGAGACAAGAAGAGACATTGCTATGCAGCAAGCAGCTTACCATACCCCCCCAAAGTCCTGTTTTAGATTTAAATGTAATGCTTCTTCATTATTTTGCGGCTCAGTCAGTCATACTGCAGGCTCAAGCTTCACTGAGAAAAGCAGAGATGCAAAAACAGGCAAAGAACCGGCAACATATAATCCAGGGTTTGAACGTACGCCCTACATTGACAGAAGTCCCAAAGTTATTTTATTCATAAAATACTGCATGAAGAAAACGATGCATGGACGTCCTCAATCAGCGTGATGAGCTTGAAATTTGAGATTCAAAGCAAGCGGGTTCATGTGGGACACACCAGAGCAGTGAGGCTGAGGCATGTCTGACTTAATGCAAACCAGAAGCCTCTGCTTCCAAAATTGGCTCATCCTGGGATACCATACGGGTTAGTGGTGACAGGAGATTCCGGAGAGATTTCCGGACCAGACATCGCAGCCATGCTGTAGTAATAGACTTGTTTAGGTCAGCACTGGACAAAAACAGTTCAAAGGAAAGACACATGCTCCAACATAAAAGCTCCTTGCACTATAGACTTGAGTTGGATGGCCAAACTTAGACCAGTGGGATATTGTGAGATGCTGCAAGTAATTTATCCACATATTTTCTTAGATCATGCAGGTTTACATAGATCTCAGATTGTAATAAACAATGCTTGCCTGAACAACTGATGAATATTGTGGAATAATGTAACATTAAGTCTTCAAGTAAGAGAATCTCACAAAAAATTGGCTAGTGTTGTGCTTCCTTTGCCATTTCATGGCAGCATATTTCCATGCCGTACTCCCCAACAAACCATTCTATAGATCGTACTTATCCATAGTTTATTATTCTTATTTTACTTAAGCATGACATTAAAAGACAGCAATAAAAAAGCACAATAATAATTCACACCATAATAATATTTTCATAGCACTTGAACCAGTTAATTTCTATTTATTATGATTTAATTTGAAATATGATTGACACTCTGTTTATGGTCATTAATAACCAACATTATATGTTTGTATAATTTTCTACAGTAAACCAGGAGTTGGTTATAGATAATTATGGCTTTCATAGTGGATATAAATCTAAAGATGAGTATAAGTCAATACATGTTCAGTAGTACCAAAAATGTCCCAAAAAAGTCAGGTACAAAAAACCCCAAAAAACAACATGACAAAAAGTTCCTAATGACCACGATCCAGCTATCTGATTAAAATAAACGAAAACAATTTATCAAGAAAAAAAGGAAGAAGTAAACCGAAACTGATCGATTTCAATCCCTTGAGCTGATTGAACCTGTTGTTTTTGACAACTTTCACATCTTTCAGGAGGAATTACCAACCTCACCAGACTCCAATAATAAGCACAGCAATAACTGCTGCAGCAACAAGCCATGCAGTCTGGAATATTTTATTATGCACGCTGATGGCAGGAGATACTTTCATATCTAATGCTGACATTAAGGCGTGTTCAAGTCCCATAGGATTTTAGAAATCAGGCAGTCTGTCCAGGACCTAAGGGCTATTTGGGGGTTATCCAGCCCATGATCAAATTGCAACCAAGTTTCAGCTGTCAGACAGATGGTCTCACATTTGACTTTACAATTCTTTGGTATTCAGAGGGGTTTTGGTTTGTGGTCAGTTCAATTGCTGGCAGGTGTCTGCATAACAAGCCAAAATTATAACACCTCTTCCACCATGCTCTGCCGTTGCTTTGAGGTGCCAATGTCTTTGGTTTTTGCCAAGTATCTTGGTGCATTTCATTTTTTTTTTTGTTTTAGTCTAATTTTTGGTCCAATTTGTCACCCAGGCATTGTTCCAGATGTCCTGTGGTTTATTCAGATGCAGCTTTGTATAATTAAGTTGTGTTGTCAATTGTTAAAGACATTTCAATTTTTTTTTTTATTTAACATCCTAGCTAAGGTCCATAGAGTAAAAGCTTGAATTCTTAGGTATTTTATCTTTGTGGAGAATCTCTCTTAAGAATGATGCAGTTCAAACTATTAGAAACAGCCAGAAAACCCTTAATAGATTGATTAGCAGCAACAATTAAAGTCACTGATGATGTCTTCTCCCCCCTCCCCCCCGTCATTGTTTTATCACACACACCGGTATGCTCCAGCCACATCATGAAACCCTGCTTCCAAAAAGGTGATCAGATCTGCTAAAGATCAGTTGACTAAGCACATTAGCTCAGCAGCATCTGGTTGCAACTTTGTGTCTTAAAAGCTATGACAGAATTGAGATTATTCCTGTTTTTATGACAGATTTGACATTCATAGAAAACCTTTTCCATCAGCTGGAATTTGTTCAGTTAAATTTTGTATTGGTGAGACTTTAACATTAAACCTGCATTGAGCAGATGTAATTTGTTCATGTCTTATAAAAGATGATGCCCTAATGAGACGAGCGTTTGTTCGGTCCAGGTGCGTTTGAAAGGAGGGCAAAAAGCAGTAACCCAATCTAGATTCCTTTTTCAGGAAGTACTTCCTCTCTTGATTTGGCTTAATAAACCACATCTGACACAAACACTGAAACATACAGTGCGTCATCTGGAGACGCGGAGCAGCTGCAGGCCAATGTACAAAAAAAAAAAAGAGAAGAAAAAGAAATCAGGAAGAGAGGAGAGAAGGAAGCGATGAGAAGGCGGAAGACAGAGAGAATTATTGTACATGCTCATGTGGGCTGCCCAAGACTAAAAACATTTCACAAACACATGACTCTATTGTAAGACCAGAAGAGTCATTGCATCACATCGAGCACATAGTTATTCAAGACATAATCTGTCCCGTTCGTATGTAGGCAGCAGACTATTCTTTGTTGCAAAGAAAAGGTCCAGACAGGTGGGTGTAGCTTTTCCTTTAGCCCAACAATTTGCATTTTTGGAAGCATTCAATACTGGTAGCAGAATGACATAAACAACATAGAGATTTAAAGATTTTACTTTAAATCGCAAATGAAAAGACCAAACCCACCTTACTAAAGAAGTCTTAAGAGTTTGCAGTAACAAATGTATAGAAAACCTTGCAGTGACTTGGTGTGATACTGACTCGTGCATTAAGATTTTTGTTAAGCTGAATATTATATTGAGCAATATGAATCAAACATCGCATTTTGCGAAATATGCAGTTATTAAAGCAAACCCCAAAGACATAAACTTTACAGCAGCTTTCCAAAAGCCCCAACCATCTCCTAATCCATCACCGTCTCCTCTTTTCATATGGGTCATATCACGTCTCCGTCCCGTTGAACTACCTGGCCCAGTCACGCTGAGCGATCATTGTTGAATGTAATCCATCCAGCATATGGAGCCATTCATCAGTTACCAGACTCAGACTACATGGTAAAAATAGAGCAAAAACAAACAGAACAGAGGGGAGCTCAGCCAATAGCGAGCACGTAGCCAAGGTCTACTGCTCCATTTCTTCCTCCTTCAACTTTGGGCTTGTGTCTTTCTTTCCATCGACTTCCCCCTCTGTGCCTCTCTTGTCTGACCTCTTCTGGTACTTTTCTCCTTCTCTTTCACTTCTCCTGTCACTGTTCACAGCCTTTCAGGCATCCAGTGGTCAAATGCAGCTGCAGTCAGCACAACAAGGAACCGATAAAAACCTTTGTGCTGGAAATAAGCAACCAAATTGATTCAAAATGCATCCCGCACGAGCTGGTAGGTGTGATAAATCTACACGAAAGGGTTACTTAAAACACCATAAAATGGTTAATGTGACAAATAATGTTTCCTCAATTTGATCCACATGCTGTTTTAAAAGCTATAACAATGTCCACATATTCAATACAGCATAGATCACCGTTTTATACCATTTAATGTGTTTGCGAGTTGAGAAATTTGGGCTGGTGAGTCCTTTTTGCCTCAAGTAATACGCTGGCTTCCTCCTGCCTTGGCACGCCGAATGGGAATGGTTTGTCATCTGCAGAGTCTAGCATGGCTAAGTTTACATTTTTCTGCCCCTCACGTCATTTTAAAACGAGTAAGGAACAGCCTTGATCTCCATCTGCTTCAAAGTTGAGCAAAACCCTCCAAAAAAGATGCCAGAAAGTTGAATTTATGTATTAAAACTCTGAGGGGATTTCTGGTGCAGTTAAGTAAAAACGTTTTACATATTTTATACTTCCAAAGAAAATATAATTCACACAGATTATCACCTCAGTGAACTTTACTAAACAGCTCCACTCATTTCCAGTTTGAGAGACCAGTTTGGCATGAATTAAATGTTTTTCAACTTATTCACAAGATATTCACTGCAGTTCAGATAACAATTAACTACAATCGTAATGCTGCATTTGAGAGAGTTTGTGGCCTCTTAATTCCACGTGTTAAGGCGATTTTGATTTTGCAAAACAAAATAAATACAAAATAAATATAAAACAAAATTTTTCTCGTTTATGTCTAAAAGTTTAGAGTAAGTTGTTGGGTTTTCTTTGTAAATAGATAAAAGGTTCTCTCTCTGAATCACTAAATAGCAACAAATACAGCAGAAATCTCCATGTAATGTGTTAGTAAATGTTAATTAAAACAAAAAAATAAATACAGAGCTGCAGCTCTCCAACATTTTAAATACTTTTTGCACATCTAAAAATATAGAAGTGCACCACAACCCACCACATTCAGATTCTTTTCAAAATTCACTGAAAATAAATAGTATCCAATTTAATATTCAAATCAAAAAAGCTCAATTTGCTTTGTGTCAAATCATTTATTTCTTAAAAACACAAACAAGTCTTAATCTGTCCCTGGGCAGTAGCTTGGAAACATCAGTGTGTGCATGAACGAAGACGACTGATTTCATGTACACTGTGTTTGAATGTCCCAATAAAGCACTATATAAGTCTGATGTCATTCCTTTTCAGTTAACCAAACTTTCTCTTGTAATTTTTATATTGGGACCAGTGAAACCATTAATATGTGTGCAAAAGAGAGTGATAAAGCACTGCAGTAAAACAGGGTTTCACTAATATTAAAAAAAACAAAAGATTTTAGAGTTTTAACCTGTCTTTAACAAATTATTAGGATGGTTAACAGAGATAGTAAACAGCAGTTTTTCTGTCTATTCCCTAGAGAATGTAGAGCTTTTTTTCCTTAAAAAAAAACAGCCAATATTTCTTAATCCAGCTTGTTCAACGACAGATGGAGATGGGCTCTAAAATAGTGTCAGCTTTTTGTATTTGCTGAGGTGTAACTGCATGCTGTGGCTTCCTGATTGAACCCCGGGACGCCTCTGAGGAAACTAACTTCCCTTTCTAGAAGCCTTAAACCTTTTGAGCTTTCGCCAACGTCATTCTAAGCACGATCTTCTTCCTAAGTCAATAGCAATAAGTAATTAATTAATTAAACGGATGATAAATCAAAACAAGCTTGATAATTTCCATTCTGATTATTAATATTTTGTTTACAGATACATCATATTCATTTTATTTAAGGTTTCTGTTGACAGAGCAAACTTGCATTACTATGCCATTATCAATACATTATTTGAAAACGATACCAAAACAACAAAATTATCGTTTATCACAATAATTACTGGGACAATTTAGAACAGGCCTACTACTTCCTTCAGTAACAACATCCACAGAGAAGAGTGTTGACATCAGCACAATGGCTAAGTTCACTAACTGAAGTAAAAAAAAAGCTTCTGAACAGGGCTAATCAAACATCAAATCATCCAGAGATTCTGTACATCTGCACAGTACAAAAAAGTAAGATGATGCATTTGGTAGCAGTTTTCTACCTAAGAAGCTTGGCTGATTGCACGTCATTTGCAGTAACTATCCTCCTGAACATGTGGAGATTTTATATTATCTGCACAGTTACATTTGGTGTGAGTTAGTGTTTTAAAAGAAAATAAACAGTTATAATGTTTTGCAGCCACTCTCATGATCAAACTTCATAACAGAGACTTCAGACCTTTCATCAGTTTCATACTGCAAATGTGGGGTTTATGACAAGCCAATGAGGCCTGTGTTCAATCAAACAATTATGGTAGTTTTTATTTTTATTATTATCAGCACTAAAGCCATCCTGCAGACAAGCAGGAACACACAGGTAAGCAAAAAGAAACTGATATAAATGAGAATCGCTCAATAGACACACAAAGAAAAGCAGATGTAACTGGCGCTCATTAGCTGTGGCCTGGGCCTCATAATTACATTTTGCACTATGGCGCTGAGCAACAGCAAACAGAGCCTCAGGGCGTGCCCTCTCCCAGTTTGCCCACGATCCAGAGTCAAGGGACGTGATCAATGGCTACCGAGGACAAAAGAGGGAGTTAGCAGTAGTCGGTCTTTATCCACACATATGTTAGCATGGATTAATATCTGAACTTGATCGTAATCCAGTGAAAAACAGACTTAAAAGTCATGCAACAATACCAGAACCTAATGTGGATCTGATTTTGTGAGTACTGTGTTTATCCAGTGCCATTATGTGGTTGCTCCATATTTCTAGCTGACACGTTGCAGACTCTGAGTTTAAGTTCACGGTTAGATGAACAGTGAAAAAGTGAAGGCTGAGTTAAAAAAAAATAAAATAAAAAAAAAGGTTAAGGGTCTCCAGCCAAAAAAATCCCAACAAGAAATAAAGATAAAACATGCTGAAATAAAATCTTAAAACCACATAAAATCCCTGCGGACAAGCTGCTATAAACTAGACTAATGCGTCTTCCATGGCGCTGGTAGACCACTATTCACGTCGCTATGGAAGAGTTTTAAACTGGGCATTTTTGTGAAACTCCTGACTCACAACAGTCTCTAAGCTGACTTTAAACAAGGAGTTTTAACATAGTCATCATTATAATCATGCTTTGCTCCCTATCAACTTGATTTGTTTGGGCACGGCGATGATAGCCGAGTGAGGTTCAAGGAACAACAAACGATTTAACTGCAAGTAAACCATCGTTTACCAGTCAGTCTGTCTTTCCCTCTTTCATTAAGACTGGCTCTATTTATAAAGGCCATAAATTCCCCTAACCACACTGAAAGAGCATTCAAGGAGAGAGTTAATCAGGAGTTTGTAGAACAAAAACAATCTCACTTCCCTCCTTTTTGTAGCTTTTCGATTTGCTCACTGAGATTAGTCGTGTCGTTTATTTAGAGTTCCTCCACTAGATTCCATAATCGATAGATGGACGGTGGGACAGCGTAGACCACAGAGAAAGGGAATAATAACAGGACTGTTTTTTCAGACTCCATTTTCTTCATCGCTACTTATGGAGACCTGAAAACCCTTTTTCTTTACTTTTTCCCCACCTGGCTCAGTTTCTACAACACGTTACGTCCTTGCAGCAAAGCTGGGTCAAGAGTCACTGCAGAACTTGTAGTCGTTCTTCCTGAAATCTCTTGGCAAAGAAATGCAATCCCTGGAGCATTACGGTGATGGAGCTAAACTAAGCTCTGACACACTTTATGAACACATCCATATGCATCCTGCTGTCCCACTTCTTCTTTCTGGCCTTGTTCTTTCCCTTCAGTATCAGGACACAGGGCAACACTGTAGGGAATTGTCTAATTTTAAAAACAATCTGTTACAGTTACGGCCAGAAAAAGGTGGGAAAAAAGTTGAAAGACTAACCCAACTAGTCCTAAGGTTTCACAGCAGCGGAATGACAAAAGCATTTTCCTAATACATGCGCACACAAATAGAAATGCAAGCCTCAACAAGTCTAACATATCTTGCCAAGCCCTTAGCAATAACCTTTTCATTCTCATGAGTGTGGTAACTTTAACTGACTGTATTCACACTTGACAGGTCGATAGCTTCGGTTTGATTGGAGACCAAAATTTGTTGTAATACCAGTTAATGGTTTGCTCATGAACCAAACACTTGGTTCATTTGGTTCACACTGATTAACCTGTTTACTCCCTCACCTGTGGTGGGGTTGCATCAAGAACTTCTGTAAGAAATGACATGCCAACCTCTGACGAAGACATGAGCGCAACTTGGACAGAAAAATGGAGTGGGATCAGATTTTAGCGGATGTAGGACTTCTCTTTTGTCAGAAACAACCACGAGTCATTTCTCCTGCTGGTGCTAAACACGTGCGTCTGGTTTGGTTGTAATTACCGAGAATGCCCTGTGCTGTAGCCCATTTCCTGCTTTTGGAGTGGCCTCCAGTTTGCTTGGCATTCACAAATGCATTTGAGCCGCACCTGAGTTGACCTCAATCAAGCCAAAACCTAGGTTTGTAGGCAAACCAGAGTTCGCGTTTTTGGTCCACATCAGACCAAAAAAACTAACCAAAGTTCAAATAAAGCAGGTTTATTCAGACAAAACATATGCCTAATGCTTCTTTCTCCCAAAGCTACATTGACCAATGCCTTAAAGATCAATCAAACTGAACTGTGTCAAAGTTTCAGATCAATTTCACTTACTTCAGACTCAATTGCTAGATTATTCCTGACGCAGTGAAGTAAATATTCTCTAAAGATCTTCAGAATCTGAAAATAAGTGTAAAACTAGAAATCGCAAGTTCAGAGATGGATAACTGTTACAAAGTGCACTCATGATTCTGCTAAATGAAGCAATCTAGTGAGGATCGCCTTTAAAGTCATGGGACTGCAGATGTGGACGTCATATCTCAGGTAGCCTTCATTACCAGGTGCACCAGCTGTACACAGGGACAACGCATGCTGCAAAGGGACTCATTAGAAATCTCCTTGCAGCCACAGTTCAGCCTGTTCCTTTGCACTCGTTCTGCCTCAGACTTGACACAAAAACTCACGAATAACCTGAAAGTAGACTCAGGAGAGCGGGTTACAAATTTGTTTTAGATTAAGTCAAATGAGGAGGTCAGACAACATTTTGGTTAAGCATTACATATTCACAAGCTGTAAAAGTAAAATTTGTAAGAGTTAACCGTGAGACAAGTTTTCCAGTAGTACTAATTTGCTCCCCACACCTCTTAGGTCATCATGCAAAACCAAAATGCACATCTAACCAGACTCAAGTAGTTCTGATTAGTGTTGCATTACAAAAAAGGAAACAACCGTTTTTAATGTGATTCAAGCTGAGGAGGAAAACAAGCTTCAAATCCACAGGGTTAACAGGAAACCTGGATTATTAGAGTAAATAAAACATACATGTGTTAGGGTAAAACAAACGCACTGTAATTTGAAAAACACAGAATGAATCAAACTAATTTTGAAAGATAATACTATTAAGCAACATAATACTGATCAGTTCTAATAATAGGCAAGCATGATCTCATCAAAACTAATGAGAGATAACAAACCCAGTTCCTTTGTGCCACTTTTCTGCTTCTCCACAGTTTCACACAACCACCAAGATGTGCTAAACTCCAAACTGAAGGTTAGCTGGTATTCCTTCCCATCCCCCCCGTCTTATCCTCCACCACTGTCAGATCTGTAGCAGGGTAGAAACCATTAACGGGGGCCCATATGGCCCCTTTCTTTCAATTGATGGCAGGGAGCCATTCTGTAGGCCGCTTGAGCGTTTTCAAGCACTTTAAGGAGGAATGGGGTATAAACATACTGAGAGGTATTGATGGATTCTGATCCTAACAACAGCATTTGTGTAATCTGTGAAATAGACGAAAGAAGCTCATACTATGTGGGAAGCGCTAATTCAATAATAGTAAATTTGATTAATTAGAGGTCTTACAACTATTATTAGTACATCAAACATCATCAACGATCTGAAGATATGGAAATTGTATATTTCTGTTGCTCACCAGATTTATAATTTGCATTACATATTGACTATATCTGGTATGACAACACTTTGCATATTATTATTTTTGTCATTAGTGGTGTTCTTATAATTTTTTTCTTCATATTATCTGGGTGGATTTAAGAATCTTAAGCTGTCTTTCTCTTTCAATCTCCAATATGCTAATTAAGCTATTTTTGTGCATTTTGGTGAGCTAAGTAACTTCTTAGAGACATGAAATTTACATCTAGCATTTTAAAACACTGTGCTACACACTATGCCAACAACTGTTTGGTTTGTATCCGTTAGATACTATATTTTGACGCCCAGAGCAAATGCCAAACCCAGCACCCATATTTGTTACCCACTATAACCAAATATGGGTTTAATTCAGTAAGACATTATTAGACCATCAGTAAAACAGATAAACCAAGTAATCAGCCAAAGATTGGACAATCTTTTTTTCTTGATCGGCTCTGATCGATGAGCAAAAAAACATAATTGTCTAAATATTTTAACCATTAATTAAAGCATCAAAATTAAGAATTCCCAGCTTTATTTGTCTATAAGTACATAAACAATCAGAATAGATATTGGCGCACTTTTTGTAAACTTATAAAAGTCTAAGGACACAAATAGTAATAAACTTGCCATCACTGTTGGGAATCCAATTTCGAATTGGATTCCTAATTACCACCTTTAGCAAAGTGTGTTATATTTCTTGGAATCAAACATCAGCATTAGTGAAATCTTGCAGGTTAAATCTCAAAGGGTATCAGCATTGCCCAGGACAAGCCTCAAAAGTGCATCTCTAATGTATAAGTATTATAATTAAAATATCTCGCTGTAAAGTCTGAGGATCAGGGCATCAACATATGGTTGCCAGACTGACATAAGGAAGCCTGCCTATGAAGTTTCAGAAATGTCATGTGAATAATCTTACCAATATGTCACCTAAGTGCTAAGCATAAGAGGTGACACATTTGACGCTGTGGCAAAGGTTTCAGCAGTCTGTCTCTCATTGCTAATATTACTCATCAAGTCGGATATATTTAGAAACGGTAACAAGTTACAAAGCAGTTATGTGTGAGAAAATGCATTTAGACAACAAATACAAGAGTTCAGCAAAAGCAACAAACCTTCACACAGCTCGTCACACCGGTGTTTTGTATAATTTTACCAATCATAGGCAATCGCATCTGCACTCAGCCATAAATTGTGCCCCGTGCAGCACATAAAAACATCAGTTACCATGAAGTGGTGATTGTGTTAAGCTACAGCAGCCTCTCTTCTGGAGAACCCTGGCTGGACTGCAGGGAGACAGCGGCAGCTATAAAACCATGGACTCTCATTGATTTCAACAAGGCTCCTGCTCACTCAAACAAAACAACCCACTGTCATTTGGACTGATAAATCACATTATGCATTTTGAACAAGTCGAGCTACATTTTCCAAACTCCTTTAGACACACGGTAAAATACCAGGCCGTGTTCTTAACACTAAACACCAAAATCAGTCCTTTTGGGGGGTTACAAAAGCTGTAAAACCTCAATTTATGATGACAGACACGGACCAATAGTTAGAAGCGACTACACAGTAACTTCCTTTAAGCACTTAGCTTCTTTATTAGATAAATAATTTAACAACAGAACTCAAAAAGATTTCTAAACGACTTGATGAGCTTAAACTTAAAAGAAAAAAACTGCTTTCAGAGACGCGAGTTAGATTAACAGCATTCATTTAACGTACCTTTTCCTGCTGTTTGTCTCATTGTCCTGGTGTAATCCTCACAGCAGCATTCCCCGCGATTCAACAGAGTATTTGTCTAAATTCACAAACACGGCGCTGCTGTGTTTCTTTGTTTTCTTCTCGTCTGATAGGAAACAAGAGTTGATTCAAGCAGGCTAACAGCAGCGGTGGGTTCCCAGTCAGACAAAGCTCAGTGTTCAGTCAGTTTCGGGGTTTGAACGGACGAAACAGCCCGAGAAAAAGACATATCCGCATCCTCCTTTTTGACGTTTCAGAATAAAAACACAATATCGTCTCAGTGAGGAAGAAAACAGGACCAAAAAGTCAATTATATCATAGCAAACGGTGTGGTTATAGTTCGGCTAACCAGCTAGCCTGCCGCTACTTCCTTTCTCCTTGTCTTTAATAACAGTAGCAGCCTGAGCGTTGAGAAAAGTTGAGGAAAAAGGCAGATTCTGCACAATGAAGGCACCCTGTTGCTGCCAGGCGTTTGTTAGAGGGCAGCGCCCCCTGCAGGATTCGAAGGTCAGTGCTGCAGAGTGGAACAAAAGCTTTGAAACAAGCTGTGCGGAATCAGTAGCGCCACCAAGAGGAATTTAGGGGGATAACTTGTTAGGCAGAAACGATTATGGCGCATACGTCAAGGTATGCGACTTAATGTGAGCGGCAAAGTCGTTTTAGAAATTAAAACTAAGCTTGGAAAGGTGGGATTAAAACATACAACGGTCTGTGTATAATTTTGATTGATAATTTGTATAAAAACTAATAAATAATCAAGTTAGTGATAATAATAATGGCCATAACCAAGCAAAATAACGCTGTAAATTTAAAATGTACCTAAATCTACCTTAATTTGACGATGAAAATACACCAAATAACTACATTTAATTCGCTTTTAGTGACAATATCTACAGTATGTTTATTCCAGCTGTTTTGTTTTGTTTTGTCAAATATTAAAAATGAGGCGATTGGCTCTTTTAACCTTGCTTATTTATTTATTTAATTTTTTTTTTGTGTAATTTATCATCATGGATTAATTACAAGTGTCATGAATGCTATATTATAGTGTTATATAATTACTTATGTTCGTTTGAATATAAAAATCCTGTGGGGACAACGATCTTTCTCCTTAAAAAGCCCTCCAATTATCTTCCATACATATTCACACTAAACCTTATGCTCAGATGCCCCACAGGGTCATGTTTGGAGCTAAAAAATAAAAACACTTTTTTTGCAGCAAGCAAAGCAAACATTTCTGCAGGCATTCTCAACTTTCAAACCAAGCTCATCGTAAACTAGCCTTTCTTTATATCATATAATACTTCGTTAGGCCACAAGATGTAGTCATTGTACACATTTTCACTTAAGTAACCCTGCGTCATGTGTAGGTGAAGGGTCACTGCATAAATGACGTCGATGGGTGCCACCAAGTAATTAATATTGAATGGTGTTTATAACACACCCTCCTTGCTCCTTTTATCAAGCACCCCCACTTATAAAGTGCCATTTGCCACAGATAGCAGGAAGAAGTAATTTGTTTTGAACATAGTTCAGATTAAGTTTCTTTTGTAACATTAATAACCACTGTGGCCAGTGTTGCAGAACTGTTTTTGTTAAGTGCTCAGAACCAGCACAGGTATTTTCGTCATGATTAATCATCAGTCATAACAATCGGGATTAATTGATTATTTAAATAATTGTCACCTCAACTAATTATGTAATTTATTAATCCTTAAGTACATAAATAGTAGTTAAACTGTTCTTATTTAAAAATGTAACTGAAATATGTGTTTGTTGGCATCTTTTAATGTATTTCTAAAATTGCATAGACATTCTTTAGTAAATGAAAAAGCTGTAGAATGTGTCAATTTTTTTTATCTGAATATTCATCAAATTAATCGATTACTGCAAAAATTGTTAGTTGCAGCCGTAGTTCGCTCTTACTAGTCAACACCCTGCATGTTGTTTGTTCGTTTTTTGTTGGATTTGCGGGATTTGGTGGCTGTCATTATTTAAAGCACAGCAAACATTTAGAAAACACTCTGTTTAAAAATGTGCCATATAATTGGCTTCCTTTTAATGTTTTGGGATATTCCATAAAATTGTCACCAATAACCTAAGGACTAATTTGTTAATGTTTCCTAGTTCTGCTACTCTAAAACATGAATATTGTCTGCACAATTGGACAAATTTCTTAGTCAAATTTGATGTAGCCCATTTTAAAAATCATGTTTTCAACACACTTTTAGTTCTAAACCAAAACAAAAAGAAGATATTTTATGTGCTGTTTAGCTATAAATAAATAAACACATTGAGTTGAATGGGGTTAGTTTCTAAACACAGGTGGCTAAATGCATTACAATCGTATACAAAGATGTAATATTGAATATTACTAAAACTCCTGATGTAGTTGTGTTTGTTTTCACACACAGTCAGTTCAAGTCATTGTTGCATTGGTACCCAAAACACTTGAATTAAAGGCATGTAGACTAACTTTCATGGCTTTTGCAGGGTTTTTATTTCTAATATAAATGATTTGAGCTTCTAAACTAAAAAAAAAAGAAGATGTTAAAAAAATAATATCTTGTCAACACTAATTTAATTTAATCTAGGGAAAGAACAAGGCCAGAAAGAAGAAGTGGGACATCAGGATGCATATGGATGTGTTCATAACACTAATCTAATTTAAAGTGTCAGTCATAATCAATAAATATGAATATGATTGCCACATATGCATATTGGGACATTTGAACCTCCAAGGGTCACTCAAAGTTCAGCTCTGTAACAACACAACCTGTACTGTTTAAGGCAAGTAGGAGGTAATACTGCATTGATGTCTCAAAAAAAAAGTAATCACTCTCAGCTCACTAGACCTAATAATAGTTATCTTCTCAGGAATCTCTCATGACTTCCTGAGAAGAGGAAGAAGGGAACGTGACAGCATATAGAGATAAAGAGGAATTTAAAAAAAAAACATCCTCACTAACAAGTTTCTTGATGTCCACGCCACAGAAAATCCTCTTATAATTGCACCGAGCTTAAATGTTTGACTAACTAATGACTAATGACTATGCAATTTATAGTCCCAGCATCATCCACTTCACAGAGGTAAATCATCCAGTAATTTTTCTCCTCTGTCAGAACGCTGATATATGTTGGTGTTTTCCCCTCTTCTTGTGCTAAATGATGTGCTCTCTGTATTCCTCTCTGTCTTTTTAGTGACTTGTTCCCCCTGACACTTCCCTTGATGCTGTGCAGAGCTGATGGCAGAGTTGTGGCCCAGCAGTAGAAATTTAAAGAGTAAAGCATGTGGCCATCTTTGCTATCAGTCCAACCCCTGCTAGTGCAGCTTTGAGTCTTGTTGCTGAGGCAATTTCACAACCATTCACACCTTCACACATTAGATTAAAACATCTGAACTCAAGATACAAAGACCGAACAGGTGCATCAGTTTCAAATGCAAGACTTCACAAACTTCCAAAAGTCTGAAACTCACCCTTCACTTATTTAAATCTATGCACTGAAAAAAGAAAACAGGTGGTCCTACTTTAAAAAAAGGAGTTAATTAGTTACGACTAATCAAATTAAGTTTATCCAAGTGAATATGTTAAATCTATTAAGTTGCCATGTTAAGCAAGTGTAAAAGTAAGTTTGACAGACTTAATTTGATTACATGTAATAAAATGAACTCAGTTTTTAAAAGTTGGAGCTCCATTCTGTTTTTTCAGTGTAGGGGTCTTTCGGATGAGAAGTGAAACATCTTAAAAGGGTAAAAAAAGGAATCCCAGTTCTGCCCTCTATTCAAGCGCTCAGTATCAATATGAACAGGATGAATCTATGCAAACCTATATCACTTACCATCTGTGGTGAGGTGAAAGTATGATAGACAGTGGGAAAATATTTTTTTATACTGTATGACTTGGATCAAAGGTTTTGGGTTTCTTTCCACAATCATCTCACAATGGTTTGCTACAATTTTGGTCCATTTCTCCTGACAGAAACTATAACTGAGTCAGGTTTATTGACCGCCCAACACACATTTTCAGCTTTTCCTACAAATTTTCCAAAGGATTGAGATCAGGGCTTTGTGTTGGACACAGCAAAACATTAACTTTGTTGTCCTAAGGTAACCCTGAAACTAATTTAGTGGGATAATTGGGGTCGTTGTCCCTAGGGAAGAGTCATCTATGAAAAGCTTAAACATCCTGGGCGATATCTCGAGAAGTTTTTTTTCAATATCAACACATAATATTCTTCCCTCTGTTATTACAGGTCTCAATTCTCTGTGAGTAATGACACCCTTCCCCCTTAAATGTGATACGAAATGTGATTTACACATCTGGAAATGATACCCTAGGATGGACTAGGATATCCACATATTTCCAACTTTTATCTTGGCTAATTTGTTTACATTTTTTCCTCAATGTCACACAAAGAAGCAGTGAGGTTCAGGTTTTGGCTTACAATACAAGCACATGTGCACCTCCATTTTACTGAAATGTTGTGAATTAACTTGTTGGAGGCCATGATGAAGCCATGACTTCGTCACCTGAGTGATGAAGTCACTCTCTCATTCATATGGCATTCAGCAAACAGAAATAATATTTGTAATTTTTACTGACCTAAGAGAAAATTTTAGTATGATTTTTCAAACAGTGCATTTTTATACAATGTGTGTGTAAACTTATGGTTTGAACTGAAAGCCCTTTCTTCTTTCATTCAGCTTCTAACAGAGAGCATCTTTGTAAGTTTATGATTTTTAAATTTGTGTCTCCTTTCTTTTATCCATATTGGTTTAGGTTTCCTTCCAACCCAGATATGCAGCATCTGATAAGAAGGTGTAACCCCAACAATATAAACTGCCTACGTGGTCAGCCTCCTATTTTGAGCAAAGTGAAACTCTCCTCCCGACTTCGTATTGCTAGGCAAAAAATGAAGAAAAGAATAATAATTTACTGAAAGTTGGTGAGTGCAAATTAGTATTTCTATCCTAACTAGAACATTGAAAACGTCACTATTATTTGCCCTCAGTAACTTGATGTTTACCTAACAATAATGCTTAACTTAGCCTAAAAAAGTTAGGATTATTGACTGAAACTAAAATAACCTCAAACTTTAGACCAAACCGTTACTGCTTATCCTAAAAATGTTAATCAGAAAATTTAGAGCTGGACAGTAATCCCAGTCAGTGATCGACTGGTAACTAACTTTACCAGAAAAGGCTTACAGAGGCAACATAAACAAGCCCACACTCTTCAGCACACGCACTTGTGGTTAAAATATCACTCCTTGTGGTTACAGTGGTGTTTGAACACATATTTCCAGAGTAAGGGCGTTTTCAACAGTCATGGGTGTTTTTTGACACCTCTAGCTGTTGCAGGCTGTTGTCTGTTTGCTTCCTTCTGCTATATTTTCCGATTATAGAAGCAGCATTTTATGAAAAAAATTTAATTTATTCATTCACTTGTTCTGCGTCAACTTAATTTAAGTGACGCATCAAACTCACCCACTCCCCCCCCCCCGACATCTCAAAACGAGAAGTGGTGCTCGAGTGCATTGAGCGTGAATGCACAGAAAAGGCTGGGCCTTCCCTCAGTGCTGGTAATGTAGGTCAAGTATGTTGCACAGTTCATAGCATCATTTATTAGACTAAAATTTTAATTCTGTGCATTATACAGATGGGAAGCCCAGGATGACTTTTGCATTTAAAATCCCTTTATAGATTCATTGTTTAAGATAATTATTTTTTCAGAAAAAGAGAGCTCTGCTGTTTGATATATTTAACTGATTGTTTTTTCTTTTTTAAGATTTAAGTTAATTTTGCATTTTTTTTTCAGCAAAGAATCACATTACAAGAGTTACAGTCTACTTTTTTCCCAAACATGTTCAACTACAAGCGATTTGCTTATTTCTGATGGTCGCGTGTCTCTTTGTGGAGCTTGCAGAATGCCTCATATGTTGGCCGTGAGCATGATTTTGTGTTAACATTTACAATAAAAGCAGTTTTTGATCTGTTCTGTTGACTGTTTTTATTTTGTGACCTAAAAGCAGCAAAGCAACAACCACAGCTGTGCGACGAAGCTAAATGAAACCCTTTATCTACAGGGAGGGGCACCTTTCCATCTGATGGGAGTTCCTGTTTTTCTCTTGCACCTTCTGAGAAATACCAAGAGAAAGACAAAAAAAAGTCCCTTTAAATTAGATACTCATGGAGTCCTGAAGCTGTGAGTGCAAGTGAACAGTCTTGCCACATATCCTTCAAAATATTGAGTCATGATTCAGTTTTTTTGCAAAACATACAACTGTTTGAGGGGGTGGCAGATGTTTTGAAAGACCCTTTCCCGCAAAAGCTATTGGAGGTCAGACTAAGATGAATATCTGACGCTCAGTAAAAGTTTCCTTTATGCATTAGTATGGAAATTCACTATAAGAAATTTCATATTGCTGAAGTTAAAAAAAAAAAATAATAACATTATGCCAGAAGGATTTCATTTTAAAACTTTTAATTTGTGGGTGTAAATGCTCACAATTGTTTCTTTAGGCAATGATGACAGCACAGGACGATGGTAATCTCTCTGTTGCATGTGCAAGTGCATCTATGTGTGTGTGTGTGTGTGTGTGTGTGTGTGTGTGTGTGTGTGTGTGTGTGTGTGTGTGTGTGTGTGTGTGTGTGTGTGTGTGTGTGCGCGCATTTTGGGTGGGGTGTGCAACTTTACTCACACAGGCTTATTTCCCCATCAAAAATGAGCTGCAAAAATCTGTTGACGCTCACACACACTCAGCATCAACATCATCAGCAGCCAGAGTAAGTACTCTCCATGCTTTTACATTAAGCTACACATATTAGAAATACCTGCAAAAAATGTAAAAAAAAATATAAATTAAGTATAAACAAAAGGATCAGATATTGTTTAAAAGATTTTTTTTTTGTTTTAGGAATTAATCTTGAATTTTAACTTGAATTTTTTATTTTATTTCAGTTTTTGCTCAATTTAAAATCTAATTTACATACATTTAATTTCCAAAAAGATGATTTGGAGCATGCCCTCCTCTTCAGGGAGGGCATGCTGTTTGTGGCCCTAAATATATTCTAATATATTGATTTTTTTTCTCCGTTTTTGTGAAAAGTGTTTTTTGAAGAAAAAAGATGAACAAAAAATTCTGTGCAGCTTTTTACAATTTGATAATAATTTAATAGAGCATACCGCTGCAAAGAAAAACATTTTCCAATGTTCTCGATCAAAGCAGCTGCTGCGTTTCCTCCATGTGGTAATTTAAATGCCCTCGTCGCTCACTCATCCTGTGTTAACCGCAGAAAGGAGGAGATTGTAGCGCACATGTTAGACATTTAAAAGATGCCTTTTAAAGTACTTCAAGCCCCTCACCAAAACATGCATCGCACAGGACCGGAGGGGGTTTCTATTTTTTGCTTTAACTCCTGTATGAAATGAAGTTGATCTTACTTCTTCTTTTCTCCCTCTCAGGTGTGTGTTGTGTGCTGGCTCTGCTGGTTAGAGGTTGCAGACAGCCTGTTTGATCACAGGAGTTTTCTGTGCAACTCTTGCCAGCTTGGTGGTTCAGCCTCGATTTTCATCTCTGGTTTGTCACGATGGACGTCCTCTCCTACCTCACCTCCCCGTCCTCCTGCCCCCACGTGTACCACCTGCCAGCTTACCCCAGCAACAGCTCTGTGCCAAACGAAGCCACTACAGCCACAGGGTCCAACCAGGTGATCCTGAGGCACTACAACCACACGGGCCGCCTGCAGAACAGGACGACCTCAGTCACCCAGGCCCCCATCAGCGTCTCCATGTCCGTTTTCCTCTTTTTCAGCGTGTTTATAGTCCTGGAGAACTTCCTGGTGCTGGTGGCCGTCATCTCCCGCATCCGCCACAGCCGCCGCTGGGTTTACGTCTGCATTGCTAACATCACCCTGAGCGACCTGCTCACTGGTGCGGCCTACGTGGTCAACATCTGCATGTCCGGCAACCAGACCTTCCGCCTCACCCCTGCCCTGTGGCTCTTCAGGGAGGGCATGCTGTTTGTGGCCCTGGCAGCCTCCATCTTCAGCCTCCTGCTGATTGCGGTGGAGCGCTACACCACCATGATAAAACCTCTGCACCAGAAGTCAACCAGGAAGACCTTTCGGATCTACGGCCTGGTGGTGCTCTGCTGGATTCTGGCGCTGGTGATCGGTTTCCTCCCCTTGCTGGGCTGGAACTGCGTCTGCAGCCTGGATGGATGCTCCACTCTCCTCCCTCTCTACTCCAAGAGCTACATCTTCTTCTCCCTCATCATCTTCTTCCTCATCCTGCTGACTATCGGGGTGCTTTATGGTGCCATCTACTGCCACGTACACAAGAGTGCCCAGCTGGGCCCTCAACGCAACCGCAAACGCTCCCTGGCTCTGCTGAAAACCGTGATCACCATCGTGGGGGTCTTCTTGGTCTGCTGGGGTCCGCTCTTCATGCTTTTGCTGGTGGATTTCTTCTGCGCCTCCCGCCAGTGCACCCTGCTGTTCAGCGCCGATTTCTGCATCTCCCTGGCCGTCTTCAACTCGGGCCTCAACCCCATCATCTACGCGTTGGGCAGCAGCGACATGAGGAAGGCCATGGCCGAGCTACTGTGCTGCTGCTGCCTGAGGGCCGGCCTCTGTCGCCCCGACAAGTTCATTTCCAAGGAGACCAGCAGCACCTCGGAGAACAGGAGGGACAGTCTGAGGAACAGCTTTAGCAAGGCCAGGAGTCTGAGTGTGGCCTCCCCACCGCCGACCCCAAGCAAACCTCGCAGAAAGTGCAGGCTGAGCACCACAACCAGCTGCCTGTCAGTTTCAAGTGGTTAAACCACAACGTGCTCCCCTCCCAAGCAAGCAAGACCGGTGTGCACTGACACACGTCTAACCGTTTCCTCTGACTCTTGGTTTGACTGTTCACAGCGCGGACGATAAGATGTTTAAAGAGAACTTTAAAAACAGGAATTTAGCATTAAGTATGCAAGGAAATGAAAACTCTCAGGGAATGAAACATTCAGTTTGTCAATGCAACTCCTACATCTAGTGGAAAACTCTTTGTACTGGATCATTTGGATGACATTCAATGTATATTAATGTATTTTGAATGAGGAAAATGTGATGTAGTTTTGTACAAAAACTGATTGAAATATAAATAAATTTTATTTTGTGTTAAATATGATGTCTCGGAGTAGTGATACCGCTAGATTCCTCTAGAGGGAGACACTTTATTAAAGGAGTCATGCAGATTTATATTAAAAATAATAAACAACTTTAAATTAATCATCATAAATGGCATCAGATCAGAAATTTATCTTATTTAGTCAAAAGAAAAAGATTGTTTTTCTTTTGAACTAAGCTTAAAACAGACTCGTCCCATGCTGTTTGGCACTTCCTGCTTTTTGACAGGATGACTGATGGAGGTTTCAGCTCAGGGCCCGGTCTGCAGCCCTAAGGGCACTAACAGCCAGAGCTAATTGATAAATTCATTACGACTGTCTGGCAGGCCAGAGAGATAAGCTGTAGCCGATAGTCTGCACATTCGAGTACACACGGCCGACTGTACCGCACGTCTGCTGCCGAGTACTGGAGCAACTTGTTTTGTCTTGACTTTGCAGTAACTATTTTTACAAAAGCAAAACTGTGACTTTCTCACAATTCATTTCACAGCGGAAGAGCAGTCACAAGAACCGATCTCACGGCTGGAGGGGGAACTCAAAGCAGCGCTTGTTGGTCGAACATCAAAATCTTTCCGCTTTCATTGTAATGTGTTTGCTTGGTTTTCTGAAGCATTAGCTTTCACTCTGAGGCAGTGAGTCATTTCTCACTTCATATCTGTAGAGAAAAACACTTCACTTGTGTAGCTTTAGTCTTCCATAACACTGAGGATTCAGGGTTAATGAGTAAAATCAAGATACTAATGTTTTAAGCAACTCCGATTATGCTGACTGAGACTTTTTGAGCCTTTCGTGTCTTACTTTGTTCAGATCAACTTCTCATGGTCATCAAAAAATTGAACTTGAATTCATTTTCATGGATTGGTATGGAAATGACCCCTACTGCAGCTGGTAGTGGTACTGTATGAAAAACTCTGTGGAAGTACACAGGAAGCTCTGTAATTAAAGAGTTCAGGTTAGCTGCTGTAATAGAATCAGGGGGAATAAAAAGACTTGAATGAGAAGCCAGTAACCTTTCTGGGATCGATGAATGAGCTTTGATCCGAGGGGTGGTTCTCCTTCAAGTGCTTGTTAGTGTGAGGATCCAAACGAATGAGGCTGTGCAAGCAATCAAAAAACTCCTCTTCTGCCTGGGCGGCAAATCACTGAAAACAAAGCTCAGCATGCAAGAGGGACACAATAGGTTGCTGGGAATCAGAATCCAAGACAGATCAGGTTCAATCAGAAACCTTATCAAAGGACCAGGCAGAACTTGGTGGTCAGGAGCAGAAATGATGCTCAGAGGTAGAAAAAGTAGAGGACTAGGTGAAAAAGGAGGATCCACGACAAATGAACAAAGTCTAAAGAGACTTTAGACCAGTTGTGCGTTAGGGAAAATCCACCATATTATAACTTGTGCACCTAATTCTTGTTTGGACAAAATATCTATTTTACACTGTGACAAAGGGAAAAGGTCAAACAGATAAATTAAAAGTCCATTTTGTTCTTTCTACACAATGTCACTATAAAAAAATTACCTAAGTGTTAAAACTGAGCATTTCACATTTACTCATGCATCACAGAGTGTTTTAATTTTGTTGTTGATTTATTTTTTTAACAAGCAATTTACCAAAATTGGTTGAAATAATATAGGTTTAATGAAAACATTTAATCACTTGTGTTCTAAATGTAGCTAAATGGTTTTTAAATGTTATATACATCTTCAAAACTTCAGAATAATTATTTGTATCTTGTAGTAGTATTTTTTTCACTCTTTGTTTTTATTACATTATAGCAAGACTTTCTACAGATATTTTTATCTTTTTTAATCACCTGGGCCAAAATCCTCTAGTCAAACGTGGATAAAAAAATAAACTAAATTCACAAAAACAATGTATTGTGATTTCTTTTACCTACTTAGTAATAAAGTATGCAAATAATGTTTTAAATAAGCAACTAAAATAGTAATACTTTGGTAGGAAAGGGATGTGTAAATCATATTAAATCCAAACCGAAAACAGGTATTTTGCATGTTTGCCTTATTAAAAAAAAGGTATCAAGTTTTCAAATTATTTTGGGCTCAATAGAGAAAAATAGCCTATTCCCAGCAATTAAGACACAATTTGGGTCAGTCGTTCTCTGAAAATGCTCGCTATAAGAAGCCAAGTTTCATAAACGAAATAAAAGTAGATTTGGGTTCACTTAAGTCTGCTTTTTGAGTAGAAACCACTGGATAGATGTGGTTCTATTTACTGTAAAATGAAATATTCAAAAAGCACTGTATTTTATTGGTAATAATTTTGCTCTTGATTAGAAATAAAAAGACTTTATCTACATCATCCACTTGTGCTTGAGGGCCAATTTTGCATTGCAGTCAGCAGCAGCACAAAATCAGTTCAGGAATCAAAGAACTTGTTTACTATGACTGGTTTACTAGGTGTAAAATTAACACTTGTTAAAAGACTAGATGAACCACTGCACCTTAGTGATGTATCTTAACAGTTTCAGATCAGGATGACTAATTGTGATGGTGATTATTGAGGTTGACTCTCATAAATAAATGCGTGTGGTTAATGAATCATGGTCACAAATTCACTACCCCAGTTAAACAAGGTGTCCAGTGTGTTAAATGTGTCTTAACAAATTAGCAGATTGTTGCTGTAAATGCCTGGAACATCCCTGCAGACCACAATGCTCGTCATATTCCCCTCCCGACAAGTTAGCGCCAGGCCCATTAGCCTCAACAGGAAGAGCGCGCTCTCAGAGAGCGGGTTTAAAAGCTCAGACATGATTCTGGGATTTTATGTTTACTGTCTAATAGCACTATGTTTTTAGTTTTTTTTTTCTGTACCAAATACCACTCTGGCATTTCATTAATTTGCCATTTAGAAAGATATTAAGCATCCAGTAGCTCATAAATGATTTCTGAGACTGGTAATGCCTACAAAATATGTTTAGTATCCTATTATTGAGCTCAGTTTGCATGACTACATATATTTTCTTCACATCTAGCATTCTATGGCCTCTGAAAAATTTGATTACCAAAAGCTGCGACATAAAAGATCCTTCAAGATGTTGCAATAATTAACTGCAGCTTCCTCGTTAAGCCATGAACACTGTGTTGCAATGCATTCTTATTTGATGAGAATGTTCTAGTATCATTCACCCTCAAGAACTTGAGGTTTGAAAGGCCACAGTCAAAGTTTCTTTTGTCTGCTGTTTTCTAATCGAAAGAGCCAGGCAGCTTAGTTTTTGGACGGGTTCCTATGTGAGTTGTATTTAAATATTTTACAAAGAACATTTCAGAGTTTGGAATATGAATATGACAGAAAAATAAGATAGGATGTATTGATAGCATAAATTTATTTCAACATCTTGTTGAATGTGTGACAAAAACACTGAGATGCTTTATAGCTTCATGAGAAAACTGGGGGGAAAAAAACTGTAAAACTTGTTTAAAAACAGATGTTGAGCAACAATTCTGCACAAACTCTGTGCCAAACTGATGTCAATGAACACAGCTTGTTAAAAGGGAGTCATTTAGATGGCTCAAGGTCACTGTCATCATCTCTTTATGAGCTACCAATAAACCACAATCGAGTGCTAAACTACTGAACCTGTGTTGTTTATCTCAAAGTCCAAAGCATTTTTTTTTTCAGATTTCACAACCACATTTTTCTCAATTTACATACATACTTCACTAAAGCATTAGCTCTCTATTGCCCCATTTTTACTCTTAAAAAATACAGACCTAGAGGTTTGTTCAGGTCATTGCTTGTCTTAAGGCACTTTGAATTGCCTTGTTACTGAAAATATGCTATATAAATAAAATTACCTTACCTTAAATCTTAAGTTGAAATTCAAAATAGACCAAAGCAACAATTTGTGTCTTTTGATGTCATTAATGATGTCAAAGATGCTCCACACTCACTCCAATCTATCAATGTTGAGCTCAAATGGCTTGTGCAAGCTGCATGGCCTGTCGGTGTAACAATTATAACAAACAGCATTTTCCCCTGAAACACAGACTGATGTCTAAACCATCCAAAAGCAGGCACTTTTTAGGACTGCCTTACTCTGAATTCGTCTTTATTTAAAGCAGAGAAAGCAAACTCATCTCTGTCTGGATGTGTGCATTTGTGCCGGCTCTGCTAAACATGAGGGATAAGCTTCCTTCATCCCTCGGACCTGGCACATCTCCAGATCTGCTGCCTGAAGAAAAACCAACAGCAAATTCCTGCCTTTATTAGCTCAAGGCTCAGAGACATTTGTTGTATCACATCTGACTTGTCAGGGGTTGATCCTGGGCCCTCGTTGTTGCTCTCTGCCTCTCTTTCTCTCTTCTTACAACAACAAGGCCCGCTCTTTGCTCCAAATGAGGTACGATGGCTTAATGATGGTTGCGTGCAGACATGGCTATGCCCTCAATAATTATCTCGCTGCCTCTGCCTCCAGGTGTTGCGCAGACAGCTAATGATGGGCTGTCTGAGAGCAGGAGAAGGCAGTTGGTGAGGCAACGATCGGTGCAGAGGGCGATCGGCGGCTGTCAGCACCGCGACAACTTAGTGGCACATGAGAAAATTTAAAAAGAGATAAGAAACAATACATTTCTGTGTGGCCTATAGCTTATTTTAAAATTTGTCAGTGTTTGTCGTGAAGCAGCTCGCAGTGTTTTCACATTTTAAATTGATATTATTAATTATTATTATTATTATTATTATTATTATTATTATGTCCAATAAAAATACACATTTTTATTGTAAAGTGGAATGAAAATTTGTTTTAATGTAAAAATATGAAAGCATTGAGCTCACATAACTCTGACAGCTGCTAAAGAAAATCCAGAATCCACCTGTGTGTAAGTTAATCTTGTTTAAAGCACGGTGGTGGCCGCATCATTCTATAAGAGAGGCTTTTCTTCAGCACTGACAAGTAAGCTTGACAGAATTGGTGAGAAGATGGATGGAGTTACATGCAGGGCGATCCTGGAGAAAAACCTGTAAGAAAGAGCGTGAAACAGATTTTAAGCCTGAGGTTAGCAAGACAACAACCCTAAAGATGCAAACAGAGCTATACACCAGGGGTGTCCAAAGTCGGTCCTCGAGGGCTGGCATCCTGCATGTTTTAGTTCTCTCCCTGGTGATAATCTTTTCAGCTTGTCAATGTTCCTTTTAAGCCTCTAATGAGCCATCATTTGATCCAGGTGTGTTAAACCAGGGAGAGAACTAAAACATGCAGGATGCCGGCCCTCGAGGACCCACTTTGGACACCCCTGGTATACACTGTTCTAAAAATAAAACAAACAAAAAGAATATCCATGGTCAGACTTGTTCAGTCAAAGTCCACAAATTAATCTAATTGAAAATCTGGAGCGAGACATAAAGATTGATGTTTACTGACTCTCTCTATCAAACTGATTGAGCTTGGACTTATTTGAAATCAACAAGAGGCAAATAATTCAGCATCTCTATGTGCAAAGCTTGTAGAGCTGCCTGGACTCATATTTTCCTCCAGTATTTTTTTTTTTTTTTTTGTGGGTATATGGGTGTGGGTTTTTTTTTTCCAAATGACTAATTGCTTTCAATTTTATGCTCTACTTTTTTCTCACCCAAAATTTCAATCTTTTTGTTTTTCCAACTTTTGTATGTTTTCCAAAATAAACACACAAATGGAAAGTAGTTACCAGCTGACATGAGTAGGTGTGCGCATAGCGTTGACAGCAGGAGAGTGAGATTCAGCCTTGGACTCGCACTGGAAATAAAGACATTAAACTTTCCAGTTAAACATCTGTGACCAAATAAGAGCTTATGCAATGAACACGTACTTGAGTTATATTTATCATACATCTGTAGCTATGAACACTAATCGCTGTTGCCACAGATGTCTTCCTGTATGGAGATACGTCAAGAAAGCCGATGACGTGATCCAGTTGAAATGGTCCGGCTCCACTTTTAGCTTCGTCTGCATGCATGCAAAGGCCCGGTCTGATTAGAAGACATGTCAGTGGCTAAATGTAACCAGGTCATTCAGACAGTAAAATCAATTGTATTGAGGACAAAAACTGTATGGTATTTTGTTTTGACACAAGCGTTTCCAGTGCCCTGCTGCTTGATTGCCGTGGAAAGACTGATCACAAATCACTTGAGCTCCTTGTCGGAAGAACGTCAAGTTTCCAAAGTGGTTGAAACTAATCCTGCAGCGACTGGGTTTGCATACTGTCAAGTCAAGCGACCTGACTCTATAGGAACAGAAAATTACCAAGAGGAGAGGTTTAACCAGTGTGTATAAACTTTAGGGTACCTGAACTGTGAGTGACACCAACACTTGATTAAAGACATGCAGCTCATCATGCTGACAGAAAGAAAAGGAAAACCTCCCACAATGTAATAAACGACAGAAATTACAAGAATGCCTTGACTCAGATGAGCTGCATCTCATCGAGTGAAGGATTATCATTCCTTTTGCACTTGCACACACCTGCAACGTGGAGCAAGAGACACCTCGTAAAAGATTGTATAATGTGCCAGCCAGTTTATCTGGAAAGTCCAATCAACTGCCAGGATGATAAATAATGTTGCATTTAACTAACTCACTAAAAGGTTTCCAGCAAATATCTATTTATCTTGACAGCAATGCATCTTATTGTCCAACAAGATTTGTCTAAATCAGTATGACGTTACTGTAGTATCCAGCTATGGCTTCTGCCAGACACCTTTACTTGCTGAAGGGGTAAACATGTCCAATGCAGTTCTAGTTTTTTACAGAAAACTTGTTCTCCTGCTTCATAAATTCAGTGCTTTGTTTTGAACGTCATTAAACTTAATAACTAGGGTTTCAGCTTCTCTCCGTTTGGCTCCCCCCCGCAATAACAGCTTTCTGACCACAGCATGCAGGGCTGGTCAAATGACAAAGAAAGAAAAATATAAGTATAGTCTGTCTTTTGTTGTGTACGTCAATATTAAGGGTGAAGTATCCTCTAGTTTAGTTTACAGTGTTTCTAATCTCAGGATCTTTGCTGCATGTCGTATCCCTTTTGCGTACGTTTGTTTAAAGGAGCGGCAATTTGTTTTTCCAGGCACATTGTGCCATTTTTCACCACAATCAAGTAAATATGCCGCCTTCTGCTGTGTATATCAACAACAACTTTAAAGAAATCAGGATGTTTATCCTTTATGCTGTTAACAACCATTCTTAGGAGCACTGGACTGATCAGTAGCTTGTATAAAGAGCTCAGCAGATGGTGCTAATTTCTGCTGGCTAGTCTGAAGGGGCTGAGTGGGTGAGAGGTGGGAGGTGGGGTACTCAGTGATGTGTAAACTCAGCTGGAGTCTGCAGCTCCAAGGAGGAACTTTGTGTAAATACGTGGCACGTTATTTGAGCAAGAGTTTAAGCAACATGTCAGAGCTGCTGTTGTGTTTTTGGACGTGCCCAAGAAATTGGTGGCAACCTTGCTTTGATGGAGGTCATGTTTGCTTTGTCAAAAGCTTAGGAAAATTGGAATAGCATATTTGTAAGGTGGCATACTTTCCTATACAAGTAAGAATAAGGGCAGATATGGTACAGATCATTTAAAAAAGTAATTCAATCTGAAACTTTGGACTTCATTTAGACATCCCCAGCGGACAGAGATCTGGGCACGTTCACGCAAAGGATGGATTCCCGAGGGATGTACCCGAACAGAAACCGCCAGATGTGCACTGAGCCGGTCGTTCAGTATCTGGTATTTTTCATTCATGCAGAGCATGAGTTCATCCATTGGCAACATCAGGAAGCTCTTCTTTCTACTCAAAGGAAAAAAAAAACTCCCCCAAGAACACATCCTGGTTTACTTGGCTAGCTTTCAGCGTCCCATTCCACATTCAATCGTTAATGATAAATATCCAGTGTTATGGTTACAGTTGCACCCCGTCAATCATGATCTGTCTGTTTTATCCAGGACAAGAAGAAAAAATTTGCATGTAACCTTCTTCATGCCCCTCAAGTCAAGAAACCGCTATTATTTCTGAATTTTATCCAGGATGATGTCTTCTTGTCTGTTATGGTTTTACATCATGCCTTTTCTCTAAATAAAGACATAAAGACAAAAAGATTCAGCAAACATAAAGCAGAGTGGAAATAGGATAAATAAAACAAAGCGGAGCACAAACAACTGTGGAAAACTAAATTCTTGAGTTCTTTTATAATTAAGTGTAGAATGCCCTTTCACCTTGACTCGATTATGTTATTTTTTTTTTCCCCTCTGCAATACGACTTAGAAAAAGGGTCATTGTAGGGAGATTTTTTTTTTTCTGATGCCAGTGCGAACACATGTGGAGGAGGCAGCTCTTTCAAAATCTACAGCAGCCCTGAGAACAGCTGTTTCCTCTTTATCAGATTTCAGATAGCACACAGCGGATACACGGGAGAACCGCCAGAGGTTATGAGATATAAAACGACAGAGGCAGCCAGACTGTCAACTTAGATTCTCTTATTAAACATTTGTTTTGTTTTTAATGAATAAATAACATGTTCCAGTCAAAACAATGAAAAAAGACACCACACTTTTTCAAAGTACCTTTTCTTTGCGCTAACGTTTTGAGCCGTTAAAATACAATTACCAATAACAACACGAGTTTTCTCCCGAGGCCTGGATGCTGGCCATCTGCTCCGACTTTGTTGTCAACCTTGGGAATATATGTGAGAGTTTTTCCCTCTCTCCTCTTTTCTTAATCCTCTCTCTCTCCTTCTTGTTGTGCTCTGGACTGAGAATTGTGACCACTTAACTAATTGTGTGGTGAAAGATGTTCTGAGGGTGATTATTAGGGTTTGGTTGCAGAAAGTTTCCAAAGCGATGAGACGGGCTTTCTGTAAGAGGAGCACTCCAGGCGACTGTTAAAAACAAGAATCCACAGCCATCCCAGCAGCTGCCCCAGGCTTACGTGTTCTCATAATAATACACTGGTTTCAAGCAGTCGGTGGTTATAAAACTGGAGTATTTCAACAAGAAGACAAATAACTTTTTTTTTTACTTGTATTCCAACATTATTATTATTATTTATTTTTTTTTTTTTGTATTTTGGAAAAATTGCAGAAGTTGAAACCCAGGAGCCAGAAAACCAAACTTTTTTTCTAAACTCAACCAAATCATTCAGTCCTGAATGATTTGCAACCTATCCATCCTCACACAGAAAAGCAAAACATAAAAATTGGCACAAAGTTTTATAGCATTCTTTCTTGCTTCACGGAGAGCACATTTAGTCATGGTTTTCTATGATTGTACTTGTTGGGAAGGAGAAACTGGATGATCAACTCCTGATTTAAGAAATAAATATTATAAATCAAATATAAATATTTCTTTTGTCAAGTCAAGAGCTTTATTGTCCTCTTGGGCTTAGACAGACGACACAACCACACTTGGAGTGGAGATAAATAGAGCTTTAAACTAAATATTCAAAATAATACATTTTTAAAAAATTCAATACACAATTACAATGGAGCTAATATTGTGCAAATGTGGCAACTATGCAGGTTTTGTAGCGCTCAGTTGCTGTGAATCAATGTGATATTTATATATTAGAAGTAAGACGTATTTGTTTCTCAAAACTAAAAATTAAAACTCTGCTGCTTGTGTGGCTTTAGAACACGTCTCAAACCTACAACTCTCCGTATGAAGCCAGTAAAGAGTATTTTTCATTACCGGCGCCAGCTGAGCAATAAACCCTGCCCCAACTTCGCACATTTTCACCCCGCACTTCAAAGCGCTGTCACTCTTCTCCTCTCAGGGCTCAGATTGGTCTTGAGAGGGTTTGGACCGGCAGGTTCTGAGTTTCTCGCTTCGCTCCATGAGGCCCGAGGAGTGGAAGGAGCTGCAGCTTTGTGAAACAGATGTTCCCGCTCAGCTCTAAACCAAATTACGCAGCGAGCTCGGAGCCACAGGCCACAACCGCATGGATGCTGATTGAACGGCAAAGAGGGGGCAACGAAAGCAGATCCGGCTCAATAAAGCGGCCACATCACGAAATCTGGTCAGCCTTTGAGACGCGAAGATGAAAGGGATATTGACATCACTATGGAGACTAAAAGGAGAGCTGGAGGCTTTGGCGTTGGTACCCCGCTGCAGTTTTGTTTTCAGCGTCGACGCATTAAAAAAACGTGACAGATGTGTCTCAAAAATAAAGTGGAACCTCACAATTCTGATGATGCTGAGTTAAATTCCCCAGATTTGCAGGGAAAATTACATCTTTTTTTTTTTTTAACCTAATTCTATTATAAGCAGAAATAAAATGTTATTTCATGGTGTGGAAGCATTACTTTGAAAGGTGTTTCAAAGTAATGATCATCGTCTGTCTTGAGAATAAGTACCAACTTAACGTTTCACCATCTCTCAATTCTGTTATGAAATATCAAGTTGCATTAAGATATACGGCTTAAAATGTTTTCAGAAAGGTGCAAATTAAATTCCTTTGACTTTATTTAATTCTCATGTACTTTCTAGTTTTAGTACATTTTGGACGACTGGCTTTGTTTCCTTTTGCATCAAATCACTGTTAGTAGTTACATGTACCGTCAAACAAGTATTTGTTTTAGTATCCTTTGCAGATGAGGATACACAAAACCCTATGCATTAATTATCGAACATAGGGTTATGGTTTCTAACTTGTCTGATCTAGTAAAACAATTATCTTTAGCTAAAAATGGAAGAATGTAGCTTTAATGTAAGGTTTTGAGATTCAACAAAAGTTTTCTTTAAGAAGACCTGGCTAGCTTTGTTTCGCATCTATTGAATATTTGTTTTATTAAGTTTCTTTCTTAATTCTGCATGCATTATGTTGTGGCTTTTTTCCTCATAAGCATAGCAGGACATAAGTTGTAGTCCGTACCAAAAAAATGATCAAAATATGTTTAAACAGTAGTTTATGTTGAATAAATGTGGTCTGGATAGGGTTGAGTACTAATCTATCAATTACAAACATTCATCCTGTCATCGTAGATATTTTTCTGCGTCGATTATTTTCTGCTTTAGTAGGGAAATCTAAAACAAACACGCTAGGAAGCAGGTCCGGGCGTGACAAGTGAAATTTAACCAACAAAAACCCTAATGGATAATCACAGATTTAATGAGAGTAGCGATTCCTTTCCACACAGAAATAACTTCTGCACAAATTGTTTTGCCTTTTCCCATAATAAACCAAATCACCATCTGACAACTGTACTTTTTTTTTTATTCATCAGTGTTGTTTTTTTTTATCCGATTAAAATAGTCTCATGGTCAGAAATATTTAAGTGCGACAACAAAGCAGAAACTGAAGGAACTGTAGTGTCCTGTGAGTCTTGTGGTGAAGACAAAATGCGGAAATAAATCAACATTTAGATCATGGCAAGGAAAGGAGGGACAACTAGCTGGAGGTTTGTCGTCTCTGCGTTAAATTGTTACTCTCACCAAATAGTAAGTTTGACGTGCGGATTGAAGCTTTCGGAAGCTTAAAACATTTACAAAACAGGTGAGAAATTGGTCAAAATATTCAGCTCAAATACATAGAAAGTGCACAAACACTGCTGTTCAATATTTTGCCAGGACTATAGTGTAAATGCAGATTATTCCAGAAATTTAATAATGGAAGAATAGAAACTGTTTTTTATTTTTATTTTGTGAAGATAAGTTGTTTTTTTTATACAGAATTTTAAAGATTTAAGAAAATATTTCTCAGACTTATTCAAACTTTATCACTTTGAATTATTACTGGACTAGATCTGGAATGAAAACATGGCTAGACCTTAAACTAAGTCATGCATCAAATTGTTGAACACTGTTGAAAGAGTCCTGACATTTAGAATAATGGACGTTATGCACCATCGTCTAAAGCATTTTGTTAGACTGAACACTTACATAAATCACAGCTAACTTGTCAGTCGTACCACCTGATCTGAACAAAACTCTACACCCATCACCTCCCTGTCCTCTTTTTACCTGATGATCTCCTTTAAGCTGAACAATTATCCTGTGAAATTAAATGCAACATAAAAAAAGAAAAAAAACTTTTACAGTCCCTGTCGTGAACGGCGAAGCCACTGGATTAGAGAAGATTCATCAAACTTAATGACGAGCTTCCATTTTCCTCTGGGCATAAAATGTACCACAAAGCTCACTTCCTTTAGTGGCCACGGGAATCTGAGGAGTCGGCAGGAATCAGCTTTGCACACATTCCCCATCAGTGCAAATGGGAACTGCTGGGTGACATTGATTACCCAGGCAGACATTTCACTGGGATTACGCCACAGTCTCAGTGGAAACAGTGGGAAATAAAAATGAAAGCTGCGCAAAACAACAAGATCAGCTGCGTGGGTTTGTTACACAAAAAAACCCTAAAAAAAACCCAAGTACAGACCTGTATGTAAAGAAAGCTAAATATGACTCATTTGTGTTTAGCTCAGAAGGTGCAGGGCTGCTGATTGACAAGTTCAAGAGCTTGACTGTGATTTTCATGGCTGACTAAAAGCGAGTCTTCAGTCTATTCGGGGAAGGGTGCGGCCACCTTAACCCAACTGAAATACTGAACTTGGGTTGGGTTTACTTGCTGCATGCAGGACGTGTCCTCCAAGTTAGTGAGCTCCACTCCTGTTCCTGCTGAACTGAGCCAGTTTTCAGGTAAAACACTGATACCAGTTCAGTAGGCACAGGAGGGCACAGCCCGGCACTCTTTCACAGGGCAAACCTCAGCGTACGAAATTCTGCAGAAGTCAGGTCAAACTTATTTATAAAGCACATTTAGAACAACAGGGTCGATCACAATGATGCACAATGAACCCCCTGAAACAGACGACAGGATTTAAAGGAAAACAAACGAAAATGTTTGGAAACCGTAAAGAAATGGTGATCATACAATGCTAACGAGATTCAAAACTAAATCAAAGTAATTGAGAATAAATGCATTTTAAATGTTTTTTAAAGCTTAGTAAGCAAATCTGAAACAAATAGACATTAAAAGAGCACTTAAGAAATATTCAAGTGGCAAACCATTCAAAACTTCTTCCAACTTTTACCTGGTTTTAGGTAAAAGAAGGAAGCAAAGAGACGAATTGGAGAGTGGCTGATAATCAGATCTTACGGTCATAAAAGCCCTATAGCTGTCCTTTTTTATTGTTATTGGTGACAATGAATTAATTATTTCAAATATTTGAGTTGTAAGGAGCAGTTGTTCAAGAAATTTAATATTTCAGAGGTATTTTGAGGGTCACAAATGACTATCTCAAGCAGGCCAGCATTTAACCGTAGAAAATTATAAAAACCTCCAGGATCACGTCATTAGTGCTGTTTAAAATGTATATTTATTCTGCGTGATTCTCAGAATCTGAGAGAGAATAAATCTGGGTGAACATTGTAATGAAATGCTGCATTTTTCCCAGGAAGCACATATAAGGTAAATAAACACTATCCCTGAGGAACACCACAATTTACAGAAAGGTTGCTTCATTTATGCAGTATGAAAAATAACAATAATCATAAAGCATTAGCTATTCTCTACCTCATCAATACCTCATACTCCCTATCTGTTGTTTGTTGCCTTATACATAGTTTTATAGTTAACTAAAAGCAATCCCACATCTATGCTTGAATACCAAACAGTTTAAAATACAGTGAAATAACACAAAGCTGTTCATAAAGCTTTGCACAAAAGCAACAAATGATTTGATTTGTTTTTAATTTAGTCTGCAGAATATTTAGAAATACTTTTAGTTAATTGGGCGCAAACAAAACTTACAGAAAAAAATATTCTCATGCTTCATAAACTTAGTATTTGCTTTGAACGCTCTAAGACGTAATAACTAGTGTTTTGGCTGCTGTCTGGACAAAGCTTGCAAAGCATGCTCAATGAAACAGAAAGACCAGAAGTGCTGAGACAAAACCCACATTTCTTAGCTCAGTCAAATGTGCTTAGTCTACGTTTTGCACGCCATGCACACAAATATAAGTCATGCTTTTCATAAACTGTCCACACAAATTGTATTTTCACAGCTCGCTGGTGTTGCCACAAATATTAAATCCCAGACATTATCCTAACAACAAATGGTATCTGACATCAGTCTCCAGCAACAATCATCTAAAACAATCCCCAGCATCATAACAGGATCATTTCTTGCTTAAGACTTTTACTATCGTTTTTTTCTGCATCTTATCTTGTTTTACTGCAATGTTTTTAAAAGCTGAGAAAATATCTATTAAAATAAGTCACTGACTGATGTACAAGGAAAAATATTTCAAGCTTACACATCTTATGCGTACGACAATATCTCTAACTTCAACTAGACTATGTGAAATCTTTACTTTGCGCAACTCAAAATGGGATTAAAAATCTATTTATGTTAATGAAAAAAATGTAAAAGTAATATAGTCACAAAGGAAGGATACAAAATGCTATATACTCTGAGTTTATCATGCTGGGAGTGTTAATATCACTAATATTTACCTGTATTACTAGTTTCCATTCTAAAAACAGAGCTGCACAGGAAGGACCACGACAAACTTCAAGTTATATTTAAGAATCTTTTTGTTTCACTCCTTTTCAATAGGTTGCACCAACCCTGTAAAAAATGAGTTTAATACTGAGGTACACATACTGTGGCATTCTCACAGATAAAGATTAATGGCATCACTGTAAAATGGCTCCATTTCAGACTAAAGATGAATGTTACCATGAGTCAGAAAACACAAGTGCTCGTGTGTCGCCTCCAAAATACCTCAGACAGACTCTGAAAGTCATCAAGTCTCCAGCAAACTCAATTCTCGGATCCACTCGGTCACGATGTACGCCTTGGGGTTGTGTTAGTCAGCGGAGTGGGCCGGAGCGAGAATATTAGGAAACGCTGGAAACTGTAATTCAAACTTTTGTGGTCAGAATGAATGCTGTGATTTCCATCATAACAGGAAAAGTGTTGAATCTGGTAAGTGGAAAAGATCACCATGAACACACCACAGGCTAATAAAAATGTGATAATTTTTTTATAAATTAAAAAGTAAAACTGCCTTAAATACAATTACAACTTGTCCCTTTCTTGAATTGGATTGGTATTTCCTTCCTTCCTTCCTTCCTTCCTTCCTTCCTTCCTTCCTTCCTTCCTTCCTTCCTTAAAAACGTCAGTAAAAAAAATGCAAGCAAAAAAAAGAAGCAACAAATAAATAAACGATTTGTAAAATCAAAAACAAAATATGTTTGAAGAGGAGCAGGAAGAAGCAGTGACTTATCCAGTCACAATAAACATTTAAACTCTCAATCAGTAATGACACTCTATTCACTTTATGATGATATATATTTAAGATTTTTTTTAAATTATTTTGCACAGGCTTGAATGCTGTTAATGCAGGGATAAAATCAGAAGAGACGTCATGAGGTTGCTTCAAATTTTTTTCCGATCGCGTAAAGTTCGTATAGTATTTTAAATTATTGTACATGGGTCACATGGTGAGATTTTTGGGTCGGTTTATGAGAATATTCTAATCTAAATGACAAAAGTTTCTTTCATGCACAAGGAGAGCAGAACAAGTTCAAAAATCACACTTCAGGCCATAATCGTGACCTTATCCTCCGTACACGTCATTTCATCTCCTCCTGACCTCTCACTCCTCCTTCCCTTCTTCTTTCAGCTTATCCGAGATCATCAAGTTCAGTCCATCCACCGGAACAAATCCTCCACGTTGAATCAACTATTTCACCTCAGGCACTGAACTTAGCCACTGTGAACAACACATTGCAGGGATCAATGCTCACCAATTAGCTAAGCTCTGTGCCTTTAGCAAGTGGGCGGCTGGCTGAGATTTATGCAGACCTTTACGTGAGACGTCGGCAGTGAAGTCAGTGGTTTCAGATTCTGCAGAGTGTTCAGAGGGCGCAGTGGAGGGATCTCCACTTTTATCTTAGCTCTCCAAATAAATTCCTTGTTTATAAACCCTAAAATCCAACATCTGAAATATAAACCTTCTCCTGTGTGGCTCTGGCTTGCATTTACATCCATTTCCTGGCACATTAGAGCACAGAGTGGTGAGGATAGTTTAAAATTTCAAACAGCTGCAGCCTTAAATACACACAGACACAACTTAACCTTTTAGAGGTCTGCAGAGATGGGTTGATAGCGTTTTGGTTTAATTCCTCCACTGCTCCAGAATCGGGCCTCAAAATGAGCCCCTGGGTTGGAAATGTGAGGTCGGGACAGACGTCCTGCTGAGCTGTGAAGGAGTGGAAATCCCTGGCAATGTGATTTTTGTTTCTCTTTGTGCATCAAATCACGGTGCCAGGAACCCTCCCCTAAAACAGCGAGACCAGAGGCCCGGTCTCCACCTCTCTGCCCTTTACCGCCCTCCGCACTGTTACATTGTTTTTGGACTCCAGATGCTTCTTTTCCGCAGCAGCTGTGGAACACCTGTGACCTGGAGAAAAAGAAAAAGAAAGAGAGAGAGAGAAAGCGAAAGAGAGAGAGAAAGAGATGGAGAGGGAGAGAGAGAGAGAAAGAGAGAGGAGATTTTAGATCCATTATTTCTCTCTCTGTGAAACAAAACCTTCATATCAGACCTCGCAGTGTTTTGATGATAATATATGATGCACTTAAGAGCACTCATCCAAGCCCTGCATTGGAGGATGACGCAACATAATGTGCGTAACAGAAAAATTGCATTTGTGAGATAAGATAAAAAATAAATAATAAATAAAAAAACTCTGCGGGTTTTTTGTTGCAGTGATCAGCAGGAAGCAGCAGATGTGGAGTCTAGCTGAAACATGCAGAGCCAGCTACCTGCTCGATTGTTTTAACGCAAACCAGGAAACTCTAGCGGTGCGCTGCCAGTGGGTGTCTGTGCAGTCCCGGTTTCAGTTGAGACAGAAAGATGTTGGTTTGTTTTTCAACTGTCTAAGGCTTAATGTTGCTTGATGAGGACACAGAAAAAACAAAACAAAACAAAAAACACTTCTGCCATTTTCACAACTTTCTCCTTGCAGAATTGTAAATGTCGTGGTGTACATCTATTCCATGTTTTGTTGTTTTTTGTTTTTTTTTTGTTTGTTTGTATTTGTTTGTGCTGCTTTGCAGAGAAATTTTCCGGCCCACCCGGGTGGGGAAGGAATAATGACAGGATTGTTGAGCAGTGAAGAGGAGGATGAGGTTAGGGCCGAGTCTCGGCGGTTTTTCCTTGATCACTTTTTGTGCATCATCTCTTCTCTTTCATTCCGGACTTTAAACCATCTGGGCTGGCGGAGTTTCCTAACAACAGGGTAAAGATGCCGCTTGGAAAAGTCTGGAAGGTTTTAAAACTTCATTCACATGTTTTCCATAAATAAATACAATAACTAAGAGGAAAAGTCTAATGTTTTCTTCTGTTGCAGGAGAGACAGTCTGTTTTACTTAAGCTTTAATTGATTTATGTACACAGAAACACATATTACATTAGAAAACAATCAAAATCACAGCCTTTAAAAATGAAAAACCTTAGCTATCCTCTCTGAATAAAGATTCATATTTCTAATTTTTCTCCATAAAGCCTTGGTATTCATGCGCAGAGCCTCGGTACACGTTGTACAACCTTTAAAAAAAAAAGGCATGCAGACGTCTTCCAGACAGAGAAATATGCCTGTGCTGTCAAGCAGTGTGTTAACAGTCAGCCACTCCCTGCACAGGAATCATGAATAAAAATGTTTGTGTAGATTGTGGGATCTGGAACACAAAGTTGTGCATCAGTGAACAGCAAAGGCAGAGAGAGCGAATGCCTGCGTGCGTGCACTTCATTTGCATGCACAACTTGTGGCGTGTTTGTCTGACAAAGGAAAACAGAGAGAAAACGCTGAAGATGTGTGAATGAAGGGAGTGGCCGCTGCCCGCTAACACCGCGGTGAGTCAGTGTTTGTTTGATGGGCGTGAAAGTCGAAATGGGAAACGAGTGACTGGTCAGGCTGCTGTCAGACTAAAACGAACGATTGGTCACATCTGGCATGAAATCGAGGGTAACGTGGCAAAGATTTAAGTGATTCAAAGGTCCTGTTAATAAAATATATATATATTTTAAAAAAGCATGTAGAAATTTATAGATGTATGCTGTTATTTTTAGACATGTTCATTCCTAATCTAGAGCCCACATGTGTACAGGAGTTACTCATCACTTTAGTTGGTTTATGAAATTCCAGATTTAATACATTATGTCTGTGTGTGTCCAGTGAACAAGATTTATAGCCTGAAGGAACTTATTATTGCATAAAAGGCTGAAGATGTAAGCAAGTCATCAAATTTAGAAAAGCACATGGTTTGCACACTCAGCCAAACAAACTGACCCCATTCACGCTTGTTGGGAAAACCAGTCGACAAAAGGGAGTTAAGGCGGCGTAGCAAAGGGAAAAATGCAATAAATACCTTCAAGGACATAAACATCTTCATGTGTCTCACTTTTTAAACGTTCTCTCGCTGCATTTCTTCCCTCAGGGGATGACAAAAACCTCAAACCGTTTACTGAAAAGCACTTTCCCATGTAGCCCAGCTCTGCAGTTGGCAATGTTTACACAGGAGATGTCAAGATAAATGTGGTGGCGACTGCGGGTGCAGCATTCACATCTGAATCTAGCTGTGCCATGCTGATGTCACGCTGTGTTTCTCACTTCGGTGCAACTGTGATTTGTCACCTTTCTCAAGACAGAGCGCAAGGAAAGTGTTTGGATGGAGACGGTGAAATATCTGAAAAAAGTTTTGAGTCAATTGCTGGCATGAATACAACACCTGGCCGATGCATTATTTAAGTTAGCATTAGAGTTGCTGTCTGTTTTGTGCATCTAAGCTTGACAGCTTGTAGCTTAGAACATTAAACTTTTTTAATTAATTCTTCAGCGCCATATTTTGAGTTACTTGAAAACAAAATTATTTGAACAATGGATACCACAAGCTTAGGAAATTTGCAAAACCCAACAATTAAACAAAATAATTTTTGCTTACCAGCTGTATAGAAATCGCAAACTGTGTATAAAAATGGAGATAATATAGTTTCTAATTTACTGGCTACAGTAAAATAAAGTAATTTGTCAATGCAGAAGCTAAATTTTAGAAAAATCCAACCATTAATTTGCCGCAGTTGTTCAGTTCAGAAAAAAAAATCTAACACAAAAATAATAATAGCTTGCAACAGAATACCGTAATTGTTGGTAGCCCCAGTAATAAATGTAACTGGGGCATTTGCAATTCATGCCTTTAATTATTTGCAAATTGACCTAAAAATTCAGGACATACTCTTTCTGAACATTTTCAAAGGACTTTTTAATGACTCTGAGACAGAGACATCTGGCTGTAGATGCTTTCCTTAATTATTCCTCAGAAACGTCTGTGTGTATCTGTGCCTGTGTTCTGATTTTCGTACCTTCTTCTGCCTTAATTTGTGCCTGTTTTGCCCAGAATACACAGAAAGTACACAGCAATTTAGAAACTTTTAATTAATAACCACAAGCCTGTTTCTAATAGCCACTCTTCAGACAAAAGAACACATGATTCAAGAAAGATGCGTGTGATAATCTTTATAAATTAGAAAATAAATACTCATCTAAACCTACCCACATAAATATCAATTCAGTCAGGGCGACTGGCAAAACATTTAAGTCATCATGAAATGTGATTTTTAAAAAAAGGCTGGACAAAAAAAATCTCTCCAAGGTTCAGCGTTAGAATTGAGCAGACAGTGGCAAATCAAAATGAAACATTTTCACCCCGTTAAATATGTTCAGTAATAATTAAACTAAAACTAATATTGAAGAAAAATATAAAAGGAAAACTGAATGTGAATATAAACTGTAGGTGCAAGTATTAAAGGTTATTGGCAGCCTTACACTTAAATGTAAATAAGGCCAACATTAAGATGCTGCTCAAATCTAAACTTTGATGCATTTTAAAATGAAAGTAATTAAAAATGAATGTTTTAAGTGGGTATGCAAAAAGACCACTTTCTTCCAGAGTTGTGAGGAGATGCAGAGCTAATACTTTTATTAGATTATCAAGTATATATTGTCTGCGGTAGCTAATGCTCTTCAAACCCGGCCAGCAGATGACTCACTGAGGAAGGAACTTTAATCAGGGTGGCTATAAATCATTAATATCAAAGCATTGCCCTGAGCAACATCAGTATTCACCGCTGAACAACTGAAATCACAAAGTAACAATAATTATCTAACATGGTATTAAACCTCATAGCTAACCATGAACTCCTGAGTTTCAGCGGCTGCTTTTCTAAGTTCCTGTAGCATGTAGTTGAGCTTGTGTATCGTGTTAACAGGAACAATAGGTGGAGATCAATTTTCAGCTTGATTATTTACAGTCCTTTCCTCAGCCAACAACGTCTTTACTTAAAGGAAAACACAAACTTTCTCTGCTGCTGCTTGTGTAACAATACCACAGCTCCGTCTGCGTCCATCGGTTGGGATTTCAAGTCAGTTACATAATTTGTCACAAGACGTTTGAATCAGACATGACGCCCTGTCTTAGGTTAAATGACTTTACTTTACAGATGTTAAATAAGACTTTACCACAAAGTCATTTATTACAAAAAAAAAATGTTTTTTATCCTGGCAGCACAGTGGTACAGCTGTTAATACTGTTGCGTTGCAGCGAGAAGGTCCTGGGTTTGAACCCTGACCTGTGGTCTTTCTGAATGGAGTTTGAATGTTCTCCCTGTTCTTCAGTGGGTTATCTCTGGGTACTGCGACTTCCTCCCATAGTCCAAAAGCAGTTGAGCTCTAAACATTGCTACTCCTGTGTCACTGTGCTGCCATGTGACAGACTGCCAACCTGTCCAGGTTGCAGCTGACCTCTCGACCCAATGACTGCTGGAGATCGGCACCAGCCATTTTTAATCTTAATAAAACTTAAGTCTACATTTACAAAGGGTGAAGATCTTTGAGGTTAATGGGAAACTTTGAATATGCCTGTAATCAGCTCCAGGTTTAAAGAATGATTCACTATACGTGAGATAAAAGCTGTAATGTTTCCTTTATCATAACAGCCACACCTGTCTTTTCCCCCACAGCAACAGGAATCACCTCCATATTCCCATGCCCACTTTATCACAAAAAGTTCACTTTTCTCTTTTCGTGCGTCCTTGTGATGCACTCTGTTGAGACTTTCTCGATGAGCAAAGCTAGCAGAGACGTCCTTTGAAACATTTGCGTCTGTAAGAGTGGTACAAAAAGACTTGGAGGGGGAATTCATTTGATCTTTGAGTCATGCTAACATTTTAAGATTTTATTTGTTGAAAATTTAGAAGACTAACAATACAAAGCTACGTGTCATTTTGAGTTTACCCATCCCTTAAAATCCCATTATATTGAAAAAATGTTTCTGGCTGTACTTTTGGAAAATCATGGATATGGGTGGGCAAATTTACTTTCTATATCAAAAAAAAACAACAACATAATAATACCACGTACCGAACATACAGAATTGCTGCTTAGAAATTAGTCTCAGTCTGTCTTTTCAGTCCAACATTTAACACAATATTGTCCTTTTACAAGACTCCTAATAGACCAGTGGATGTCAATCTTTACTGTTCAGAAAAGCATTTTCACTCTTTTTCTTATTGTTCAAAGCCACAAAACCAACAAGTTGAAAGATGACTCATCACATTTTATAAACACCTCATGCAATAAAATCTGTTCTTTTTAAAAATAATAATAATAATTGTCATTATTATTATTATTATTATTATTATTATTATTATTATTATTATTATTATTATTAAGGAATAATAATTCATTTTTAAAGCAAATTCAATCCTTTTCCTCATTTATGGAAAATAAATAAATGTCTAACTACCAAGCCATTAGTATCATTTTGCTGTAGCTAATCTGTGTTGATATTACGTAAAAAAAAAAATTAAAAAAAAAGGAAAGAAGGGCTGATAAATCCGTTTATGTGCCTAAATAAAAAAAAATTGGGTGACCAGTGCAGGAAGCCCAAAGAGCCACATGTGTCTCTGGAGCCGCTGGTTGCTGAACCCTGACAGAGACAGCATTGTGTACAAGCATTTCCTACACGATGGTCACAACTGACCAAGCACAAAAGGCCTTATCTGAACCAATCGCACCTCTGTAGGTAACTAAAGAACCCACGAGCATTAAAAAGTCATTACCCGTGTTGGCTGGGGCTTGGCTTCATTATTTAGCTCATTAGATCACTCACTCTTGATAATCCAGCCCTCCCATGTGACTGATGATGGGAGTGAGCATAATGCGGGTGCTTTTTCACATGTCCCATTAACAATAATCCACTTTACATAGTTAATGCAATTCAGCGGAGATGTAATTTCATGAAAAAAAATCAATCATTACCAACCTTTTCTTAGAAAAGACACCAACACAAGAGAGCAAAAGAAAAGAAAAAAAAAAGTAATGGAGAACATTATGCCAAAAAACAACACCCGGTGTTAAATCACATGAATGTGATCTTTACAGAGGCAACAAGTCACTGGTTAAAAGAGGGATTACAAAATGAAAAAAAAAACAACAACAAAAAAAACAAAAAAACGATCCAGCCCTCCTCGTTGACAGGAACATGATCGATTATAATGCATGAGGGGAAATGGCACAGCTGCATTAAAGCCTGGCGTTGGCTATCTCTGAATCTGATAGCTTTAGCTTTTGCAGCTATTAGCTAATAGCTGCGGTCGCTCTGATAACATTTGGACTCTGAGGGGGAAGACTGTTATCGAGAACCCGAGAGGAACCCAAGAAGGGAGAGGAGCGAGACGGAGAAAGTAATGGTCCGAGGAGAGTAAAACCCCGAAGATGCGACGAATGTGTGAGATCAGGTGACGTAGCTGTGGAGAAAATAAACCCAGACACAACAACGTGGGAATGCCAGGGAACACTATGTGTCATTGCTATTAGTGGAGCCAAAGATAATAAAGTGTCTCCTGCTGCACTCAACCAATCCTTCCTAAATTTCCAACACACCTCCTCTGCTTTCAACGCCACATTTGAAAACAAAAGCATGCTCTGAAGAAGTTGAATAGGTATAAAAAAAATTAAAAAAAACAACCAAGAGAGCGAGAGAGAGAGAGACTGATTCACCTTTTAAAATGATTTCAGATTAAGGCGCAGAGGGAGTGGAGGAGGCTTGGGAGGAACTATTGAGATGCATCCGTCAGCATGGCGTGTGAGAAGGGCCAAGAGGAGTTGGCGTGTTCGGCTTGTGACCTCTGTAACCAGCAGGCTCCCTCCCACTTCAAGCATGCGATCCCTCCACAAACCCGGGCCTGTTTTTCCACCACACATGGCTTCAATTGGAGTTTACCGCCACCGCCGCTTCTGCTGCCGTTGCTGCTGCTGCTGCTGTTGCTGCTGTTGTTGTTGCTGCGTCTGCAGCAGCCAGGCGTAGCACAACAAACCCGATTATGAAATCAGAAACTGGCAAACACTGCGAGCGTCCAGCCGGTGGTGTCACTCGGTCACAGAGAGCTCTGTCTTTCCCAGATCCTGTTTGTGTTTAATTTTAATAAGTCCCTATTTTTTTTTCCCATATACTTACTTCCATTCACATGTCGTGCATGTGTATATAAACGACCCTTCTTTTGGAATCCCGCAGCAGAGCCAACAAGGCAAGCTGTTTACTACTTAGTTGCTCGTAAAAAGAAAATATGCATCTGTCGGGGCCTGTATCAAAGGCTCCTTCATTTGGTTGCTGGCTAAGATGGTTTTGAATGTGTGCTGCCTGTGATTGCCTCGGTTCAGACGGAAATTCTCTGCGGTAGACGCAAGGCCGGGCTAAAAGGGCCGAGGGAAACCACGCTGTCCCAGCCACTTTAACACTCTGCATTTGATCTTAGCGAAACCCACCTACCTACCTACTGAAAGGAAAATGCTGCATGCTTTTCCATAATTCCTACAAATTAAAATGCAGTTGTTGTAGTTGATTTACTGTGATAAAATAAAATGGCCTTCATGGAAAAGCAGAAAAAGCAAGAAAAACCCATAAGTGATTAACTTTAAGTCCAGTTTGTTGTTTGCCACACACCATGTTGGGGACACACACAAAACAAAAAAAAAAACATGTGAACAATGTTCAAGAGACCAAAGCTGAACTTTTTGTCCTCCATCAGAAATGCTTATGCGTCACAGAAAACAAACACATTCTCCACCACCATGAAGGACAAAACTACGAAACACATGAAACTGGAGTTGAGGTTCATCTTCCAGGAGGATAAAGACCTCAAACTACAGCCAGAGCACCAACGGCCTAGTCAAAGACCAGAGTATTCATTCATTTTGCTTTTGTCACTTTAGAATAACAAACGTTTTGAAGACATAATATGTGACAGACCAACAAAATGTAATCAATCTATCTATCTATCTATCTATCTATCTATCTATCTATCTATCTGTTCACTGTTGTCGAGCCAACGTCCATATTAGCATCTGTTAAAATGTAAATAGGCCCTTTTTCTAGATTAAATGTTGATTTTAACCCAAACTTAAAGGCACAGCACCGTTACATTTTGTGTTAAATTGCAGCATAAATCACCATCTTAGATTTAATTCAGACTACGGTGGGTTCTGATCACTTCTGAAACCGAACCAGGTATTTCTTATTAATCCAAGGAGTGTCGCTCACCTGGCTCGTCTAAATTCCTTCGTATCTGGCAGCGTTGCCCACGATCCACGCTTATTCTTCATACCCAGCTGATGTGAATCTATTCATGCTGTCTGTGCAACTTAGTCTTGGTGTATTAGCTTTGTTCTAGTGGAACAAGTTCCCTCACACATGGGAACGGCTCACTGATCTAGCAGACACAGATAAAGAGTTGGAACATGCTCAACTATTTGAACTATTTGTCCAGAAATGTTCTAAACTTTTGACTTTAGGGTGAGTTTATCAACCTCCTTTTCCAAACAGCAGAGAGATTATGGCGCTACACAAAACCCCCCACAGTCACGAGACTCGTGCGAGAAAGTGCTGGTACAGCAGCTTCAAGTCATGCAGGTGTGTGAAATATCTCTCTTTCTCTGTTCAGGGAGATTTCAATCTAATAAAAAGTTCTGTAGTTAGGATTTGGTCTTGAAAAGGTCTAGGAAAAAGAAATAGGGCAACGACCTCTTGTCGAACAAGCAGATCCAACGCCTTCCTGTTTCTCATCATCCAAAGATCAAAGCCAGGCTGAGACGACTGCACAGCACGTCTGAGGCTGAAGCTCTGATCGGATCTGTTGTCATGTGTTTGTGACAAGTCAGCAGCCGCGAAGGAAAAAACAAGAAGAGGCACAGCAGAAGTCAGCTAATAAAATTTGTGAAAAGAATGCTGCACCCATACTGAGAGGAAAGTGTGTGTGTGTGAGAGCGAGAGAGAGAGGGAGAGAGACGGAGAGGAGTGTTTGCTACTCACCGTACCCTCTGGCGGTCCTCTGGTGGTCCAGGACGCCGTCTGAGTCACATCAGAGTTCAGATGAGGATATTCACAGAGTGGAAGAGACCCCAGTGACTGATTTACTGGCTGACAAACTAAAATCTGGCTAATAACTGACAAGAAACCCGCCCGGCTGTCTGAGTGACGGAGGCGGCTCCAGAACTCCTTCTGCAGTGGAAATCCTCAGAGGGCTCGACTACCAGAGCTGTCTTGTCCTGTCATGTCCCGGTCTGTCCAGTGCCAGTTCTCTGAGCTCAATGGCCCAGCAAGAAGCAGAGAGAGGTGGGGAGGTGGTGGTGGTGGCAGCGTGGAGGGAGGGAGGATGAAGCTCTGTCCCCCCCAGTTCCCACAGTCTGCTTGGAGAGGAGAGGAGGCAGCTCTGCTCCCATAGAGGTCAGATGTGGAGTTAACACACCCAGCCAGCTGCCTGCCTGCCTGCCTGCCTGCCTGCTACCGGACTTGTCTCCCTCCGCCTCTCTTCCCTCCAAGCCTGATCAATCACCCTGAAGACACAGCAAGTGAGCCACTCTGCCCAGAGTTACAGTACAGACTCAGAGAGACTTTCACCCATTGTCCCAGGAGATTCATATGAGAGTCTGAAGGCAGAGCTGCCGGTCCTCCCTTACCCTCCTCCCTAACCTAACACTCCCTCCTCCCTCCTTCCCTGCCTCTCCTCTTACATTCCCCTCTCTAGTTCTTTTTACAGCCTCCGCTGAGACGCTCTTATTGTGTGGCAATTGCATTAGCCTTTAGCCAGCAAGGAATGGCTCTTAGTGTCTAATGCAATGTTGTGTCTCTTTGTCTTTATCTTTCTCCTTATCTTTCTTTCCTCTGTATCTTTGTTTTCCCTTGTCTATCAGTTGCACATCCAACCATACACATGGACACTTCTTCTTCTTCTCCTCCTTCTTCTTCTTCTTCTTCTTTCCCTACAGTTATTCCATCTTCCTCTTACTCCTTAAAGAGACGCCGTGCCTCTCCGTTGCAGGTGCTTCTGTACTTTTAGTGAGTCAAGGGGGAGGATAGGGTTTCTGCAGGCTGAGAGGCATTGATTCTGTGTTTGCCTTATGATTATCTCAAATGTTTGCAGGCTGTTGCAGAGCTATGGGGCAATCCATCACTGCAAAAGATGCAGAAACTATGCAGAATGAAACAATGAGCAGAAAAACAAACTCCCAACGAAAGTTGCCATTATATAGCGTTGCAACAGTATTCAGCTTGAACTTTCTCACATTTTGTCAAATACAAAAAGGCTGAGAAGGCAAAGCAGTGTTGGGACTACACAAAACAGAGGACCAAGTAACTGGATTTATGACATTTGTAGCAAACTGTGTTCTCGTGAAAGAAAACAGCTTGGCACAAGGTGGGGATCACTTCATCTCATCGTTTGGTGTCATTTTTTTAAGCCTTTTTATTTGTGGGGAAAAAACTGCTATGCATCAGTTTGTTCCCTTTTTGACAAGTGATGATTTGAGGTAGTTTTCTTTAAACTGCTCATAATAGGAAAATGTGGTTTTGTGAGTCAGATAAATAAGATCTACCAGAATGTGGTCGCACATAGTCATTTTGGTTTGATCGGGGTTTATAATCTGTCATTTTTCCAAAGAGTGAACTGGTCCAAAACACAAATCAGAAGCACAACCATTGAAAATAAAATGTTTAAAAATCTGCTTTTGAAAGAAATTATATAATTTTAATATTATTTAGTATGCATGTAGTGTGTATCTCCCAGGCACATAGAGTGATTTTATAGCACAGTAAAGTAGCCATGATACCTTCAGTTGTCATAAATATA
>NW_006799991.1:1632518-1637244 GCF_000485575.1 Poecilia formosa | reverse complement strand
CCTGAGGCCATTAAAAACTCCCAGCCTGGATCATGACTCAAAACAGCATTCAGGTGGCAGACTGCTTACCTCACTGCTGTCCAGAAGGCCATCACTGACATCCTCAAGCAAGAGAGTGAGAAACAGAAAGAAATTTCTGAACGAATCGGCTGTTTGCAGAGTGTTATATCAAGGCACCTCAGTGGGAAGTCAGTAGGAAGGAAAAAGTGTGGCAGAAAACGCTGCACAACGAGAAGAGGTGACCGAACCCTGAGGAAGATTGTGGAGAAGGGCCGATATATATCAAACTTATGTTTGATATATATCAAACATAAGTTAAAAGAAATTTGAGCTAACATTAATTTGACGCCTTGAAATTGGGCGTCTGTCTCTTTAAGAAGCCCCTTCTTTTTCTCTGCCCTCCATGCCTTATTACAACAATGCTCCTCCATTATGCCATGTATAACCATTCCTACCAGACTGAGCTCATTGTTTGTATAATCAGCTCAGCAGATGAACAGTTTTACCAGGTGTTTGCTAATTGCTGCTGGCTAGTCTGAAGGATCTGAGTAGGGGAGTTGACTGCCATAGGGAAAAATTTGGCTGGAGACAGCAGCTCAGAGGAGAACCTTTGGGGAAATAAGGGACACTTTATAAGAGCAAATGTTTAGGTACACCCAATGGGTTTCAAGGATTCCTCAGACATGTTTGAAAGAATCAGATCAACACTCCAGGTATCTTTTTGATGATGGAATGACAGTATGAAGTGATACAAGGCTCAGAATGGTTTATATAGGACTTTACATAATAGTGTCCCTTAAAAGACCCAAATGCAAAGCGAAACTGTGATGAAAATGGAGAAATTTAACAAAAGAAGGTTAATAACCCAGAACTAAAAGTCTGGGTTATTAACCCAGAACTAAAAGTCCAAGGACCTTAAAACCAAAATAGGAAAAGCATTTTGGTTTTCCCATTTTGGTTTTCGAAGAAAATCAATTCAAATAAAAACACAAGCGCAAGCTAAGACGCTACATAAAAAGAAATAAACCGATACTGCACCATGATGAAGTGAAATTGGATAGACTTGTTGAACACAAATAAGCCACAAGGAAAATAACAAGAAAACCAAAATGCAAACACCCAAAATCCAAACACCCAAGAATTCCTACATTTTCATAATTATTTCCACAATTCATCAAAATATTTACCCACCATGAGAAATAAACCGATATGCAATGGTTACGTTTACGGATATGAAAGTGCTTGCGGTAGGAAATAGAAGGAGTTTAGGACTAAATGCTGGTTTATGGGTGAATAATGGAAGAATAGATCAGCAGAGAGACACCAAAGAACCAGAAAACATTCACCCGTGTCACAATAGATCAGACATCAAGCTGATCATCCCTGTAAACAACTCAGCCATCAAGCACAATAGAATAGGAGAGCTTCACAAAGCCACTGTCTGAGAGACCCTTCAGGGTGACAAGAAGATCACCGGGTAAAAAACTGAATCTCAGCTTTATCTCCACTTTTATAACTCCCACGCGTCTGCAGTCTGTTTGAATGTAAACATGCAAACAGACTTTGATTTAATCATACTAAACCATTTCCACTGTATGCCACCGAGGATTATGAAAACTATTTATTTTTAAATGGATTTAAAGTCGGAAGTAACACCTCTGAGTATGAGAACAGCAAATTTTCTCCAAATAAAAAAAAAAAAAAAGTCATTTTGCCCAGTGAGGTCCCTGTAGCCTGGCTGGTTCCTCCTGGCTGTAAATCCAAAATGTTTAAAGGGCAGCAGAAGAGATTAGACTCTATTTCAAACAGCACAGTGTGTCCAGACATATCATTCATTAATTAAACTCTCTTTGAAGTTAGATAATATCTTACACAAGCAGTTTCTAGGTCCAGAGCAGCCACTGCAATGCTTACAGTAACTCACAGTCACACAGTCTATTGGTGCAATCTGTGATTTCATTTTACACTTTTAGTTTCCTAGTTACTGAGAAAATAAGTCAGATAAATATCTATCTATCTATCTATCTATCTATCTATCTATCTATCTATCTATCTATCTATCTATCTATCTATCTATCTATCTATCTATCTNTCTATCTATCTATCTATCTATCTATCTATCTATCTATCTATCTATCTATCTATCTATCTATCTATCTATCTATCTATCTATCTATCTATCTAATAGAAAACATCTGTTCACTGTTGTCGAGCCAACGTCCATATTAGCATCTGTTAAAATGTAAATAGGCCCTTTTTCTAGATTAAATGTTTATTTTAACCCAAATTTAAAGGCACAGTATCATTATATTTTGTGTTAAATTGCAGTATAAATCTATCAAACTGGTCAACCTTTTCATTAAAACTTTAGATTCCCCTCTTTCCCCTCCACTGCTGTGGAGAAGCAGCAGATACCATTTTTTTTTTTTTTTTTTTTACCAGATTTGACAAACAAACCATGACTGCTAGATGTTGCAGCCTAATGTGAAAACTATAGGAAATTAATCATCACATACGGCGAAAAAAAAAAACAGACATCACGACAGCATCAGTCACAGATCACATAGGTGATACCATGTCAGCAGAAAACAAGCCAAGTTCTCAGGCTGAGATGTTCATTGCTCAGGCCAAGGTGCTGATATTTGGCTGTATTTATCTTCCCCTGCCCTCCCTCCCTCCTCCTGTTCTTGTTTGTTTGTTTAAAGTTGTCTAAAAACGTTCAGACTTTCCAGGAGACCAAGCCAGGATAGAGGAGAAAAACCAGGGCGTCTGACCGGGATCGTACCCTCATTTCCAGTGACTAAAACCAAACATTCACTGAAATATCAAGGAGAGAGATTTTCCAGCCTGCAAACAGTTTCACTTAGTCAAACATGTCTGTGTTACTGTACACACACAGTGTCACAAACTGTTTGTGTGATGTAGTCTCAATTTCAGGAAAAATATACATTCTGAAAGTCAAGGTCCGTACTCAGAGGTTACTCGCATGTCTTTCTGGGATCATTTGAAGGGTTTCAAGGAAATGTTTAGACAGAGACTGTGGTTTAAGGTTTTTGTCTTAACCTTTAACATAATGTCTACAAACTGAGAAACCGCACATTTAACTCTAGTCTGGCTTCAGTCTGGTCAGACGGGGCAAGCAATATTGATTTTAAAAAAATATGCAGAGGACAGAGTCAAACATTTTTCTAAAAACAGAAATCATATATGATTTCAACAAGATGACGAGGTGTTAATTGTGCGGCTTCTCTGGACCCAATAAAGACAAGGACGAAGTAACCTGAAAAAGCTGTGAAGAAAATGTTCAACAACATTTCATGTTAGACGGATTGCTTCCTAAACATGCCAGATTTAAAAGGAAAGATATATGTGTGTGTGTGTGTGTGTGTGTGTGTGTGTGTATATATATATATATATATACAGTACAGAATAACAGGAATAACAGGAATATCCTTTTTTATCACACAGTTGAGAAATTCAGTCCAGTTAAGTGGGAGCATGCATATTTTTACAAAGGTAAACAATCAGGATGACTTCGGACACCTTTAATTAAAGCTGATTTTGATCTACAGGAAATGTTTCGTATCTCAAGTTTTGATTATATTTCTCAAATTTTCTGTAAAGTTTGTTACAGGTGACCATTACCCATCCGATATTAAAAAAAAAAAAAAAGCGTGATGTTGCTAATATTTAACTTGAAAAACTACAAAATAGCTTCTAGTTGCACCACTAGGAGTCCTCCAGGGTTGCCTCAAGGTAAAACATTTTATAAAACAACATCGTCCTGAAATAATCTGATGAACAATTGAAACAAGATATCTCCATGCACTGTATAAAAAGACACTTTTCCTTCATGTCTGAGATCAAATAAGACTACACCTTATCTGCTATAGGTCCAGATTATTAAGGCCCCGTCCAAACAGAGATAATTTGAGATGCATCCACAAATGTTTCTTATCACATAGGCTGTGCATCTACACAGATTTGCTGTCTTGAGACACCAGAAACTATCATATTTGACATTTTTTTTTGTTATCAGATTCTGCTCGTCAAAATATTTCTCAGATCAGAAAAAGGAGGTTGATAAGTTGTCTCTATTCTGTGTGCACCTGCAGACAGAGTTGCTGCAGCTGCTGCATTTGTTTTAATGCCGCATCATCTCTTAAAGTTTATATTATTCACTCTCATTAACTCTGAAATGTCTTTTCTTTAGCATAGAAAAAGCGTTTAACCTTTAACCAGTGAGCATAGCAAACTGAAACTGCATTTTGTTTTCCCTGGGGTTGAACTGAATATATATTTAGTTACACTTGTACTTGTTTTGATTATTTATATTTATGTATATAAAATGGATCTCAGTCGGACTGAATGTGTATTGTTTCAAGTCACAAATATTTAATCTAACTCTTTACTATCAAATACGTTTTACTTTTTTCACAGCCATTCATACTTGCGTGTGTTTCCTTTACGAAAAAGGACACACAGCTATATTTGTGTGCACATTTGTGTAAATATTGTGTTCCTTTTGCTGCATCGTCTCATTTTATATTTTCATTACAAACCGTGGACTGCCAGAGCGGAAAGATTGAGCTGATGACAGACTGAGAGAAATGCAACAGGGTGGGCCGAAGACAGGGCCAACGGGGATAACACGGAGGCTGCTCTGCCAGGAAAAGTAGGCTAAGCTTGAGGCGAAGGAGGGAACATGCCACACACACACACACAC
>NW_006799991.1:1619234-1632508 GCF_000485575.1 Poecilia formosa | reverse complement strand
AATACATGCAAATGAGCTCCAGTGGCACCGTAGCACCCTGAAAGGCTGAAGGACACACACACACGCACACACGCACACATACACACACACACACACACACACACACACACACAGAGCTTTTATTTTTGGAAAAAGCTCTGTATGTGCACATGAAAAGAATGACAACAGATCTCCTTGCAGACAGCCATTTACACTGGAAATGCAACCACACAGCAGACACCAATAATACATGCAAATGAGCTCCAGTGGCACCGTAGCATGTGGCAGAGGTCCAAATCCTCTGCCCACATCCTGTTTCCATACTGAACCAGAGCTCGCCTCCTCGCACAAGGCAGCGGCACATGAGAAATGGCACAAAAAGAAAATATTTTTTTCTTCTTGTAATTAAAATTGTTTCCAGTCATGTAGCAAGGGGCACATGTTTGGTGCATTTGCAGAAAATGAGAAAATAATATTCAGATGTCTTTTAATTTCCCTTTATTTTGCCCAGAGGAGGAAGGGGGTGCCTGAGTTTTCAGAATTATATCCCCAATCAGGCCCAGTATGGGGTACGGGTTTGTATCAGCGATAACTCCGGTGACCGTTAGAGCACCCTGTGTGCAGCTGTGCTCCATTGTTATCCAGATATAGAAAAGCAGCAACACATACACACTCAGATGAGCGGTGGATATGTCTTCGATGAATATATACACATATGTTCCCCAAAGCTCCAGGACTTTTTGGTGTAAGCCCATAAAGAGAGGGATTGTGTGTGATGCATGCTGCCTGGAGGGTCTTCTGTTGGACCTCTCACAGATTTTTTTTCCACATCTTTCTAAGCCAGAAGGTCATCTGTAGCTCAAACACACATGCATGTGCGTGTGTGTGTGTGTGTGTGTGTGTGTGTGTGTGTGTGTCTGTCTGTGTGGACCAGTCAAATGCTTTCATTTTTCCACTGCGTCTGAAACATAAATATTCACAAAGCCTTGAAATCTTTCATATTTTGCCACGTTTCAAATGCAAACTTCAGTGTACATTTTACATAACAGACTTGCACATGGTAGTGAATACTTGTGAAGCTCGGCAAGTCTTACACATCTAGAGAAAGATTGTTTTTTTATTTGTTCTTCTTTGCATAACAGCTCAAGTTCAGACAAAATGGACAGGAAGCGTCTGTGAACATCAAGTTAAAGTCTTGTCACAGAATCTAATTCCTATTAAGGTTCGGGATTTAACTGAGCCATTTTAACACTAATAGGCTTTGATCTAAATTATCGTTAACTATTTTACCACTGGATGTATTTTTAATCCCTCTGAATGCTGAAAGGTGAAACTCAAGTGTTTTTTTGTTTTTTTTTGACAACTAGAACTTGTTTTGGAGGATTATCCAGTATTTAGCTCCACCAGAAATCCCATTACCTGTAATCAGTTTTTATTTTCCCTACTAAAGAAAGCATTTCCTCAGTATGATGCTGCTGCCGCCATTATAGTAAGGATTTTGTTTTTAGGTGATGTGCATAGTTTAGTTTTCGCAATACTAAACAATGTGTTAAGTGTTTGCATATAGGATAAAACGTTAACATTTGGTCTAATTTGGCAACAGCAGCTTCTTCACTCTTCTGTTGTTTCACCTACATGGCAACACATCTGTGGCCTTCACAGAACAACTAATTCATACCATTTTGAAGACCATTTGGTTGCTCAAATTTCACAATTCTGCACAGATTTGTCCTGGTTCGTCACATTAGCATTAAAATGCATATTTTGACTGTAATCATTTCAACTTCTAGGGGCCATGAACACTTGCTATCTCTTTTGATCGTTTTCCACAACAGATATGTTTGATTGTTCACAGCAGGAAAAGCCCGGGTGTGTCCAATGACATTCACAATGGCTCTGACTACACTCTGGTGTCTCTTTGAGCCGTGACACTGAGTCTGCAGTAACGGGGCCCTGGGCATCATATTATGAATCACACCTGGGCTTGTCTTGCTCCAGAAGACAAGCCTCTGCCCACATCCTGTTTCCAGACTGCAGGAGTGATGATATAAGGAAGCTACTTCAAATCAGGATCACAAGGAAACACATGGAATACTTTCAGCATATCCTTGAATCGAGACAGCAGGTCGTTGTGTAATGATGACCCCAGCGAACACGTCAAAAATCACAAGCAGCTGAAAACATTAAAGGCCTTCTAAACTGAGAGAAAAATGATGAGATACCTGGTGATAGACTTGAAGGAGGACGATGTAGCGGTGAGAAGTCAACTGTGTGAAACGGGGAGAGGGATGGTGGGGGGGAGCACATATGTTGGCTGTATGTCTGTTCCCAGCAGCCCTGCTGGTGTGAGGGGCTCAGCGGGGAAAATCCTCAGGGACGAAGTGAACTCTTGGCTCTTCGACCATCACATCTGGCGGACACACCGCTGGCCTGCATCAAAGGAGAGGACGCAGTGTTACAGCTGCACAGGTGGTGGGAGAAAACAATGGGACTCGAACGTGATCCACATACCTTACATACATTTACATACACTGTGTGACAAAAAATATTTTCTCCTCAATGTCATCACATCTGACCGAACTCTTCCTGTTTTAGGGAAGAAGTTGTGGGCATCTTTTCACAATAGTGTGCTGAGATTTGGCCCATTCCTCCTGACAGAACTGGTGTAACCGAGTCAGAGCTTTGTGATGCAAACTCCTAAACACTGACTTTGTTCTTCTGAAGCTTTTACCCATCTGTGCCAAAGCTTTACCTTTCTGATGTTTTGTGATGTTATTTTAATATTTCCACATATTGTTTATTAATTATAAGCCCATCTATTATGCTGAGTGGTCCCACGGCATAATTTTCCTAGAACACAATGCTGCCATCCTGATACTTCCAAGAAATTATGTTTTTAGCCTCTGGCTTTTCCGTCCATATAGTCAGATAGTAATTTCGGCCAAATGATTAAATTTTAGGGTACATTCACACCATCTATGTTTAGCCCAACTCCAGTCAGTTTGCCTAGAAAGTCAACTTCATTTGGGGAGATGCGTGTGGATGCGCAATCAAACTGATACAACAGCTCTAAAATCAGGAAACGTGATATAGTGCAGAGCATTCTGGGCAAATGCAACCAAAACAAATGTGTGAGTCTAGCACTGGCGAGAGAAACGGCTCCTGTTTTTTTTTTTTTTTTTTTTTTTACCAAAGACAAAAGAGAAAACCTACAACCGCTAAAATCTGACGCAACCCCATTTTGATTCAGATTTTGTTAGGAAGGACGTAGCGCTCATGTCTTCTTCTGAGAATTTCTTCAGTGGTTCTTGGTGCAGCGCCACTACAGGCGAGGAAGGGAACAAGTTTTTCAAAGTGTTTGGATCATTTGACAAATTGCTCTGTGAAAGCAAACAAACTGCCTGAAAATACACGGACCCAGATGAAAATGTAACAAATGTTACAATTTTGGTCCTCATTCAAACCAAGTCTAAATGTGAAAACACCCTTAGTTTCATCTGGTTTCATCATCTATTATCATTACCATTATCATCATTATTTTTTTCACTTTATTATTGTCTATAATAGGACAATAATAAAGTGATACTTATACTCTTACACTAAGTAATTTTCCATTACATGTGCAGACAAAGGAAATAAAACACAGGAACTAGACAGGTCTAGTCGACCCTTGAATATTTTTGAAAAACTGGAGTCATTGTCAAGTAGTATTTTTCCAAGTTGAGATCGTCTTTTTTAAGTGTTTGTGGTTGAAAACAATGACCAAAGATGAAATAATAGCTTTGTTGGAAGCAGACACTGTTCCTCCCCGAGGGTCAGACTCTTGATTACATGGAAAGCACTGTGGTTGCAATATATCCAAAATTTAACAAACTGTAATTTGAGTAAAAATTGAAAACTCGAGTGTCCTTGTCGATGAAAATCCCCGACTTTTCTTCCAGGTGAGTTGTTAAATTGTTTTAGCAACACATTTTTTTTCATTTTTTTTTTTTACTGTCTCCCCATTTCCTGTTTCTCCCCATCTATCTTGTGGAAGCTGTGGAGTGTGATCTAACCACGGTTCTGTTCTGCAGGAAACTCTCTGAAGCCCGTGTTGGACCAAAGCAGAGCGCTCTCCAGACCCTTCCCCTCCCTACAGCCTCTTCCTGCCGCCGGTGATGGATTGCCTGTGAGGAGTGATGAATCTTCTTCTGTCAGGTCCTCAACACTTCCTCATCTGGGATTCAGCCTTAAGCAGAGACGAGCATCAACATCACCCTGCACTGCACTCGGAGTTCATCTCGCACGTCTTAAAGCAAGACAGTCACGGTCGAGGATTTCAAATTCAAATCAAACTGAGGCATGGCGAACCTCTGTTGAAATAAAAAAAATTAAAAACTGTCCGTTGGGCAGACCATTTCAAAGCAAACAGAGCTAACAACAAATATATAATTTACAAACTAATCATCACTTCAGGTTTACAAGCAGAAATACAAAGACAGACATGATTAGAGCTTTGGTTTGATGTCTTAGTTGAATTTATGGTTGATTTCTGTTTTGTTCTGAAGACTTTCCTCCTTTTGTTTACTTGGTAGTGTACTGTGCAATTGATTCACACCTGTTTTATGTTTGTCATCACTCATCCTGGTATTTACAGTGTTCCTCTGGGTTTCTTGCATTCATTTGGGGGGATTTTTATAACTAGTGTCAAGCTTGTCAGTGTCGGTTCTGGTGTTCTGGTGTCATTTATGATCTTGTTGTTTGATCTCTGACTGTTCTTGGTTTTTGTCATGGACTTATTATATCCCACGTTGACCTGCGTATGTTTGAACTTGTGTTACATTTTTTTTTCCCCTCTTTGTTCTTTGTGATTGGTAGCTGAACTTTTGCGTGGTTCTATCCCAGTAGTTCTTAAATATTATTTACAAGTACTGTCACTTTCAGAAAAGGTTTCCAACAACCATCATATACTACATTTATATCCATAACAGCATGATTTTCATTTGTGTGTGTGTGTGTGTGTGTGTGTGTATGTGTGTATGTGCGTGCGTGCGTGCGTGCGTGCATGCGTGCGTGCGTGCGTGTGTGCGTGAGTGCACGCGTGCGTGTGTTTTTTAATGCCATAAAAGAAGACAAAAAAAATACTGTTCCCATTGTTTGGTTAAATGATGCCTGATTGTGTTTCAGTTTTTACTCAGAAGTCAAAATCTCCCTGCTTGCTGATGAAAATAGAGAGACTAAGGGTGTTTTAAGGAGTGGATTATTTATACTGGGAGCATGAACTTGATCCAGTGCAGCTACCAGGTGTGTGCAACAAGCATAAGCCAGATGCCTTTCAGTGGACTGCATTGTGAGATACAATGGAGAATACAAACTAATAAGTATTGTCTGCTTATCTTTCCCTAAAGTATAAAACCATGTGATACTTTCAAGACATGCATCTTCTCAAAATCACTTCTTCTTAGATATGTTTGCCTGAAACAGTATCCAGAAACAAACAAATGATGTGATTAAATTCTTTACTTGCTGAAACACAGCATCTACTTCCTGTATTTACATTTGGTGCTGTTGGCCCCAGACACATCTGACCAATCAACTAGAGTCTGAATGTTAGTCTCAGGTTTGTACCGACAATTTTAATGATTTTCTGTTTGAAAAAAAGCCAAGACAAAAGGTTACAAGTTAATAAACTCATCAGCTGATTCAGACCACATTGAACAGTCAGTGTAAAAACTCACAAAGAATTTTCCACCTGCTTGGTGGGAAACTGGACTGCCCTTTATCCTGTCCCAGGATCTCAGACTACTTCCTGCATTTTGATTGGCTGTGAGTGGAGCACAAGAAGAGGCTTGCCAGGGGTGCCATTCATGCAAGAACCACCACTCCTTCAGGGTTTTCACTTTTACATTGTGTAATGACGAAAACACTTTGCTTTGAGTCCAGACACTAGGGAAAACTACCACATTGTGTTTACACTGTGATAATAACCCAAAACCAGGCAGCAAAAAGCCAGAATCGTACTCTGAGATGGCACTCCCTTTTTGTCCCATTTGCACTTTACACTCACTCTCTTTCCTCACTCATTTCATCACGTTTTCTTCATTTCCTGTGTGCTGTAAGCAAGTAAGTGGATGGATTTGAGTCCTGGCTAAGGCCCCGGTGTTATGTGTACTGAGTGAGAGAATGGCTTCCTGGTAGCTTCAAAGCCAGAAGATTTTGAGCTCCTTCAAACCAAAAAGCCTCTCTGTTACCCTGAGTGCTGTTTCTCACCGTGGTGGTCAGCTGGCTTTATGAGAGGCAGCGGCGCAGATGTTTTGTGTTTGTGACGGGGCGTTCGGGCAAAAGGCCCCCACTGATATCATGGTAGCAGCCAAATCGATAAACTGTGGGTCAGTACTGAGATAGCCACTAAAAGAAAGAAAGTGTGAACCATGTGGTGAAAAAGTCTCATATCTCAGAAATCTCAGCGTGAACGCAAACAGAAGCAGACGGAAACCTCTGTGCGCTCGGCCCAAATTACTTCCTGGAGCTTGACTAGAGTTTCAGTTCTGCTTTCCTCCCTCACGCTCTCAGACTCGGGCCAATTTCTGGACTCATTACCAAACAATGAACCCAGGAGCAAAGGAGAAAATGATTCAGAATAACTTTTTGGTTACAGCAATATCGTGAGTAATGGGATGCTCAGATCTTAATTCTCCACTGCAGGCTAGCTGGAGGACAACAAAACCCACAGCTGTTGCCTCAGCTGCAGCAATACACCCATTTGCACACTGGATGTAGTGGAATCCAGTGGATCAGGCCTTCCCGATAGAAGCAACGTAACGTCTCAAATTTTCTCTGCGCAGCTTGGCCAAGAAAGAAAAGTAAGAAAATAAATTCAGTCTCAATAAAATGGCTTTGGAGAATCCCAAATGATATCTTTGCTAACATTTCTGACAGGTTAATCTACAACATTTGGCTTATTTAGAGACCTGGATGCAGAGGTGGATAAAAATTGTGCTCAAGTAGGAGTATTTCTACTTCAGCAAACTCACCCTAATAATAAAAAGTAACCATCCACTGGATTGTGAGTCCGATATTTCTTTTTCAAATAACAAAACAGTATTTTCTGTTATAATTTTGTGCAGTATATTATTACAATTATTGTTATTATTAATACAACAAAACAAATGTTGGTATTTTAAAAACTAAAATGATAAACTTACACAAATAAAAAAAAATAATACTAAATAACCAATTTTAAGCACAAGAAGCAAATTAGTGTTCTTAAAATTAAACTTATGTTAGCGAGTTTGTTCTTCATTCAGTGAAGTTCGGAGTAGGTAGCGTATCCAGAAGCGACACTTCATAATAATATCTGTCAAGTAAAAGTAAAAAGTAAAACTATTCCTAAAAGTATTTTTTTTCTCCAGAGGATCACTCCTCTGAGTGTATCTGAATAAAGGAAAGAAGATAATGAGGAAAAAGTGAAACAACATCTCAAAACATCAACCAGGAAACTTAAGCTTGGTCACAAATGGGTTGACCAAATGGACAATAACCCAAATGGTGATTTGTCTTACAGTTTAGAAGTTTAATTTGACTAAAAATCAGGGAGTTGTGTGTAACATTTTATGTCCCACAGTATAGAAAAAACTTTGTCTTTTATTCAAACTAGGAAACCTTTTCTAATCTTTGAGGTCATCGTATTAATCAGAGCGCCAAATACAGACTTATATGTTTCTTGATGTGAGGGTAAATTGGGATAAATTTCGATGGTTTTGAAACAATAACTGCTAATTACTTGAAATGTATGTTTAATATACGTGTAATGTACACTGCGTGTTTTTAGTACATTTACATAGCATTGTAAATACATTATTCCAAGAGTTTTAATATTAAGTGGTTTAGTGTTTGTCAGTTTATTTTCTCAATTACTTTAGCTGGTTTCTTGGAGCGAGGTTTGTTCAGTGTCTGTTATTTTTCACCAGAAAGTCCATTAAAACATTCCTTTTAATGAGTAAAAAAAGTGCTCATTTAGTGACATGTTTATCTTTTACTATTCAATAACGTGTTTCTGTTTGCCGAGAGAACCAAGCGTTGAGCTCCAGATTTGTGAAAACACGTCCCTTCACTGACACCCACCCTCCGAATGAACCAAAGCCTTTCTGAAAAAGGCTCTGCAATCAGACCAATCATGCCAACAAACGACCAAAATAAACAGCAGGAGTGTGAGTGATGGGAGGACACTGCTCCCGCTGTCCTGATGTGACCTCTGGATGAGGCGGCCTCATGACTGATTGCCGTTTAAGCACAAACCCACTCAACACACTTCCTACTCTTCCTGGCCTTCTCAATGTTCCAGTTCTCTCTTCCAAGCTCCCTCTTTCTCCCACCGATGGGTCCCTCTAACACCCTGACCCCGCCCTTTCAGTCTGACCGTCTGGGCCCTGAGGGAGGCATCGTGGGAGTTTAATTGCCTCGTACTTCCAAGAAGCCAAGTTCATTACATTAACAGCCCCGACCCACGCCGCATACTTCCAACCTGGCGCAATTTGTTTTTGTACTTATTAAGCTGGCTGAGAGGCCAGCTTACTCTCAGCCGGGTGAGGGAGAAGGTCAGAGGGAGCTCGGCGCGCACAGGCATCCATTGTGGAGAAAATATGAGCAGGGTCTCTCACAGGCGTGGAGCGACTGGCTTGCTCCGACTGGCAGGAAAATAAAATGTAAATGAGGGTCTCCCTGGTTGGGATGAAAAATCATGAGGCCTTGATGAAGCGATGAGAGGAAGGTTAACGGCAGCACCAACTGTAAGTGTAAACATCAGTTTCTGAAGGGATGGGGGAAACTTTGAGAATAAATTTACACCTATGTAAATACATAAATAGAGGAAAGGAAGCTTGTACCAAACACATAGCCTTCCTTAGTAAGTCACCAAGAAAGAAAATATTGGCATCTTGTCTATTCTTTGCAAAATTGCTCAACGGAAGCCTATTGTGCTTCCTTGAACAGGTTAGGTCTGTGGTCTGTGCTGAACATGTTCATTACATTTTTTTTTCCACAAAGTCCCTCTTAGATAATGAAATTTTAGTCTGGTCACAGTTCTGCTTATTTTTGATCTACTTTCAGAATGAGCCGTTTCAGGGCCTCTTGTCACTTTAAATCCAAATAAGCCGCTGCTGCCCCCCCAACTCAACACACTCGCACGAGTAAAGAAATTGTTTCTGGCAGCTGTGAATTTCTGCAGCTCCTCCAGAGTTACCTGGATTAACCGGAGTCTTGACTGCTCCTCGGCGTACTTGTGCAGCCTGTCACATTTTTATGGACGGCATATTTGCGAGGCTTCCAGTTGTCTTATCCTCTTTCCTTACATAGATGACAGAGTGAGAAATGTGTAAGTGGCATTCAAAGACTAGGATATTTGTCTGCTTTGTCCTTCCTGTCATGTTACTTGGTCTCTATGATGCTCGATTGTTCCCTAAAGTTTTCTAACAAATCTTTGTCATCTGAAAAGAATCCCTGAATTCAAACTGAGATCAAATATCACACAGATGAACTCCAATTACCAATTTGATGACTTCACAAAGGAAATTGTTGCACCGGATGTTATTAGGGGTATGAGATTCAAGGGAACTAAATATAGATTTTTACATAAACAGTGCATAATTTTTATTTCACTTTAGTTAAAGAATGGTATTTGATGGTCACATAAAATACCATCAAAATACACCGAGATTTGTGATTGTGATGTGACAAAATGTCATAAAATGCAAGATGAGTGTGAATATAATGCAAAGTGTGGGAAAGGCAGATATAATATAGTGTACTTCATGAGTTTCCTCATTAAAACAAAGAAAATAATAACTGAGACTCACCTAGCCTGAGTAAAGTAATGCATGTATTTTTTTGTTTTAATATTTTAAGCAGCCCAGAATCAAAAAGTGTCAAATGAAGAGTACAAACAACAGGAAAATTGTTGACAATCAGTTTTGTCATGTTGCGATGACTTCTCACAAAAAGTTTGAGAAATGCTTTTCAGAGTGGAAATCCACTAAGGCGTGTTTTTTTTTTTTTTTTTGCATGTCCTCGGATTTACACAGCAGTGGAGCACATTTCAGCGTGTGGTGTGTGATATGTTACAGCAATTGGCATCGCCTTCCCTTTATTTGCAGCAGCACCAGTGAGATCATGTTGGTAAATACGGAGACGTGATGAAACCACATACAGTAAATACTTTTCCCATCAGCATGTTTAGGTTCCCGGCATTATGCATTAAGCAATTGCCACATACAGTTCATGTAAACACACAGGCATGTGTCTCCATTCATGAATTTTGCTCGACCACACCCACTAAATGTACAGTTCAGAGAGTCCCGAAAGACGGACGTGACACATGCGGCTCTTTCTCAACTCTGGAGTTCCTTCTCTGCCGCATGTGCTAAACCCACGTGCATCTATACTGCATCTGAAAAATCAAAGTTTAAAACCATGCTTCTAAGAATCCTGGGTTACAAAAGTGCAAATCTGCTGTCGCCGCAGTAATTCAGAGACAATATGTACTTAACACTTGTGCAATTTCTGCTGATGTAAGAAAACCACAGAAAATGGGGTCTGATCCATTTCTTCAGAGATTTATTGGAAATAGTGCAAATGAGTAAAGACAGAAGCAGCAAAAAAAAAAAAAAAAGAGCAAAAGCGAACAGGAGAGAAGAAACACTAAGACGTATACTGTAGGACTCAAGGGGAAGCATAAAGGAGGCAATAAGGAGAGAGACAGGCCAGGTCCAGTGGCCTGAATGAGTGAGCGTCTCTGAAAGTGGATATGAAGGCGGATGAGCCACGCCAGCCTCCTCTGACTGCATTAACAAAATCTAATGGAACGTCTGGCTCCAAGAGGCCTCGTCATCCATTATCTGACTGTTGCCCCACGCAACCGAAGAGGCTCGTCGTCTCAGAGGCTGCAAATCAGCCGTCACACGTTGCGTTCTCGCTTTTCCTTAGTCTTATTTCCACGAGCCCAAACGAAAATGACTGCTAAATCAATTGTCCTGTACATGAAGAAGCCGTGGTGTGGGGACATAGGGGGGGACGGAGGGACGATGCCTCCTCTGAGCCTGCGGCCACAAATCATGTTGAATTAGGGGGTGAAGAAAAGAAGATGATGGTCATGTGTCATACTTGGAGACATGAACTGAGGTCACACGTTGCTAAAAAGAACAGTTCGGTTTTAGGGTGGCCTAAGAATCCAGAGAATAAGCACAGTGTTCTTCACACTGGCAGACATCACTGGAAAATGTCATCATTAGATATTTAATATCAACACGCCATAAACAAAACCAATCTTTACAAAAAATAAAAAAATAAATAAGTAGACAACCTTTAATCTGAGAGCATGAACTCAGTGGAGAATCTTTTTTTTTTTTTTTTTTTTTTTTACAAAATCCCTGGTGCAACATTTAGTTTTACCCAATTGACATAAATGGAATGTAACCAAAACATTTCAAGAGTATCTTTGAACTTTTAATAAGCAATCTCTGACTTCCCTTTTCCCTGGGGTGTAAATAAGATACGACACAGAGGTCTATTTCTTCTAGCCAATTTGATTGGACGAAGACCCACATTTATTTTGTCCCCATGCAGAGGATGAAGGATAGTAAGGGGAGTTAAGAAAACAGGACCCAGGACTTTAAAGGAGCTACGCAAAGAGTCAAAGATCTCTCTCTCTCTCTGTATGTTTTAACCTTGTGAGTCTTTTTGTTTTTTTAATGTGTTTTCCTCATTGGTTAGTCCTTATCTTCATTTAGCTCAGAGAAATGTGTCACAACTGTCTATTTTAGCTCATGTTTCCTGTCCAAGTTTAACCAAAACAAAGATGTTGAAAGTCAGGGTGAGTTATCGAATTAGAGCAGCCCCTTCTATCTTTAAACCAGTTTCAGACATCCAGAAACGTCTTTATGTGGACAACTTTTAACCTGTTAAATAAAATGTAATATTGTTTAGATGGAAAGGAAATGCTGTGTTTTTATGTATATTTAGAATTTTCTTACAGGGGAAAGTTCTGTTGCCAAAATGTTTTGGGTTTTTTTGCTTTTTTTTTACAAAGTATAATACTCACAGCAATGGAAATTTTGTCAACAATTATTATTTTCCAACATATTTTTACCCTGCTGAATAAATGTATTCAAGCTAAGTGTTGGATTTTTTTTTCCAGAATGAGTGTCAGATTATTGCACTACAATAAAATATTAATTTGTTTTAAGGGATTTAACATCTTGATCAGGATGCCATGACAGGTGTTTTAGTAACTACATGAACTAACTAAATAAATTTGAATTATAAGTTTGACAGATTTTTTTTCTCCTCTTCCTGTTAGTTATTTTTGTAATTTTTGTGTCAGTTCCCTTTTGTAGTTATTATTTTCCTAGTATTTTTGTTGTCTTTACCAACATATTTTTGGTATTGTGCGATTCTCACCCTGAAGCGAGTCGGTGCGGCCAGTGTTTGAGCGGGGGTGAGAAAATGACAGCATCCTCTGAGAATGAAAACGGGCAACAAACCAGGAGGCGAGTGGGTGGTTTGTGGACAGGTATACAATCTCTCATTAATCCATGGCACTTAACCCAACATGCACTGACTGCATCCTTTGTGTGCCAGCAGAGAGAGAAAGTGTTACGGGACCTGAGGCAGCTCTGATTCAGGACATTCCCAGGAACGCTGTGAGGAAATGAGGACACTGAGAAGCTGATGCATAGAGGCTCTGTGTCTATTTGTTCACCTTTGCGAGGCATAAAGGGGAAAAGAATAACAGCACAAGGTGAGAGCAGGTGGAAAATGTGGCCTTGTGTACTTCTGCTGAGCCACCAAGTCCAAATGGTCATGTGACGACAGGATGTTATGAATTTTAAGGAATTCAGCTCATGTGATTTGGCTGCTCACGCACCAACCACACAGGACATTTTTTCGCCTCTGAACAAATGTCCCTTTCTGCATTTGTCTTCAGCTAGCTTGTTTTCCTTCAAGCAAACAGTGGCTCATGTCAGTGGATCTCCAGATAATCATTTCTCCATCATTTTAATTCAACATCCACCCTCAATTGGCTTTGTGCTTTGTTTGCATCTTGCAGTCTTCTCACCAGCCCGGGTACGGATTACTTGTAGTACAGGAAATAATCACGCCAAGGTCCATTAGGTGGGATGGCAGGACACCATATCAGCATTAATCTCCCACTTAGCAGAGCAGCCCCAGGAGGGAGAACAAGATGGAGGGGAGACAAGAGAGAAAATTGTTTGCAGCTCTTCTCTATCCCATTTATATATATATATATATATATATATATA
>NW_006799991.1:1613727-1615772 GCF_000485575.1 Poecilia formosa | reverse complement strand
TAGATGGAAAGGAAATGCTGTGTTTTTATGTATATTTAGAATTTTCTTACAGGGGAAAGTTCTGTTGCCAAAATGTTTTTTTTTTGTTCAGCAATGGAAATTTTGTCAACAATTATTATTTTCCAACATATTTTTACCCTGCTGAATAAATGTATTCAAGCTAAGTGTTGAATTTTTTTTTCCAGAATGAGTGTCAGATTATTGCACTGTAATAAAATATTAATTTGTTTTAAGGGATTTAACACATTTTGATCAGGATGCCATGACAGGTGATTCTGTATTTATCTTAATAAAAAATATAGATTTTACTTTTTTTCAGGCAGAGACTAAACGTTAAGCAAATTGTGAGCATATCGGGGGGGCTTTTAGTGTTTTGGTTGAAGCGTTTTCAGTAACTACATGAATCAACTAAATAAATTTGAATTATAAGTTTGACAGATTTTTTTTTCTCCTCTTCCTGTTAGTTATTTTTGTAATTTTTGTGTCAGTTCCCTTTTGTAATTATTATTTTCCTAGTATTTTTTGTTGTCTTTTCTTTATCTAGGGAAATTACCTTAACATGACATATGTTTTTGTTTTGTTTGTTTGTTTGTTGGTTGGTTTCTTGTTTGTTTATCCTCGTTCTCTTAGCAACTATCACATTTTTTAACAAAAAGAAATCATCACATTGTTCTTGAAAGTCTTAATACTAGATAGGTCAGACTCTGTGCTATTGAAACCGATCTGATTCTGCAGAGAAAATTACCATTTCACTAAAATAATTTATAAAAACCTGTTTTTAATTAACAGTTTTTGGCTGCAAGACAACTTACGCTGAATTAATCTCTACACTTCAGGGACCTGAGCTCAATTTAGATAATTTTAGATTGATTCTAAGTGCAAGAGCTTCTGTAATTCACCACATTAAAATCTAATTTTTGGAGAAAGAAACATCTATGACGGTGTAGGACTGCTTTAGTTTTCACTATGTGGGTAATTTACAGAAGGTCAATACTGCATTGTTTGTGATTAATGGGTGCCAACCAAAATAAAATGTTTACATCTGAATTAACGTCACACTCCACACCCAAACAAATTATCCAAAAGGCTGGAAGTCCTACAAACGCAGATTAATATTTTTTTAATCTACTTTGATGGTATTTATAACCCTGATTTAATAAAGTTGGTCTAGCAATAAGGATTCCATCATCAGATATTCTTTTGTAGAGCAGTGCTACTCCTGTAACATGAAAGCAACAAGCTTCTTGATATCCCTGTAAAGCTCAAAAAACTGCAGAAAAAAATACTGCAGAGTTTTTAAATCGAGATTCTTTTTTGTAAAAGAATAGATGTTAAAATCTTACTATTGTTCTAAAAAGAACTAAAGGATTTTGGGATTAAGTATTTATCAAAGCTGCTTGTCAGGTATGAATTACCTATTCCCCTCAGGTGTTCTCGGGATCCGAATTTAACAAGGGGAAGCAGCATATAGTTTTTATCGTCCTCAGCTCTTAAAAAAAAAAAAAAGAAATGCTGAGAAAATGCTGCAAAATCAGCTGGCTCCCAGAAATCAGAAAGAAAATATCAATATGTGCTGCAAATTTCTCAAAAAGGCCAAAGCTTGTTTAATAATTTTGGATTTAGCATGATGTTTACTTATTTTATTTTAAATTTCTATTTTACTGCTTCTAAAATTTTAACGTCAGATACAGAATGTATCTTATTAAAAGACCATAAGATCTATTATCTTCTATCTGCTCCTTTTTGATTGTGCAAAATTGCATGTCAGGACTATTTGTCTTATTTTTTTCAGCTTGTACCTTTTATTCTGTTTGAAATAAATAAATAAGTAGATAAATGTAGCTTTTTTAAAACTGCTTTCCCCCTTACTTCAGCAACAGCGCCGTACAATAAACGTGCCTTGCATTAATTGTGACGTTTGAATGAAGGACTCAGGCCACGCTGCGTTCACTCTCACAGTGTATTTTTGGTATTGTGCGATTCTCACCCTGAAGCGAGTCGGTGTGGCCAGTGTTTGAGCGGGGGTGAGAAAATGACAGCATCCT
>NW_006799991.1:1445865-1612922 GCF_000485575.1 Poecilia formosa | reverse complement strand
TATATATATATATATATATATACACCAAAGTTTTGTAAGATGAATTTTACTTGTTTATTGGTTTACATTTGTTCGTTTCTTCTTGCAGAACTGCCTGATGTTTGATCAAATCAATAATGTATTGCAAAAGTCTGAATTTACTGAAGATTTTTCTCAAATCCACAAATGATCAAAATGTGCAGACAGGCTTACATTTATGTACACACACACACACACACACGCACACACATGCACATGCATACCCACACAGTACGTCTCTATTTTCACAGGGACGTTACATTGCACTCCATTCATTTTTCATTAATTTCTAAGGCCTAACCTTCATCTGTACTCTAAATCTAATGTAAGACTGCAAATCAACACCTTAGTCCTAAACCTAACAACTAACTCAGACATAGCACTTTTCCTTATGGGGCCCAGGTTTTGGGCCCCATAAGAAGTAATGGATCCTTACAGCATGAGTAATTATTGGGAAATGGGCCACACAAGGTGAGAAATGCTAAACCACATGAGTTTATGGACAATAAAACGGTTTAATTGTCTCTCTCCAGGCTGGAGCTGGAAATATTTGGTCGTACCTCACTGAAGTGATATCAGACCAGAATTATGCATCAAATCTAAAAGGAGAAATTTAATTTGAAATCTTCACCAATTACTTGTTTATGCAGGCCTTTCACTTTACATACTTGTGCATACGATGATTTATTTCAAGTTGCTCCTGTAAAATAAAAAAATATTTAACTGAAACTTATGTTTATCTGATGTTTAACTGTGCAGGCCCAGTTGCAAGATGAGTCAGCAAATGTAGTTTCAAAAATACACAGGGACTTTTTTTTTTTTTTTTGATTCAAGAGGACTATTGCAAATGTCGGACCTCTCCAACTACTAATATTTGACAAGCAAAAATTACTCAGAAGAAAATTTAATTGTTGTAATGTAAAGAGTGCCTTTACACTTTTGAGAAACTGAAAAAAGTATTATGAGGCAGCTGGTTATGTGAATAAATCTGCTCTACTTTGAAAGAGGATGCTGGAGAACTCATCTATTAAAATGGTACCTAGGGAAATAATTTGCACTACTCACTCAGTCCCTCACTGAAAGGTCAATTATGATCAGGAAGTCCAAATATATGTTACCTTTTAGATACAAATCAAGTTTGGAAACAGTCCTCTTGGAAACGGCTGTAACATCCTGGAGAAAATAAAAAGTTTTTTTTTTTGTTTTAATAGTATGAGAAGATATTTGTACATTAGGAATAATTGGCAGTTTAGCTTAGTTTAGTTTAGTTTAGTTTAGTTTTTCTTTTTGTAGCTGTTGTTGGTTGGTTAGCTGGTTAGAGGCTTGGATGATTGGTTGGGTAGTTACATTGTTGGTTAGGTAAAACTTTTTTCTTTTTCTTTTTTTCAAATAATGTATCCTAAAACTTTTGGTATATGAATAAGATGAACATTTGCCTATTTCAATAAAATGAATACATTTATTTCTAGTCATATTTTCAAACATTATATCAACACTCTTATTCGGGAAGTTAGTGGTGACATTTTGCTTTTATAAGACTAGAAGAAAATAAAATCCATCTGGAATAATTGGGATTTTTATGTATTTAGAATTGTCAAAAAAAATGTACAAAGAAAGTACTCCTTTTCATTTGGCAGTTTGAACTTTCAGTAGAAGGCCATTTTTAACTATTTCTGTTTTTTGACGAAATACTTTCTAAAAGGCAAACCAAAAACCACATGCCAAATTTTGTCTGGGTTTACAGTATGGTAATAACAAAGTTAAACATAGTTTTTCATCCAAAAACAGGGATTGGTGCTTTGCGCCATCTAGTGTCATTAGATAATTTTGTACTTTATAAGTATAGTTGCCCTTTAAGATCCCTGAAGAACCCAATGATCAACTAAGTTTTTAATCTTTTACAGATAATATTTTTCACAGATAATATTGTAAATCATAATTAATTTTCAAAGTTTGCTATGCATTTTGTCTTTTTTCCCCCTGTAAAATACCTAAAAAAAAATTGCCTGTGTATTTTTCACAGTGGAATGGGTGGTCGTGTTTGGTGCCTGATCAAAATTCGGTGCTGGTAACAGTCAGTGGGTGAGAGCGGTGACAGCTCAACATTTAGTCATCTACTGTACCCCGAGTACAATCGCCAAAATGTTCGAAGAAGCCAGTGAAGTGTTTGACAACATGTTCAAATCTTCGTTTCCCCTAACCTTTATAGTGTTTATCCCCGCGGTGCTGATCCTGGTGTCTCCGCTCCCGGCCGAGGCGGCTCATGAGTTCACGGTGTACCGCATGCAGCAGTACGACCTCCAGGGACAGCCGTACGGTGAGCCTGCCGCTCTTCTCCTGTCCTGTTTGAAGTAAACGGATATACGTGTTTATTAACAGGTTCCAACTAGTCATTCAGCTGAAGTTTTCCGTCAGTTTCAGGCACCTTTAATGTAACGTTTCATTGACAGCTAACTAGCTGCTATTGTAGCCTAGCTTTCCGTTGAGGCAGTGTTGGTGTGTGACTGAACCTCCTTCTCTCTCCCATTGTACTACTCATGGTATTAATTATTAATTAGCTAAGTTCATTTAAAATATGAGATATTAATACCACCGACACACATGCTGAGAACTTTCCACTCTTTGTCAACTCATTAAAAAGCTTATTCTGCCTAAAGGAAGAGAGTTAAATGTAAACTTAACGGCCAATTAAAGGTTTATTTACAAGAATTCACTTTTATTTCAGGGCTCAAATATTATTTTCTGCTTTATCTTCCATAAAACTTTCCAAATTTTAGCAGAACATGTTGCTCTGCTGTGCTCAGATTTTCGCCACTAACTATGCATGCGGTTTTCACCTTGCTTTTTGAATATAGAGAATATGCTTAAAAAGACAGAAATTAAGAAAAATATATAAGATAGAATTTGCTGTCTTGCCTCTTTTTACAAGGATTGTCAGCAACAGTGTGATTTGAATCTGGCTTGAACTGTATTTGATTGGTTTTTAGTGGACTGAACTGGCCTGACTCACATCGGGTTGGACTAGTATTAAAGTTTGTAATTTGAACCAAACCTGTTTGTCCTGTAAAGTGTCTCGAGACGTTATGAATTTTTGCTATTTAAAACAAACTAAATTTAATTGAATATTTCTAAATAGGATGTGATTATTTGCATGGCTGTCGCAGTAAAATAGCACATTATATTCCACCAGTATCACACTTACTCATAAACTACATTCAGGGTGTTGCAGCGTCTCACAAGTGACAAAAACAGATGTTTCATCCCGGCTGAAGCTTTTGGCCTCAGTAGGTACTCCAAGAGGTTAGTCAGGTGAAGAAAGCTGCTATAGTGTTGTGACCATATCTTATGATTGCTTAAAGCATAAAATATAATTTGTTTTTAAATGTGTATCTCACTCAAAGATTCAGCTACTCATTTGTAGTTTGGCTGATGTGATCCCAGTTAATCATATGCAGGTAGAACTATTTTTTTCCCCCCTGATCGCTGTGCTTTGAATGACGTCAGATTAATGATTAGTGTTTAACTTGTGCTAAGCGCAGCACCCTCTGCTACACCGACGGCCGCCGCAGCCTCTCTCACTGTGAATCCCATTTGAAAGGCTTCCATGTAACAAACTATGACTGTCATTTGCATTCACATGAGCTCAGAAACGCTGAGAAAATGGTGGCAAAAAGCCATTCAAATAATTTAAATGAGATAAGAAGATAAAACATAATGAAAACAACAGTTTTATTCAAAGCTGTTTCTTTTTGTTTGTTTGTTTGTTTTTTTTCTTGTCAGTTCCTATTTGACAAACACGACAATTGAATGACTGTTGCTTCTGTCAGAGTTTCTCAGCTTGTCCTCTGTCTTTAGGTACCAGGAATGCCATCCTGAATACAGAGGCGCGTACTGTGGAGGCAGAGGTACTAAGTCGCCGCTGTGTCATCATGCGTTTGGCGGATTTCTCCTACGACCAGTACCAGAAAGCCCTGCGCCAGTCGGCAGGGGCCGTGGTCATCATCCTGCCCAAGAACATGTCCGCCATGCCGCAGGACATAGTGCAGGTATTGATGTGATTCACTGTGTTATGTTGTTTTTGTAAATATGAATTCACTCTAATCTGTTTATCTAATATATTTTGAGAAGCTTCAAAAGTAATTTCTTGGTACACAACGCTCCATCTGATCTCTTGATTTAGTTTTTATGGTTTCCAATCCGTCTTTTGTAAAATGCGAGTCAGCAGCAGCAAGTTGAAATTTGAAGTGAGGAAAGCGTGACAAAGCCAAGCATTTGATGTGTTTCTAAACTCTTAAAAGAGATTATATTTGAAAATCGAAAGCATTTCTTTCATCCCCTTACTAATTATACCTCCCACAACATGAGTAGGCGTCTTCTAGAACGTGAAAGATAAATGATGAATTAACTATTTTATTGGCCTATTGCTTGTGTGGGGGGGCGGTGGATAATTTTCTTTAAAGTCATTTTTTGAAGATTTTTTTTTTTCTTCTGAGATTAGATTTTTCATGTCAGCTTCTTTTTTATTATTATTTTTTGTTTTTGCTGTCGGCATCTTTCTCAAGGCAGCTGTCTGATCTTATAAAGCCTGCAATCTTTCACTGTTTGCCCACTGTAGCAGTTCATGGAGCTGGAGCCAGAGATGCTGGCCATGGAGACCATCGTCCCCGTCTACTTTGCCGAGGAGGACGATGAGCTGCTGTCCATCTACACCCAGACCCTCACGTCCTCGTCCTCTCAGAGCTCCTTATCTGCAGCTGAAGGTAGACACCCGATGAGCAGAGGAGAAAAGACTACAGCTTGCGTTTTAAGCACGGTTTGATTAGATATCGATTTGTTTGTGCAACTTTTTTTTTTTGTCTTACTGTAGTGCTGCTGCACACAGCCACAGCAAATGGCTTTCAAATGGTGACCAGTGGAGCTCAGAGCAAAGCCATCAGTGACTGGGCCATCACCAGTTTGGAGGTGAGACGCAGAAACACGAAAGCATAAATCAAGTAAAAATGCCTGTTCTGCAGTTTTGAAATATGTTTGTTTTGGGCAATTTTGTCAGCTTCATTCAGAAGTATGAGATTAAATGACAATACTTATATGTCGGGAGATGGCGAGAACAGTTTTTGTGCAGAATTTCAAGTATAATTAGAAAAAGTGTTTGAGGTTGGATGAATATCGGAGTAGAGAGAGCTTTGGGGAACAGGTTTCCATGGCCGATCAGCTGCATACCAGGTTTACATCATCAGATCGAACACAAAGCAACACATTTAGGGCTGCTAAAGCAAACCACTGGACTCTAGCTGCAGATGTTTTCTCTGTGGTGATAAATCCTGCCGTCCAGTCAGGCGGTCTAATGTACGAGTTTGAGTTTGGCGCAATTAAAAACCATTCCTGCTTTACGGTTTGAGCAGCTTTGAGTAAAGGTTGTAGTTAGTTCAAACCATAGCCAGTCACTGAGAGTGCAGGTGTTTTGTTTACTTTGTTTTTCCCAACTAAATATATGTGGTCTAACCAGTCTCTGCTTTCTGCGTTTCTAGGGCCGTCTGACTGGAGTCGGAGGAGAGGACCTTCCAACCATCGTGGTGGTGGCTCATTATGATACTTTTGGTGTTGCTCCGGTATGTTGACCTTTTCTATTTCCTTACTTCCTGGTTTCTTGTAATTTTAGCACATTCAGCAAAAACTCAGCAGCACAAATGTCTCCCTAAATGTTTCGCAGCAACAACAACAACGTTTCGCAACAAAAGGCCAGCAAACTGACCCCCTGATCTTTTCATTGTAGTGGCTGTCATACGGTGCTGACTCAAACGGCAGTGGTGTGTCCATGCTGCTGGAGCTGGCTCGTCTCTTCTCCAAGCTCTACACCTACAAGAGGACGCACGCTGCGTGAGTCAAACGATCGTTAAGACGATTTTGATAAGATATGATCTGTGCTTGCTCCTCAGTGAGGCTCCGCGGATGTGCTGATCTTGTGGAACCGTTTTGGTCTGACTGTGTTTTTAGGTACAACCTGCTCTTCTTCGTGTCTGGTGGAGGGAAGTTTAACTACCAGGGTACCAAGCGTTGGCTGGAGGACAACCTGGACCACACAGGTGATGTTTGGTTGTCCAAACGCTCACACCTTTTCTGAACAAGCTTCTCCATTTGGATTTGAATTTATAGGCACATCTGTTTACAAATCTTTGAAGCTAATTCATTGAGATAGACTGCATGTATTACTAGTTAGTCCCTCTTATTCATGCTTTTTCTCTGTTTTTTTTTTTTTTTCCTGTTTACCATCTTCAGACTCCAGTTTGCTGCAGGACAACGTAGCGTTTGTGTTGTGTCTGGACACTCTGGGGAACGGCGACTCGCTCTACCTTCATGTGTCCAAACCTCCAAAAGAGGGAACCCCTCAGTACTCTCTGCTCAAAGAACTGGAGACTGTAAGAGTTTAAGTACCCATCATGCATCAGTCTTATCAGAATAACCACATATACCATCTGAAAAACAAACAAACAAAAAAAAACCGTGATAAAATAAGCAGCTTCCTGTGCTGCAACGACTTGCGGAGACGTGTTCAGCGCTCATGTTTACATAAAAAAAAAAAACATTTATTTGATACTGTATGAGTGTCAAAAGTTTATTCATTTTACCTAAAGTCCTTTCTTCTAACAAAGCACAGGATGCCTTTCTCTACCTTTAACAGGGGGCAAAGATTTGATTTCAGTTTGTATTTTTCTTTTTCTCCTCTCCCAGGTGGTTGCAAGTCAACACCCTGAAGTAAAGTTCTCCATGGTTCACAAGAAAATCAACCTGGCCGACGACATGCTGGCCTGGGAGCACGAGCGCTTCGGGATCCGCCGGCTGCCGGCCTTCACTCTGTCCCATCTGCCCTCGCACCGCTCGGCTCAGCGCTCCAGCATCATGGACGTGCGGTCAGTGTCCCCCTCCTCTCGCCATGGAGCGGGAGAGCCCCCTGCTGGGTGGGTTCATTACTGCAAGTTACATGAATTCCCTAAAAGAAAGAGTCTTGCATTGCAGCTCCCGGTTTCGGACTTTCTTCCATCCGTCTGTGTGCCGCTTTAAAATAATGTTTCATTTTTTTATTTGTTAAAGGAAGGGTACTTACTTTTTACATATTTTGTCCTGTAGTAATCATAATAAACTGCTACACTGGTCTTTTCTTCCTCCCAGCGTTTCAAGGTACACATTATTTAAAACAAGAAATCCTGGCCAAAGAAGAAAGTTCATTGCCGTTATTTGGCAGAAATATCCAGTTCTTTCATTTGTGAGCCGCTCAGTCTGCTGGCTCAGTGTTTCAGTCCTTAAAAGTTTTATTTATTTATTTTTTTCTGAAACCTGGCTCGGATGAGGTGTAATCTTTCAAATGTTCTTTTTATTTATGTAACTTTATTCTTTTGGCCATCAGAGAACCGATTGACAAGCTTATTTCTAACCCCGCTCTGTAACGGCGCCTTAAAATCTCTTTGCTCCTTGTTTGTATGTCTTTCCTCATCTCTCAGTAGATTCTCAACATTTATATTCCAGTAAACACAGGGACCGCCTTGACTTAAAGCAACACGTCGCATCACAAAACATTTTTCTTCACCTGTGAAGTAGCTCAGAGTGGCTGCACAGATTTGCCTTTTGGTTTTGGCACCATGGAGAAGCTAGGCTGCGATATATTTCTGATTCAAACTGCGATATTAGTTGTGATTAGTTCACATTTTTCTTACCTGATTCTGTCCTCCCCGTCATCACAGTTTTTCCATCTCTCTTCTTGACTCTGAACCTTTCAGCCACCAAAAGCTGCAAAAAATTTGGATCGGGTGCGTGTACCAAGGACCGTCCGTTTGACTAAATATATTATTTGCTTAAAATATAACAACTTGCCAAATGTTGCAGGTCTTTGTGATTGTGATTTATTTCTCATCTTCACTCAGAAACATCTATGCATGTTGAATTGTGGCCCTGTCGGCCCTCGAGGACCCATCAGTTTCTTTTATTCTCAGTTGGCTGCGTTTCTGTCTGTTTGTTGTCGCGCTCCTCTGCTTTAAAAACCCGTTTCTTCTTACAGGCCTCACGTAGATGTCAGCAAGCTCAGCAGGAACGCCAAGGTGGTAGCGGAGGCTCTGGCGAGGGTCATCTACAATCTCACAGAAAAGGTGAAAATCGCCAGTGAATAATTTAATTGTAATCTGTTCTACTTATATTCTGCGTGTAATGCTTGCTGTCCGTTTCTCTTCTGCACAGGGAGCCTCTGGAGATCTCCAGATTTTCACAGAACAAATGGTGTGGAGCTACTGAGTCAGCTAGAAAAGTTTTAACCTTCTGTGTATAATTTGAGACACTGAATGGACTCTGTCCAGCTGTCGTCTTTCCTGTAGTGATGTGCTCGGTGTCCCACGTCAGCAGGTGCAGGAGGAGCATCTGTCCGCCGTGGTGGACTGGCTCACGGCGCAGCCGCGAGCCGCTCAGCTGGTGGACAAAGACAGCAGCGTCGTCTCCACGCTGGAGTATCACCTCAGCCGTTACCTCAAGGACGTCAAAAGGCACTACGTCAAAGCTGACAAAAGGTGACGGTGGAGCTGAAGTACAGATGAAAAACGGTGACGCTGTCAGTGAAACACGGCGCCTACAGTCTGGAGTTTGACTTTGGTTTCCAGTTGTGGAGAAGTACGGACAGAGAAAATAAGAGTCTGGAAAAATATTTGTGCTTCCAGACTTTTTATTTGTGTAAATGTTGTGCTTTTTTCCTCTCTTGTTTACCTTGAATGCTGTATGTTCATTGTTCTCTCTTTTTTCCTTCCTTTTTCCTTCATTGCCCCCTTTTTTCATCTGTTTTCACTCCTTCATGCCCTTCTTTCCATCTTGAAATCTTTATTTCCTTCTATCACCCCTTTTCTTTTGTCCTTATTTCTTTTTTTTCTGCTGTCCTTCCATCCTTTCCGTTCTTGTTTTTATCTGTCTTCTTTTCATTTACTCTTCCTTTGTTTTTGTGCCCTGTCTTTTTCAGACTGCCATGAATTCAAATTGACAGTTTTTGTTGTATAATTAACAAAAAGGGTTGACAAATCAGCCTGGAAAATATTTATCAGATATCTGGAAACCAAATGAAACCACACAAAGTAAATGAACCACCTTCTATATAACGGCAGTAGTAATAGGAATCGTGTTTCATCAAGCTGCTGGAACACACCACTGTCAGACCTGTTGGTGATCCGTTTACTCTAAATATGGTCTTAAAACAAGTTTCACTTTTCTCCTTTCCAGGGATCCGGAGTTTGTTTTCTACGATCAGCTGAAGCAGACTATGAATGCTTACAGGTAACGGCGTCATCTCCTCTGAGATGCTTCAGTTCGTCTAAAGCCACAGTGTTCATCTCAGATGGTTTTATCAGCAGATCGGCCTCCCGGCTGCTCCAACCTCCATACTCACCATGTGATTGAATGCCTTGGTAGAAGGATTTATGCTCCTTCTAGGTTGTTTTAACAGATCAACCTTAGGCTCTGCAGTTTTAGTTTATCGTCACTGATGCAATGAATGTTCTATTCAGATCATTTTGAGATGAACTGCTGATGGTCCTCTCTCAGTCTTTGCCATTTTTCCCCTCCTTTTCTCTCAGAGTGAAGCCAGCTATTTTTGACCTGCTGCTGGCTCTCTGCATTGCAGCCTACTTAGGGATGATGTATCTGGCTATCCAGGTAAGCCACCATGTTGTCGCAGTAGCTTGTATCTCCTTAGGGACGGCCATTGAGAAATATGTGGAGCATCGGTTTAGTGGAAGGTCAAAAAGAAAATTTCAGCTTATTAAAATGTGGGTCTTCAGTTATTTATTATTATTTTGTACTATTAAAGAAGATGTTTAATTAAATAACAGATGGATCATCATGGATCGAAACTAGGACAAAATACCAATAGTGGAGTTTTATTTAGTCTGTTTTATTTATTGGTGTTTAACGTCAGAGTGAGGGGGGAGGGGAGAAAAGTTTTTGTAGTTTGTGAATTATCTGGTTTCTGCTGCGTGAACATTAACAGAACGTGCCGTCTGTAAGTCAGAGATTAATTGCGTCTCCTTTCTCTTTCCGCAGAACTTTGGACTCCTTTACAGCGTTGTCCGGAGAATCACTCAGCCCAAAGCCAAGGTCCACTGAGGTTTCCTGTTTTCAAGACCTCACTGTACCTCCTTCCTCAAATCCAGACACTCTAGCCAGTAAGAACGCAGAAGCCGGACCGAACTGCTGTTCTGATCAGGACCAGAAGCGTCACTTCCATTTCCTTTGCCCGGATGCACAAACTATGATGTCAGATCCTGTCTTGCTGCCAACCTTTTCCTGGTCTCATGGACCTCGATATTCAGGAGTCGTGTTTTGAGATGTTAACAGTTTGGTTATGTTTTTCTGTGCTGATCCACGTTTGTTTCCCCGTCTCTCGTCGCTCTTTGAGCCGGACTGATGTGTCGTGTTAGGCAGCTAGAAACTGGAGTTCCTGTGATCACAGGCCCATCGAAGGAAAGATGCAAAGTTTTCTAGTTTCTTTCAATGTCCATCTCACGTGCTTGTGAGATGTTCTGCAAAATGCATCACTATTGTTCTCTATGCTTCAAAAATTCCCCCAAAACAAGAGGGTCAATTACCAAGCATTTAATGTCTCAAATCAGCAATATCCAGCATGAAACAAGTTGCCTTCATAGTTTTTGTGCCAATTTAACCTTTATTTTTAGCTGGTGGCAGTCAGTCACTTCTCATTTCAACGCTGGATGTTTGACAGCTTAGTTCTGCTGGAAAGGGAGCTGAATTTGAACAAGAGGAGCGATCAAAATTAATCAGGAACACATTCAGAAATTTGAGTAGGTGAACGTCAACACTTTGAAAACAAACAAAAAACTCCTAAGATACACAGTTTACAGGAAGGACGATCTGTGAAATGTGAAAATGTTTTTAGATCTTTTTTTTTCTTACCGCCTGATGATTTGTGCAAGTTTCTCCAAATAAACTTTGTTCATTTCTTCTTCAAACTCTGCCATTAATTACTTTTTTTTTTTTTTACTTTCATTTTGCTGTGTGACTTTCTATGATTTATTTTTGATTCTTGAATATGTTCCTCCCTTGATTAAAAGAGATTGTTCAATCATGTGATGGCAGGTATCGGAAAAATCATGTTTTCTTGTGTCAGAGCATGCCTAAATCACATTTATCGGCAGAAAATGATTTGATTTTTGTTTTTTTTTTTTTTTTTCCCTCTGAGCAACAACTTTGTTTCAAACCTAGAGGGTATTTAAAACACTGGACTTCTTAAAAATGGTTAGAAACCCGATAAATGAGGCAGAAATGTCCTAAATGGTTCTCTCTATGGTGTTTTTGGTGTTTATCTGCTTTGTTTTCTTGTGTTCTTTTGCATCACTGCATGACCCATGGTAACAATTACAGAACTTCTTATTTACCGGCAGATGCAAAAACTGTGGTACAAATAAAATCTAATTTATTGGAGTGGTTTGTTCTTGTCTGCGCACTGAAACCAACTTTCCTCTGCAGCCCGTTTCACGTCATCCGTGGCACTTGGATCTTTGCAATGCAAAAAAAAATTGTGATTTTAAAAATAAATGACAAATGGGACTTGTCTGACATTGTTTATTTCATGAGAACAAAATGAAACATTGGCTGAATGGTATTAAAACTGTATTACAAAAGAGCAAATACAGATTTCTTAAGTGTTTCAAAAAGTGGTCGAATTCAGACTGGGAAAAAAAGTTGGGGGAAACTATTTTTTTCTTCATCTTTGCAGTTTACAGTGCTCACCAGTGGTCCAAAGAAAATCAGTAAAATGCATTCCAACGCCTCATTTAATCAATGATCCTTCAGTCATGGTAAAAAGTCTCAATTGCTCCCTTTTTCTTTGTTTTAATCTAATAATAAGCAATAGAAATGGATTCAATTAAAAGACCCACAGGGCTTCTGTGCCCGACGCTCAACCAGCTCCTCAGCTTCAATCACCAACTCCCACACTGCCCTTTATTGTTTCAGTAGATATTTTTTTTGGCACAACTGAAGCACTGGTGGAGCTGACTCACTTTCCATACTCAATGTCACAGTTTCTGTGCAAAATTTCATATTTAACGGTAACAAAATTTGGACTGAGCTTTGATTTCATCAGGTAAATTATTTCAGCTCGAAATGTCTTCACAAAAGATTTTCCCTTCCAACTTATTCCTGCAGAGCTGAACTTAAAACAAAAGAATGCCACTTCTTAAATCGTGTTAACGCAGCGTCCACTGTTATGATCTGAGATTAGATCTGCAGATGCCAAATCATGCACAACGTGGTTTCGTTAGAGTGCATTGTTTGAACATTTCCGTCCGATCCCGATGTTTTGGAAACATGTCAGGAACATGCAAAAATCCACCACGTGTGCTGTGGACGTAAGCATGTATTTGATTTGTTACTACAATAAACCCCTAGATCAGCTTTTATTACACTAGGTGTCGAATTCAGACTGTCAAATGTTCAATATGTAAACGTGAGCTACACACGTGAATCATCTTGTCTTTTTCTTTGTTTAGGATCATAGGAATCTCAATTCTTGGCTGTATTTTTAAAAATCATTTATAGTGCAGGCTACAGTTCTTGGCACCTCTTGTAAAGATGTGTAAAAAGCCTTAAAATAATGTGATATTTTAGTACATATCACACTGAAAATATTAAGTCAGGAAAAAATATATATATATATATTTTGAACAAAGCCACTGGTGCCTGATGTATTGATCCTCCTATTTCTCTTAGAAATAAATTTAATTAATTTTTTTTGTGCAGTTTTCTTGGGGGATAAATAGGATATTATGTCAACTTACAATTTGCTAAACTGCATTTGGTCAGGAAACTCCACATTGGTCTGGATTAAAACAAAGTGTAATTGTGAAACAGCCTCTGATTTCCACTGTAAAGCACGGTGGAGGATCTGTGATGCTTTGAGTCTGTTTCTCTTCTAAAGAGCCCAGTGGACTGTTAGAGCGCGTACAGCATGAGATCTTTAAAATATAAGATTTTCACAAAAAATCTGATAAACGGGAGTGGTTCACCAACAGATCTAGAAAAAAATCTAGATCCACAGTTTTTGATACAATTATTTCTACACATGGGATTCCCCCTCTACCCCCCCATCTGAATAAATATGCGATTGCAATGAAGGATTAATTTATTTCAAGGCTTTTTGCACATATTTACCAGGCGCTGCCAATGTCAGCATCTCAAAACCTTCAAAAGAGTAAAGATTTTCAAAATTGTCCACAAACCCCGAGGAGCAATAATGACCGAAACCATCTAGACAGGTAGTGGCCTCTTCTAGAGAAAGTTTGTTGTTTTGCTCATCTCGTCGCAGCCCTCTGATGTAGTGACAATCCGGATCACAGATTTCAGGGTTTGTGACTCACACTGGGATTACTGCTGTCATTAAATGAGAAACAGATTAGAGTATCAGAGCTGAGCAGGAAGGTGAGCAACAGGCGGACCGTGTTGTCTACAGCACAGATGTACTACAGTAATCAGAGAATGATCAACAGGAACGGATCAGAGGCTGAATCCAGATGTTGGTCCAGACAGAGGTGAGCGATGGTCCCCTGATCACATGACTGTCACCGACATCGGCAGAAAACAAACGACAACAAAAAAAATCTGGAATACAAACAGTGCTCTCAGAGTTAAAAACAGCAGCAATTCAACGAAGAAGAAGAAAAAAAATTACAAACATCAAATTAACTACAGCAACAATAATCATAATTTAAAGAAAACATTTCAAGATAAGCCTCAATTTTCCTGAAACACTGAGGATGATGGAAGACAGGAACGAAAGTGAGCGTCCCCACCGCCGGCGGATTATCCAACATCTGCGGCCTGCTCAAGCAGCACAAGCATGCTGTTCCTCCAAACAAGAGCTGGAATTTGATCGAGAAGGTAGACAAAGTGGAAACATTCCTTATTTTCTTCTACAGGCATGCAGTAAACCAGCAGGCACCTCAGGAAATGATTCCCCTTTGGTTTTCAATTTACGGTTCAAGTTTTGAAAAGAATGTTGAAATTCTGATTACTTCTGGTTTCTAGATGTGCATCCTATACAGCTGGAAAAATGAGCACTGAACACGGAAAACGTTATTACGCCGCATATATTCTTAAGGTGACTCAACCCAGATGTGGGTAATAACATGTAAAGGGAATAAAATCAATTTAGTGGAATGACACGGATAATAAATAGGAAACAGAAAAGTCTTCACAGAGTCTCCTGTATGGAGTAGCTACATGGTTTTGATCCATTCTTTCAAACTAGTTAAAATCCTCAAGGTTCTGGTTAGATATTCTCTCTTGTTTATAACAAATGTCAGCCGTATAATTTCCTGTAAAAAGGCTGCAGAGACCTTTCAACACTTTGCAAATGAGAAACATTTCTAGAGGCCATAAATTACTTTCTAAATACTAACAGATTTCAGCATTTTTGCATTTTAAACCTTTTTTTTTTTTTGGCACTCCACTTTGTCACACGTGACCTAATTATCAGATTAATACGTGTTTATTTCTCTGTAAGTGTGGATTAGTTGGGTTGTTACCGAAATCCGATGTGAATTACATGCTAACAACACCATTAAAAATACATTTCATGAAAATACGGACAACGCTTATTTTCTCCAGTGTATAGTTTGATCACATTTTGTCCAGAAGATGCGTTTAGGTGCCGCTGGGAGAATGTGTAAAATACTGACTTGTATGTTAGGACTTCAGTCACTTCAAGGAGCAGTTTTAGTCATCGGCGATATAGCTAAAAGGTTTGTGAAAAATACTTCACACATTTCCAAAAATCATTCTGGCTTCATGCATTCCTGAATAGTAGAGCGAGTGCATACGTTGCGTTTTTGATTATGAGGATTTTTCCACCGCCGTCTGTCACCTGGACACATTGGATATCATTAGGTATTGCACAGATATTAGAAATCTCTAGAAATCAAATTGCGATAAAGACCTAGTCAATCAATTCTAGCTGTTTGCTGTCATTAAACCAGCAGTGAGCTTGTATGCCTTCATGTCAGTGCAGCAACAGATGCCATGTAGCCCATACAGAGACAAAGCAGCACAAAAAAAAAAAAAAGAAAAGAAAAGGAGCGCTTTCTGGAGAGGAATCCAAGGGAATATTCAAAGTTCATGTGGGTCAGAAGTGTCATGAAATAAATGGTTTATGTTTAAAAGTCCTAAAATACGCAAACGCCGCCTCTGGCCTCTCAGGTTAAATGAATGGATGCAGGAAATTGGGAAGCAGGTGAAGGATTAGCAGCGATAATCCCTCGTTTCTTCTTGTACAATAAGTCGGAGCGGACGGACGGGAAAGTTAAAGAAGTGGAGAGGGAAGAACGACTAAACAGATAACCCCCAACCTGACGCTGCTGTTGCTTGTTTCCTTGGATCCTACAGGTTATTCGAAGACATGAGAACAGATCTAAACTGTCTCCTATCCTCCGTCCCTCTCTCAAGAAGGTTCCCTTCCTACAGATCTATCAAATGTCAAGCTGACAACAGCAAGACAGGAAGTCAGCTGAAATGACATTCACAGTGCTCTAATAAAATAAAACTGAAAATAAAATGCTCTAAAACAAATACAAAATATAAACTGATTGTACCCTAACTTTCCCTTCTCTTCTTCTCGTTTCTTTCTTTTTGTTTTGTGGTTGTGATGCTCTTTCCCGTCCGGTCACGTGTCGAACGTCTGCTGTCCGAGGAGGGCCTGCAGGTGCAGTCCGGAGCCAGGAGGGGGCACCGGAGAGCCTGTTATAGATGCTTGTCCTTGGTAACTCCGTTCTGTACGTGCTTCCTGCGGGAAGGAAAGGACACACAGACAGCAGAGTGCGGGATAAGAAGGAGTGCACACGGCAGGAGGGCCGATGAGCAGATGTGCAACATTTGGTTCAGAGGATATCAGAACGTGTTCAAGGCCGCTCAGATAAGGGCGTAATCACATCTCAGCATGGTCTTAGGCTGTTCCAGACCCCCCTCTGTGCAAGATTAGCTTGTTCAGCGCCAGCCTCCAAGAGGACAGGTAATGCCAAAACCAAACTGTTAGATTACCTCGCAATACATTATTCAGGATTTTCCTGAAACTGCCCTGAGCAGTGAGACGGACTGGCTGAAGAGGAGACTTCAGGTTTGCAGGGTGTTTAAGTCTGCAGAGGTCAAAGGCCACTCCGATAGAGACGCACGTGGCTGTCAGCGCCGAGATTAAAGATAAAAACAGATACACTTTGGTTTCTGTCAGCAGTTTGTTGCTTAAAGCTCACAAATGCAAAATGTCATAATGATGACACTGTTGCTGTGTCACGGTTTTCTATAAAGTATCAAAAGTTACAGAATAAAAAATATATAGAAGCCTCACCACGACATCTGTGACACGACGCCTTAGAAACTACAAAGAGCGGCGCTCTGATCAAAGCTTGCCTACGGAAAGCTTTAAGTCATTTCCATATTTTTGATTAGAAAAACAAACTCAAACTACTCCTTTCTGTGTTTTGACTATTCGACACTTGGTATTAAGAGCATCAGAGGTCACAGGTTACACACTCTGGACTTAGTCCACTGGACGTCCGTGACATTGACACTCTTCTCCTAATTTAATCCAGATTTCCTTTGGCAGCTTTACAAATATATTTTTCAATCGAACAGCCTGAAAAAGTTACAACTTGCCTCAGTAATATGTAATGTAATGTAATATGCACAATCTGGGGGTGTGTGTGCTTCCCAGCAGCTGAAAGCCTTATTCAATGCCTACTAATTACTTTGAGCTTGAAGTTTGACCATGGTGCTGTGTTTACAAGCATGCAGGCTGTGTATTGCTAATTTTAGTTTCTCTGGTCTGCAGCCAGAGCAGAGATGGACGCCGGTGCCAAGAGTGTTACATTAAATTAAATGGAGCCCTGCCAGGCAGGTGTGGGCGAGAAGAGGCTGCCTGCTTGGGAGGAGAACAGCAGGATCAGACCTGCTTTGCATTTTCTGATAAGAAATTCAAGCCCATGCATGTGGTGGACACTTCATGGACAAACTACCACTGCCGCTGCCAGCACATAGCTAAACCCTCGCTGATGTTCTGTGCTTGATAAAAGCAGTCGAGGAATTCTCAGGCTTCGTCATGCATAAGGGGGAAGCGCTCTGTGTTTTATATTCAGATGAAAAGTTTATTTTCAAATGGGAGTGGCGCAGCTCACCTTTGGGCTGAGTTGTGATGTCCAGCATCATCATCGTTGTTTTCTGCGTCTTTCAGCAGCTCCTCTGCTGCCTTCCTGGCGTCCTCGTCTTCGTACTCCCTCACGTCGTTCACCTCCTTCACCTTCAGCAGCTTCACCACGAAAATCACAATAAACTGCAGAAGAGCAGAGGGGAACAAGCGCCGAGCAAAGCGGTCAGAACGAGAGCGTGGACTGGAGGAGTTTTAAAAAGACTCAGTTGCAAAGGGCGCTCACCAGGAACCAGTAGATATTCATGAGCAGCAGGGCGAAGAGCAGGGCGTTGAAGAAGAAGTAGAAGGGGATGTTGGGGCCAGATTGGATGCTGGACACACACGTGGCGTACAGCACTTTAAGAGGGAACCAGTAGAGTCGGAACCAGAACCTGAGAAAAACGAGGCGGGAGCAAAACAGACAGCAGATATCTGATGAATAAGACACCAGACAGGATAATGACAGAGCTGTCAAAACTTCAAACCATTTCAGTGAGACAGCCGAGCAGCGGAGGGGGAGAAATCAGAAAGCGAGTTGAAGATTTAAAGCTCACCAAGTGACGCTGAAGCTGACGGAGCCCATGTTGGACAGAACGTCGTTGAGCAGGTGGTGCCCGCCTCCTCTGGCCTTCAGGTAGACGTTGAGCTTGGTGAACTCCAGCAGGACGTCGTTGATGTCGTGCAGGAACAACACCAGGATGCCCACGTTGTGGTACCTGAGAGGGAGAAATCAAAGCGAGACGCGTTTTCTGTTGAGAACACGGTCGGGATGCAGCGCTCTCCACACCTTTCCCCCGTTTTTTTTTTTTTTTTTTTTTGAAGGCGTCAGAGAAGCTAATGAGAGCCAGGGTGATGATGTGATGCACCACCATGACAGCAGAGTCCTTCCTCCATGTGTCCATGTTGACGGTGGCGTAGATGGAGTGGCCGTAGAAGCTGCCCTGGATCAGGTAGGCTATGGCGATGTCTGTAGGCACTGTCATACCACTCTTCCAGTCTGAGGGAGCAGAAGGAGATCAGGGGAAGACGCTGCGCTACAAGTGGCTGCGACGACTGCAGCAGCCAGAGATACACAAGAAACCCTGGCCGAAATGTTTGACAAAGTAGGTCGCGAACCATGTTTAAAACTTTATTTAGATCATTTATAAATGATCAATCAATCAATCAATCAATGATTCTCTGCCTGAAGGTGGCAGCAGGACGACACAACCCAATGAATGCCTCGACAGAGAGCAAACATCGTGTCCTATAATGAAAAGATATTCCAATTTTATGCACTTTGTGCAGATTTTTGTCATGACATCAAAAAGTGAAGGTACATAAACGTCTTTTCCAAAGTTCGTGATGCTGCGTAATAAGCATGCAAGTAAAAACAGATGAAATGATTTGGAAAACATCTGCGGGCCATTTTGTGAAATTACAAATTCGACAAAGAAATCTGCATACATTTAGCAGCCTTTTATATGAATTGAATTATTTTTAACTTAATGTAACAATGCGATTGTTGCAGTGTCTTACTTTTTTTTGGATTAATTATTATTGTTTAATCTTCATGCTGCATGACTCTAAGCACATGGATCGCTGATGCCTTTTTATTTTTATTCTTAATACTCTAAACTAAACTCCAATAAATGATGAACACGGTCCACAAGGTGGTGCATTTCAACAAGAAAGTCCTGGGTTCAAATCCTGAAATTAGAACTAAATAAATATTTCCTCCTTACTTTAGTTTCTGCTTAAACTTTGTTGCAAATACAGCAGGAAAATATTCCGTCATTTAAATTCCTCCAGATGTAAAAGAGTCACCGAGGCATGGACAGTTTGTCGTATCTTGGTCGTGCTCATGCGTCCCTTTAAGCGTGAGTCAGAGGCACGGCATGGTAAATACAGCAGAGATCCTGGAGGAGAAGCTGTGGTGGTTAGCGCTGTTTAGTGGGAGGATGGATCAGGTTTCCAGCAGCATTAAGGAACGTTTCTGATGAAAACCCGCCTGAATGCAGGCCGAGACTGGCTCGAGTCTCTGAAGCCTATCGGATGTTGGACGGAAACTCTCTCCCCCGATGTTTGAGTGAGGCTTGTCTCCACAGGGATGGGGTTTCATTCAGGCGTCGTGTAATGTTTATCGATCAAAGCTTCCACCATTAAACATTGAGAAGAGGCTTGAAAAATGGATCCCAGCAGAAAAGCTGCCAAGGTGAGGAATGGGAAGCAGAGGTATTTCTTCCTACTTAAAGCTTTAGATTTTTCCACCTTTTTATTCAGGATAAATACGCAGCACCTTGCAAAAGCATTCACAGCACTCAATTTATTTATTTGTTCACATTTCTCCGTCACAGTTTACGTCGGTCAAAGGCAGAAGTTTGTGGTTGTAGCCTTAAACAATGTGGGTGCTTTTGCAGGTTTTGGTGCTGTTTTTCAGATTCTCTTATCATCCCTCTCTCCATCTTCCCTCTCAGCTTGATTCCTCCTCTCACTCTCTAAAAGTCAGGCCCTGTTACTCTCCGGCTCCACACACCACACACTGACGGCTATTAGCCGTGACGCGGCGATCAAAGACGGAGCTGATGCTGTCAGATAGCCCCTCGTGAGCCCCACTTGCCTCTTCCTCCTCGTCCTCTCCAGGAGCGCTGACACCTCAGTGTGATGTAGGAGGTCGAGGGACAGTAAAAGACATGAGTGGGATTCACGCGAAGTCTGGGAGCACTTCCATCTTCCATTAGCAACACACTGAAAACTGTAACGATTCTGGTTTCCATTAGGGTACAATCATAAAGATCTCCTGTTATAAATGTTGTATGAAACCTAATGTGTTCCATAGTACTAAAATATGTTAAATAAAGATATTCTGTTATTAATGGAAGGACTCTGAGGCATTGAAATATCGCATAACTTAAAAGCAAAAAGGTTTCCTGCAGGCTCAGAAAATGTGCAAGTCTTCAAACTCTCTATATGACTGGATATATATCTGCCCATATAAGTACTGAGGGGAATTTCACCTCCTGCAGAGTCTCCATAGAGCAGCTATAGGGCCTTATTTTACCTTCTGGTAAAATAACCGCAGCCAGAAGCGTCCAAACGTTTTGCACCAAGGGTCAAAATTCTAGAGGGGAGAAAATGAGCCTTTTCTCTCCAATTAAAAATAGAAAAATAATATCATTGTGAATATTTTATCCTTTACGACAATAAATTAAACAACTAATATTTTAGTGAAGTAAACAGTGTGACATTTAGCTTAATGTTTACAGTTATTTAACTTCTTTCTTGGTCTCTTAAATGTTCATTTCCAGCAACAAAAAATGAGAATTTTCTTTTAAAACCTTTGCTGTGTTTAGCCAAGTGCAATGGATGTGTGTGTTTCTGTGTGTAAAAAGTGGCTGGATGTTTGTTGCCCACCTTACTAAAATATTAAAAAAAAAAGAATAAAAAAGGAAACAAGAAGGAAAAGAAAAAAAAATTCTCTGTGTTGTACTTAACAATTACAAAACTTGGTCAAATTATCACCATTCTTGGACTGCTGTCAGAGACCACACAAAATTATTTCAAGAGCCACGAATGGCCCCCAGACCGCACTTTGGACACCACTGACCTCAGCTCTTTCTCTGCCCTGAAAATCTAAGAAGGAAACTTCTCCTTAGGTCAGCATTTATCCGTTTATCTGGCTGACTTTTACTGACTGGATCACCTTCACTGCTACCAACGTAATGTCTCCACGGTTGTGTGTCTTACTGTAGAAGACGGAGGGCGGGTCGTTGAAGAAGGAGTAGGAGGAGAAGAAGAGCAGGTAGGTGCTGTAGGACCATGACATGGTGTAGAAGACCAGCTTCCACGCACTCTCTGGCATCTTGGCAGCATCTTTGGGCATCAGCCTGCACCACTGTGCAAGAGGCTGCAGGAGAGAAATCAGAAATAAGTCACAATAATTCTCCAGGCAGTCAGAAGAAAATGGAGAAAGTCTTATCACAATGTTTCCTTACAAACTGCCCACTGTGGAGTCTCTTTTCTGCTCTGTAAAAAGGTGTCATCACACTCCTTTTCTCATAAGGTAGAAAAAAATGTGTAAAAAAAAACAACAACAACAAAAAACAGCCAGATGAAAGTTCAAAACCAGGCCATAAATATCTCAATCTCTTCATACATTTAGAGGTGTTACCATAATTTGACCGATCCTGATTTAAATGAACATGTTAAAAAAGAAAAGCCATGACTCAGCTCACTGAAATAAATTTCAAACGCACTGCAGGCCTCAGAAAGCTGAATCAGCACCTCAGCAAATAAAACCTATTCATCCACATCTTCATAAATCTATGCTTTACTGCTGCACCACTGCATTAGACTGCATTAACTTCAGTAAGATCTGCAGTTTTGGCTCCGTCTATCTGTGCTCTGAAATTTGATTTATTTATTTTTTCTACTGTCAATTCAGAAAGATCTGAAAGTTGGGATTCCTATTTTAAAAGTCAAAGTTCCTCTTAAGCCAACAGCTGTTGCTAAGGTGATTGAATAAATGAAACGCTGACAGATTCTCTTGGCTAATTATAGTTGCCATGGTGACTAAGTGTGATTGTGGGGTGATGGTGTTTCAACCACAGATGTAAAAAGCCTGCAGCTTCACTTATGACACATTTTTGGTATCCAAAGCATAAAAACAGTGTCTAAAGGCTTTAGGTTGTTATTCAAAAGAACAGTTTTGATAAACAATTATTCCCTGGACACAAGTGGCAGAAATCAGCTTCTTCGGGAGGTGGATGGACCTGTTGCCCTGGCAACCTGATCTTGGATAAGCTGCAGACAATGGATGGATGGATGAAATTATTTCACAGTTTTGCTTTTAATTTAATTGTTTTAACTTCAAGTTCATGAGAGCGTCTAGGAACCTCTGATCAATTATCCACGATTTTCTGTCTCTGGGTTTAAACATATGATGTAGAGGCTTATTTCTTCTAGTCAGTTTTCAAAATGGGGAAGAGGCGAGAGCATGCCAACCAAACAACACATGCTGAGCTACCAGCTTAAACTTGATCAGCTATTCTGATGCTTTCTTTGATAAGAGAAATTTTTACATAGTTTTATGATTAAAAACATGAAGCTGAGCACCCAATGACTCAGATGAGTGACGACTTTAGTCTGTTTCTTATTTAAAATGTATTTACAGACTAAAAGGTGCTGAATATAGAAAGAGAAAAACATTTGCTATTAATAAAAACCAGTAATGTCACAAAAAATATTTTCGCTTTCTTTACTTTTTCCACACAAAGCTAAATTTAATCTTTAAACCGCTTGTAATCTAAAATAAAATGTATTTTTTTCATAAATATAAATAGTTGCAGTGCAGCAGCTTAGAAACTGAAGTGTTATGTTCCTTTCTGCAGCTCAGCCTGGGGTTTTAAACCAGGAAGTAGTGCCTAGATTTCTCTAAACCACAACTAGACGTGCTATTTAGCGAAGAGAAACACGAACAAGCATCACCCAGCTCGGGCAACACTGTGTAAGTACGGTAAAAATAAATATAGCTAAAAAATATCTCAAATGTGAGCAGTTACATTTTCTTACCACATCAAAACTGACTAGATGTAGCAGAACAAATGTTCAATTCAATTCAAAAGTATTTTAATGAACCCTAGAGGAAATGAAATGTTGTTGTACCTCATATTAAGTGTCTTTAGGAGTTATTGTAGATGCTGACGGAGGGAGGAAGGATCTCCTGTAGCAGTCTGTATTACAGCGAATCTGAAAAAGCTTCCGTCTGAGAAACCTCTGTTGTCACACAAGAGTTTTATACAACAACAGGGGCGCCCATAATTTTCTTGATTTTATGGAGAATCCTTCTTTGCATCATTATTTGTGGGTTGTTCAGAGCAGTCTCCAGAACAGAACCAGCACTCTTTATCCGGTTGTTTTGTTCCAGTCTTTGATGCCGCTGCTGCCCCAACACATGATGGCAGAAGAGATTAGACTTTTCCGGGTGAGCAGCGATGCAATGTCTCGCCTTTCTTCGTGTCTCTTATCATTGCGTAATAGTTTTAAATTATTTTCAGAAAAGTAAAAAAAAAATGATTCCAGTATTTAAGCTTTCAAAGTGTTTGACTGCATCATATTTACACATTTGTTATCTTTATAAATGCCTCACGTTTGTTAGTGTCTCATGTGTGTTCATGCACAAAAAAAAGCAGCATGGCGTGACAGCCTGGCCACAGAAAGTCTGCTTATAGTTTGTTTTATTCTGCGTGCAGCAGAAAGCAGAAGTCAAAGAAATGCTTTTTAGCACCAACACGATCTGATATTATTGTGCAAAGATTCAGCCACAGGTGGGAGGGTCATGCGATCTTCATCCTAAGCCTTCCTCTGTCTTCCTGCCTCATCACTCCTTTTTTTTTTCTTTCTTTTTTTTTTTTTACTTCTGCAGCTTCTGTGTCGCAACAACCCTCGGAGATAAAATTACCCATTTAAAGAAACTAAACTACGGAAACATTTGGATGCAATCGCACAGTGTAAACGAGACACAAAGTAGGTGAACACACAACAGGTATATGAGCATGGCAGGGACTCTGATGGGCTGTTTTTCAGTGCGTGATAGCTGTGCCAAGACCGGAAACCAAACCCTTCCCCCTCACCCCTTGTAAACAAAATTACACACACATACACAGTGCTGTAGAAAGCCAAAGAGTGTAACTGGAGGCAGCAAAGTGAAAGTAGCCTGTGTCAGTGATACAGCCCACTCAGCCTGATGGGACTGGGCTCAGTGACGGCCTGCATGACAAATTCATGAAGAGAGCGTTGCTCTTGCTTAGAGTCAGGACGTTATTCAGTTTCTGCTTTTCCTGTTTGCGTGATACGAAACAGAGCAGCCAGTTTCGACTTCACCTTGCATCTTTAATTCCCTGCCTTCCTTTGTTTATTCTTTACGGCTGTTTTTCCTGCTGTTTTCTCCAAGTGATGGAGTCTGTGAGTCACGCCAGAGACCCGAGACACGACAGTGAAAGGAAGCTGACTGGGGCCGCACAGATGTGAGATAAAAATGTAACGGCAGCAGACTAATTAGCCAGGACACATGCACAGAGTCAGGGGGTCACATGACCACATCCAGGGCAGCTGATTGGCTCGGCCGCATGTGGCGTGCGTTAAGGGTCCGTTAAGACCTGACCCGAGCAAAGTGCAGCACAGGACACTCCACCGCATTCTTTAAAGTCTCCCAGTGCATCTGCATCGGTCCCACCCATCCGTCTCCCCCCTTCCTCATTTCTTCCTCATTCCCGCTGTCCATCCACCACTGAGTCCCTCCCACCCGTCCTCCTCCCCTGCCTGTGACATTTATTTATAGAAGCCAGCTGTCAGCACACAGTGCAGCCCCCTGCAGTCCTTTAGCACATCACCCCCTCCCCTCAACACGAAGCACTCACAAAGGCCGAAATGCACTAGAAGCTGAAGCTGGTTGAAGCCAACACCAGCAGTGACTCTGCACTTCATGCTCTTGCTAAAAGCCGCCAAATCCACACATCACGCCGACTGCGTTGTCTCCTCAGCAGCACAAAACCATTGTTCTTCTCCTGTGTTATCAACAGCAGCTGCTTGCCGACGTTAACGCCGCAAACGAGCGACAAAACACACTCAAGTAACCATAACACATTTTGTGAGATTTGTCACATCGTGAGTCACCTTGAAGGTCTCTCAAAGTAATGTCTGATGTTCAGGCTTTGTTGAAAAGTGGAGTTCCTTGCAATGACAGGACGTCCATGGAGGTTTCTTTATGGCTATTTAAGGTCAGTGAGGCCTTGTCTTTATTTAGCTCAGAGAAATATGTCGAAAATGTGACTTTTTTTAGCCCATACATCCTGTGTAAATGTGACTTTAACAAGCAAAGTGAAAGTCAGGCTTGGTTAGCCTGTTTGATCAATTTTTAGGAATAGAAAGAACAGACACCTTTCTGTATACGTCTTTCATTTCTCCATTGTATTTTTTAGATAGAAAGCAACACTGCTGAGTAAACAAAGTTGCTCTTATGCAACGAAAGGGCTTTTAACCTCATGAATTGTTGATATTCAGGCAGTTTGTGGTCAAGAAACGCAAGTGTGACTCTGATGACTAAACCTGCAGAGTAGTGAAGTGACTAGGGATGCACAATTAGGCCTGTCACAATAACAAATGTTCCTGGACAATAAATTGTCCCAGTAGTTACTGCGATAAACTATACTTTTCAGGTAATATAATGGTAATGGCATTGTAATGCAAGAATACATTCACAAAACTTTAAATTCGAATGAGCATTTAACACTGGAACTGGAGGATATTTTGAATACTCAAAATAAATAAACAAGTCAACAAAAATAGCAAACAAAATTAATCATGAAGTCTCTATAAACAAAACTGGTCTTCAAAAACAGGGCTGGTTGAGACCAAAGCACCGGACTGAAGACTTCTGTCATCCACTTTTTGGTAGAAAGAGAGAGAGAAAAGAGAATTTATCATGCAGTTAATTGATTTAATTCTAGTAGATGGAAACACACCTAATTAGTTTGAAAGGTTGTAAAGGTTTGCTCAGTTGGATGAAAACATAGCTAATGGTGACTGAGAACCTACACCAATAAAACCATCATGTCACTGGACATTTAACCCTTTAATGGTCAATATCTGGAGGGTGTGTGGAGAAACCATCAAAATGTCGCAATCTCCATATAATTACAGATTAAATCAGTTCTCAACTCCTAAATTGAAGTTAATATTTGGCATCAGATCTTCTGTTCTTGGTCAGCTTTGGTTGCAAAAACTCCAAAGGCGGTTTCTGTAAGCGAGAAGCAGAAAGTGACTGCTGTCTGGTAGAGCTGTGGTCAATCAAACCATTAATAACACCGCCAGTATGACTACTTGCATATAATAAAAAAAATATATATAATTTCGCAATATCAGAAATAGGATGACATGACACTTGGGTCCTCGAGAATTAAAGCAGTGTGTGAGTCTTTGTTGATTAAGTAGCACCTTAAAATAACAATCCACCCCCATAATATTAAAATGGCCTGGTTATAAGAGGCTGCATCTTCAAAAGCATGTTTAAAAATGTTAAAGAAAATTGTTACCAACATAATAGCAGCACACCACAGACAGAGAAAGTGAGGAGGAGACACAAAGAGCGGGGTATGTGCAGTCCAAAGGCAAGCAAATGGCACAACAAAGCATCACTGCTGTGATCACAAGGTGTGCTTTGAATAATAGATACATGGAGTGGTTTATGGAAATTAGTGATGTCATTACAGATTGTTTGGTTTGATGCTTTTACAGACAGTGTTTATTTCTTTAACTGAAGGTTTGTCTATATTGTTGGTTTTTTAAATGTGCTTATTAAAAAACTGGAGTTAAGAGAAAGCTTCAGTCTGTCTATCCATCTGCCTCTGCACATTACCATCACTTTAAATGTATTTGTTAGAAACTTTTATCATGTTTTCAAAAGCAACCCCTCGAGAAAAGCGACCTAGAAATACTTCGGTGCATGCTTTCAACTTTCACAAAGCCTCTGTCGATGTACCATGACGTTGCTGTTCAAGGGTCTATTTACAGACAACTGTATGCATATTAGTAGGTGCTAGAAAATTAAAGAAGCAAAAATGACTCGACCACAGATAAAAATGTGCCAATTTTGTCTGCAACAACTAGGTCAGGTACTGAAAAATGCAACAAAACCAAGAACTCCCAAAGTTTTTTGATATGTATCAACCAACAAGACTTGAATTACTGTTAGGTGAAAATCTAATAAAAAAAATTAGAGGCTTATGCTTTAACTTATAAATTGACCCAATGTACTATACCTATATCAAACGTGAAGCTTCTGTAGCATTTTCAGCACAAATTTTTGCTTGTTTTGTGTTTTTCCCCTATAGAATAAAAGTTAAAATCTGTAAAGAAGTTTGGCTTATGGGATAGGAAAAGGCCTTATTGATGCGTCTCTGTGGCAAATAAAATAAGATGGAAAGATATTTGTGAGCACTGAAAGAAAGGAGCTTCCCTCGGATGCAATCTCAAATCCAATCCATCCATCCATCCATCCATCCATCCATCCATCCATCCATCCATCCATCCATCCATCCATCCCAACATAGAATCCTCACAGGGTCACTGCGGTTCCCAAATACAATACCCATTTTTATTGTACAATATTTTCTGGCGATATCATAACCCTATCTGTTTGGCATACTTTTCTTTAACTGTACCAGCCTTAGAAAAGATATGAGTTATGATCCAAAGCTTGGTCTGAAATGTAGATTGATTGATTATTTACCAGCTGGCCAAATGTTAAGTTTTATTTCTCTCTATATTAAGCCAACCCTCCAATTTTATTGTCCATAATCCATCAGTTTTCTATGTCAGCCACCCAAGTAGAGGTACAGTGGGTCAAGGACAGTCGTCCCTCGTCATCTGTCAGTTAACTTATAAGGTCTTGAACTACACTCAGACTGGACCCACAGCCTTTCAACAGATCGCCCTCGCTCCTCTTCCCTCCCTGACAGACGAACGGACTCTGGCTCAACTCGTCCCCTTGACTGAGGTATAGCTGGCTCTCATTTCACTGTCCTTTCTGCCTCCCTACCAACAAGACTCTGAGATGGAAATCGGGGAAGGAGAAAAAAAAAAAGGTGGACAACTTATCAAGAAGTCGCAGAAGCTGATTGCATGAGACGATTAATACGATTAATCGTAATGAATCAATTTAGCAAGCGAACATTTTGAAATTAAAAATAAATAAATAAAAAATCTTGTTGTGTTTTACCCAGAACTCCTCAAGTGACAAAGTTTTAGCTTCACCCGGCTCAAATATGCTATCAAGCATCTTTTGCTATCTGATTATTAATCGGTAAATACAAAAACAATCAACAGATCAGGCTTACGTTTATTGATGTTAAGTCAAGCAGAAAGGGCTAAACTTTTCACATGTTGATGTTAGAAGTATTTTTAGCTTCATATGCATCCTTTCCTATAAATGATTAAGCTTTCGCTAAAATGTTATTGCTAGCTTATTAGATTTGAGGCACAAAATATATATATTAAAATGTTTACATAGGAATTTAATAGGTTGTTAATTTGCATCTTTTAATGCATTTCTAATATTGTATATTAATATTGTAATATTAAGGGAGACTTAAGTGGCTTAAAAAAAATAATCTGCAGAATGTTCCAATTCGCTATGCGGTTAATCGACAGACCAACCAATAGATTAATCGATTACTAAAATAATCATTAGTTGCTGCCCTATGTGAGACATCAGTCTGAGTAAAAATATCATCTTCCTCTCATTCCAGTCGTTTCTTTTCTCCTTATTCACCCTCCTCCTGACCCGACTGCTAGTCTTTTCTAGAAGATCTCCACGTTCACTTCGCAGAAGCAGGCAACGAAAGAGGAAGAGAGGTGACTGGACTCTGCCTTGTTGGCCTGTTGCATAAGAAGATAAATTGGGCCAGTGAGTCAGGATGCTGGCTCATGTGTGGATCTGTTAAATCAGGCCTGCTCTCATTCGCTTTCTTTCATTTATTTTGGCTCGTTCTAGCTTCGATCTCTTTTTGGCCGCCTGAAAGAGATCGAACTACCCGTCACTCCGGGTATCTCAGAGCACCTTTAAACCCAAACCTGTCACAGATGCCCTCTGGTTTTAGGGTAAATAGGATTTGCAGGGCTAATCCAACAGATGACCTGTTTTAGCCTATATATACATGTGTCGGTAAAAATAGCCCATTCATCTGTGTTCAACAATTATAACAATCCAATCTGAAGTGCCTTCTAGAATGTCTTGACGCTTCAAATCCACTTTTTGTCCTCAAATATTATCAGCCACCCAATAATCCGTTTTAATACACTTGTTTTTTACTTTACAGTGTGGATTATCGGCCTCTATAAAAAGAGAATGATGTCATTCGCCCTCCTGTCTTGCTCTTAACAAGGTGGAGAGCGGACAGCTGCCACTGGGGATAAAGATTGGGGGTTTTAGCTTTTGCATTTCTGCTTGAAGTTGTTTGTAAAACTGGGACATCAGACTTTGCTTTTCTTCTGTGCTTTATATTTCTGTCATTTGTTCCACCGTGTCGAGTTTACTTTACTTTTTTCTCTATCGTACAACCAATCAATTGCAAGGTGCCTTCTTGTTCACATTTCCCACTAAGTCATGTTGTTTTTATATTGTTGGGCTTTCTCATGTTTTGTCGTGCTTCTTCTTAAATTTTTTCAGCTTTTCCGAATGTTATTGTTTTTATGTTTTGTCAGTGGTTTTGTGTGCTGTTCCCAGCATTTATCTTCAATCCGTTTCCTCCAAGGAGTTGGTGCGGATCAGCTGTCGTCACGCCATCTATCTGGGTCCGGCTTATTTTTGCTTTAATTAGAAGGAACAGGAAAGGTCTCTAACGAGAAACAGCAACAGTAAAAGCAGCCTGGTTGTGGGAGGGAAGCTGTTTTGTTTTATAGGTGTGGAACAAACCCTCAGATTACACAGCATGCCACCTTAAGACCATTTCCCCCAGAGGGGTTTTCTCCGCTGCATGTCTCGCCACGTCTTTGCTGACCCCACTGAAAACAAAAACACTTCCAGCTCACGAATGTTGAATCACGCCAGCTTTACCTGACCTCATTTCCCCTTCCTGCCTACATGCTTGGTGGGTTGCATGCTGGGAAATGAGTCAGCTGTTTATTTGTATGTCTGTAAATAAAACAAGACATGAGGGATAAGTTCCTTAAGGGGTCTCAGATGAATCAGCCCTCCACTCAGACTGAAAAAGAAATGTGAGTGATACGGAGGACAAACAGCGGCTCGATCAATAATTTATCCCACCGAGAGGAAAGTTTGCAGGTATGTTCACACAGAAACAGAGAAGACGAATGCTCTGAAGCACACTTGGCATCTTTTCTGCTTCGGTTCTGTCATTTTTAGCTTGAGGAACTAAATTTGACATACATTACATTGCCAGAAGTATTGAGACGCCCCACCAAATTATGAAATTCAGATGCGTCATTCACCTTCATTTGTAGAGCAGTATAAAAATAAGCATTTAGACCGATTCTACAAACATTTCTGAAGCCATCAATAGCCCTCGGGATCTGAGTAAATTCAAGTGAAATCAGTTCTGTAGTCAGAGCAGCAGACCTCCACATTTTGAGCCTGATTGTGCTGAGTCAAGAGTAAAGTTTGGCAGAGGATGTAATTATGATGTGGGATTGTTTTTTTTTTTAGCAATCCCACATCATAGATGCTACAGAGCAACAATAGGTTGAAATAGAGGTTAAATGAGGCCTTTTGGTCAAAGAAAAGTGACCAAAATGTTCTTATCAATGTCCACTGTCCATCTCCATTATCAGCATTTGACAACTTCGTACCAAAGGCTTAAAAATAATTTGTTATGTGCATTATTATTTTAGATAAAAAAAATACAAGTCTTACAAGACAGACATGTTCTCTACTTTTTCCTGTTTTGAAGAGAAGTAGACCTTTTAGTCACAACATATTTGCATCATGGAAAAAGGAAGTTGTGGATTACTAATTAAAAGCATGTAAGATCATTGTTCAAGCTGAAATAAGGTGCATATATAGATAAACATATATATTATCTACATGTACAGTATTATATTGTCAGGAGTTGTCACTAATTGTCCAACAACTGATTTTTCTAAATATTTGTTGTGGTAATGTGGGATTTTTATCCCCACTGAATAATGTAATTTTTTCAAAAATAAAAATTCAGTGTGAGATTTTCTACTGCAATAAATTATTTTAAGGCTTTTAATTGTGTGAGCCAATAATTAAAGAGGATACTGCTGAAGAACAAATCAGTTACATCTGAGGAGAAACAGGACGCAGCAGCATGTGATGATCTTTGACTTTCCAAAAAGAAGGGAATAGATTGTGGCTGGCAGATGGAAAACTTAGTCCCCCCGCCCCCATATAGTTCACACCAGTGGCTGAACATTTGGACTTAATTTGATTAAAAGCCCCTGATTAGATGAGGCACTAAATTAGAACGGGTCTGAGTGGAGTGCTGATGATTCACCACTACATGCACATGTGTGCAGGAGCAGCAAATCTGACTGACAGGTGACGCAGTCGGACTCGAGCTGCAGTACAGGAAACGCTTTTGTCTGTCTCTGCAGAGTGAAAAATTAATATTAACTCCCCGTCGGGCTCCCAGTATAACAACATGAAGTGACTTTGCATTTCTGAATTTGTTTGAAGTCACTGGTTCAGCAATTCTTTCCTTTTTGCATAAGATTTAGACCAGCAGTTTCAGTTCCTGGTCCATAACTGTGGTCCTAAGACTCCAATAAGGCCCTCTCATGCTTCACACTTCATACATGACAATTTGTCAAAAACAAAACAATGCACCTGTTTGGGGGAGTTCCAGCACATCAGTGAATCCCTGAGGAGACATTATCGCCTCGCTTGTTTATCAAATTAACGCCAAGAGCGTCAGAGCAACCACACACAGGCTGAGCAGCAAGAAAATCCACAATATTAAATCAACATTGGGGACAAATTATTTGTAAAGTTGATTCGTCTGATGTATATCACAGATTTGCAATATCCTGTTCAAAGAAACCTCATTTTGCAAGAGCTTTAAATAACACTACTGAATTACAACATCTACAGCATTAGCGTGATGCATGAAAAGCTAATGAAAACAAAATGTCTTGATGTGTAAGCATCAGAAATTAAATGTATTTCATTGATCAATTTCAATAAAACCACATTCTACTTGTCAAACCATCACTAACTTCAGCCGTCGCATATAAAAAAAACAGGCAAGGATCAGAAAAGTCTTTCAGAATGACGAAAGACTATTCTGCCATCAAATTCATATACAGACGTTTGATAGGCAAGCAATCATGGTGAAAATTAAATATGTCAGTCAACAGAGGCATTTTTTTTCACGTTTGTTTACATTTTTTTGTGACTTCTCGTGTGTGTGTGTGTGTGTGTGTGACTGTGCGTCTTAAGAGGAAACTTGCTCTTAAACATGGCGAAATGGTGTTCCCTTCAACACCATTTCAGCCTTTTTAGGAAGTAGGAATGTGAAAGCCCGTCTCGCTCTCGTCTCTAAATAATGGAGATGTGAAGTAATGAGTTCAGTGACAGGTTTTCTGCTACAATTTCCTATGATTTAGGTGATAAAACAAAAACGTCTGCACTCTGTTATATTTTAGAAGAGCTGCTTTCACTTTGTCACCGCTGCTGTCTACAGCTGCACACTCGTGCTTTCTTCTAATAAACTCCCTGTGTTATCATGGGGTGAAATGTGTTAAGAGAAAACTATTTGGAAGCTGTTATACAGTTAGCTTTAGAAAAACTAAAGCTATGATGAATAAAAGCTATTTAAAAAAAAAGCATCCTTTTTTTATTAAGGTGACAATAGTTATGATTTCCACAGCAGCACAAACAAACTAAAGCAAATATGTCCCAAAAGACTTGATTTCTTTTTTATTTTGCAAATTAGAAATGATTTAAATTTGCTCGCGTGGCATTCATTTGTCTAATGGTTTTCAGTTAACTGTGTTTGTGTCGATGTCAGGTCACAAACCAAAACTGACCAAAGCGATAATGCAGCTGAAGCCAATCAGGCGGATCAAGCTTCTTTTTGAGGACAAGTTTGTTTGCAGCTCTGCAGAGAACGCAACATCACCGCCTTCAACCTTAGATTTAACCTGAAAACCATGTTGGCACCTTAAAATGCAAGGATTTTATGCAAACTGGATGTGTCATGTTGCATGTGTGCGTCAGGCGGTTCTGAATTTGCATACAGACCTACTTGGCTCACGGTTCAAGCTGACAGCTGGAAGACATATGGCTGTCATTCATAATACAGTAGCCACACTTATGGCAACACGGCGAGAACGAGGGCTGACACTAGAGTGGATGAGCGTAACTGTGAGAGCTAGACCGATTTAAACTGATGAGAAAAAAACATCAGGACCAACTAATTATCTCCTGAACGCAGCATACATCACCGGTGTGTGTTGACGTTTCAAAGTGTGTATTTTATGGTTCAGGAGAGCAGGTGTGTGTACTATTGTTTACACCACTTGACATTTTTCACATGCTGCCACATTTGAGCCAAAACTTTCCGTTTATTTTGTTGGGGTTTGGTGTGAAAGACTAACCCAAAGTAGCGCATAACTGTGAAGAAGAAGGAAATTTGTATTATTTTTCAATTTTATTTTTTTATTTCAATTCCGGTCCTGGCACTATGGAATAGAAATAAAATCTCAGATTTTGTTTTACACCAAATCCGATTTATTCTTTTAATCGACTAAAAAACTTACAAATGACATAAAATATCTTTAAAAATTATCTTTATTTCATACATTTCTTCTGTGAGTTTACCTGAAATTCAAAGTCGGAAAAGAAAGAAGCTATTAAAGACGTTTGTTAAAAAAGATTGTAGTTCTTGGCTAGCATCACTGAAGTATGGAAACCGGAGGTGTGGATTAGTGGAAAAAAAATCCAGATTTTCCAAAAATTAAATCTTCAAAAACAGGAAATTTAATTAATCGATAAACTAGAATTATAGCCCATCCCTACCACTAAATAAAACACATTTGTTTCAAAGCTTAAATGATTAATAAAGCCGCCTGTTTAGGTTTTTAGTAATGATGTAAGTCCAGTGTCATATGCCCTGGCCTCCTTGTGAGAATTTCTAAGTTAATTTATCTCTGCAGTTGGGTCTTTTACAAACTGAATTATGATTGAAATAAGCAAACTACATCTAAATCTCGCAGCAGCATGAATCATTTTCAGCTTAAATGTAGCTGGAAACATTACAGGTTTTGCTTTGAACTTTGTTCTTTTGACCTTAACTTCAAATAAACTTTTCAAAGGTTTTCCAACTAGTTTGAAGACTCTGTAATCTCTGCCAGACGAAGGAGTGAAGGAGTTACTCAAAAGGTCTCATTCTCAACCACTCGACTTGCACTAACTAAGCTTTGCGGTTACGCAAACCCCAAACCGCACAGAGAATGGGGACAGACAGGGGAGGACAAGACGCATGAGCAAGGAGGGTGGGGAGGTGTGATGAGTTGTATACTCAGAAAAGGACAGAGATGAAAGCAGGCTGTCCAGAGACTGCACTCTGCATGAGAGGGATTCCATGCAAGTGTTGCAATTTCTTCCACAGAGAAAGAGAAAGCCCATCTGAGATGGGGAAACTCATCTAATTGCTTCCAGGGAATAAAAGGCTCTTTAGATCGTACCCATAACTACAGTGCAAGAACAACAGACCCACACAATTATGGCAAGCAAACCATAAAACATGATGTGGCCCTTACAGAAAGAGAGTGAACTTCAGCATCCTCTGACCACTCAGTTCTCACTTGATGATAAAAAGTGTCCTTGACGGAGGCGATTCATCCACCAAGCAAGGCGCTCACAGTTACAGTGCGTTCTGGCCCAGTCAAAGGCTGTCCGCTGAGGGTGGAGAGAGAGGGAAACAAACAGAGGAGCAAGAGGGAACAGCAGAGAAGAAAAGAGACTGGGAGGGAGACCACAGACTCCGAGCTTCATGTCGGATGCCTGCTGACCAGAGGAAAGTCTGACTGTCTGCAAACAGAGCTGATTCATCCCCATGTGTTGCAATGAATAAACATCCCAGCTGCAACTATGATTTAAGGAATGCAGAACTACTTCCTGTTAAATTACTAACCAAGAACATCACATTAAAATTGTGAACAAAGCGCCAGGCTGCGGCCAAAGAGGAATAAGGTCATCAATGATGCCAAATTAACAAAGTTCTCATCAAAGTTCCTGAGTGTGTTTGTCCAGACTCAAAATGGCTGCTTTTATGGATGTCATTTTTTCAATTCCCACAGTGAAGCAACAAACAGTGTATTATATAAACCATGGGTGACAAGTTGTTAAGAGTTCAACATCACATCTTACTGAAAAACTATTCATAACAGTCCTTTCAAACCGAGAAAGGAAAAAAACGGCAGCCATATTTAAAAAGTCTGTTTATTCATTTAAGCCACTTCAGCTCTGCTGAGTTCACATGCGGCTGGGGTCGGTGTTTATCAGCAGGTAGGAGGTGAGTGGGAGAAGAGTGGGCTTTCAATTATGAAACAAAGCTCAAAAAAACAACACTTTGAAAACTGGCTTTATAAACCTGAACAAAAAGGTCAGTTTATCAGCAGCCTTCAGTAGGCCGTCATCTTTTCAGTGTAGAAAAAAGATCCAAAGAAGTGGGAAAGGTTGTTTACATGTCGTGGTTTGACCCTGAAGGGATCATTCATCCTCCAAAACTCTTCGATGTGGATGAATTCAAATGATTCTTAAAAAGATGAGTGGGTCAAATTACCTTCACAGCGATGTAAAACACTCGTTTCCAGGTATCAGAAAATCCTTAATAGCGTGTGTTGTTGTTAAGGGTGCAACAACCAGTTATTAGTCTGCAACCTTTCCAGACCAATGAGCTATTTTTACCCTCAGTGCAGCTGAAAAACCTCATTTAGAGCTGCAAAGCTTTTTTTTTTGGAAAACTTCTCACATTTGGTAATTCAACACTAGATTTAGTTTCAATTATTAACGATTCAACATTTTATTTCTATCTTTAGGTTTTAAAATGAATACAAATATAAGATGTAAGATGTCAGCAAATATTCCACTCGGTTTTGATATAAATCAACTAATGTGTAACCTAACAACAAGAAAATTAGCTTGTTTTAGCAAATTATGCAAAATCTGAAGGCCACTGTTAACATATCCATATTTAAATGCAGTAGTTGATTTTTCATCATCTTCCACTTGTACTCTGGAGCTGCGGGCAGCAGAACCCTGGCGTAGGGATTTTCACACAAATCCAGGTCAACTTGGACTCTGCTTTTTCACCTAAATGAATAAAAACTCCTCGTTATCTTTGATGCTTTATATGTGACTAGAAAAGCACAATAAAGGAACTTTGTAAGGAGAAAAATTCTCTTTAGTGCGCTGTGTATTTTTACTCTGCATGCATACACGTCTTCAGTCTGCGGTAATTTCCACGTGACTGATGTGTGTCAACATAGCACACAGATGGAAGCCAAGGTATCTCATGAGAACTTTCTAGAATTAATCAATGTAAATCAGCTCACCTGTCAGTGGTTTTGACACTGAGGTTGATCAATACCTAGGATTGCTCCAGATTATTTATTACAGTGACAAGCTACATTAACTTCAGCAGGCCAGTGGAGTGCAGGACAGTTTAATGAAGCCATAAGTTCTGTGCATGAACTACAAATCGAAAGCCAAGGTGGAAATATATTGCATGTCAGGTGACGGCCTAAGTGCTGCTCGTAACGCATGCGATGCAGCAAGAAATTAGATAGCTGGGGCCACAGAAGAAGAGAGCTGACAACAAACTGATGTAATAAAAACTCACTATTGCTTGCAATCAGTGTCAAAACTACAAGCGAGCTTTATCTGCGTGGGCACTTTTGGAAGAACGGATATCACTCCCTGCTAACCACAAACCCCAGAATCAGGTTTCTGCCTGTGGCTCTAATGTGCAACAACTTAATGGAAAGTGATCTGGGATCTGTGGTTGGGAGCGCCAGGGAACCAGAGGATGCTTTCCCAACTAGGGGAACGACAGAGAGCGGGCCCCGTTTGCCGTCCAGCTCGGTGCAGGAGGAAATGCTCTGAGACAAAGCTGAAGCAGCAAAATTACCGCTCTGAGGGGCACTTAGGAGAACGGTCACAAACTGCTGCCACTGACAGAGCTTGACTGCAGAGCACACAAAGCACAGGCAGAGTGATGCAGGACGCAAACATTTAGAAAGTGAGCAGATGTCAAAGAGCATATGTCCTTTCAAGCGGCATATGGATGTGTGTGGGTGAATATGCAACTGTGTTAATGATTGGCTGCTGGAGCTGAGTCAGCAAGCGAGGCCCTACGTGCTCACATCTACTCTTCCTTCCTCTTTCTAACTCCTCTTTATTTGTTCATTTAAACCCCCAGATTACCCCCTCCTCTTCTCCAAACTCTATTTTCTTCTCTAATTTTCTTTTTTTTTTAATGAACGTTTATACTTCTTGTTGAAGCAACGCGCGGCTTCTTACAAACTGCTTCTACACTCTCTAGAACGAGAAAGAGCATGTAGATACGATGAGCATTTTGTGCATCTGAAACCATCCTGCGCCCTCAGCCTGTGCACACAGATGCAAATGTTACACCATCGGTCGCATCACGCAAGCAAATCTGAACACATCAAAAGCTGCGTGCACTTTCTCAAAATTGTGCAGAGCTAAAAAGAAAATGAGGAAGGAGTCACAGCTGGGAACTCCAAGTGTAACATTTACATGCTTGTTCCTCAGAAGAGCTTTTCAGCTCTTATCTTAAAAGCCACATTTATTTATTTGTTTTTTCTTTAAACCGCCAGTGTTACATTGCTGCCAGCTGACGAGGAAGAGCATAGTGAGGATGCATGGTTTTCTTACATAACAGTGGCTTGTAAAATAAGTTAATTTAACCTGGATGTCTGTTGCTGTGTCTCATGCAGCCACGCATCAAAGCAAATGTAAAACACCTTTGTGGGCGACAGTGCGATAACAACCCCCAACGAGCTGCACCCCCAGTAGACTGTGGAAGAACATGTCCCTATTTGGATGGACTATCACACACCATCCATGTTTGGGTCGAAGCTTTGCCACTTGGGTTATCTTAAAATCATCCATCATAAAAGCCCAACGATTTAGTTTTAAATGTCTACTTCCATTTTAAACAAGTCAAGATGTTTTGCTCTGACAAAACATCTGTTTTGTCCGACTCCTGACTGAGAGAAAAATCAAGGAAAGTCGGTAACTCGCAGAAAAAAACAGAAACACTTCCTGAGCAGTGGAGAGTAATGATTATGTATCTTAAGTTAGTCAACTCATCAAACCAAACTCCGAGTCCTGCAAGCAACTGACCATGAAACGAATAAAGTTTTTACTGCCGCTTGGCAGACAGACTCTGTGGAGCAACAACCTCTAAAATTATGACATTATAACTGACTTTATGAATACTTTTATCTGATGAATTTATCTGATGAATGAATTGGTCTTTATGAATTGGCACTCTAAAGTTACTCACAACTTGTAAAAAAACGTTGTTGTTGTAGGATAGACTCACACTGCTTACAATTACAGCTGTTTAAACACAGCATCAAGAGATAGAGTCAATTGGATCAGGCAAGCTTTTTACTTTGTGCGGCGGGGACGCACTAGCACTTTTGCTAGTTTTTTCTTGTGGAAATGACGGTCTGATGGGACAACTGCCAGCTTCCCTGCTGTCAGACCGTGACATCTGACGTCCTCCTCCTGAGTGTTGTGCTAATACTAAAACTTTTTATTTATTGGTTTGACTTCAAGCTATTTTCTTGTTGTCATATCTGACTTATTGAGGTTAATTAAATGTTGCGTTTTTCTGTTTGCTGTTTTGTTAAAGTGTAAATAGATTAGATAGAAGCAGGTTTTCTTGCTAACATAAATCTTCCTCAGTTGAATGGCATGCTCTCATCTTTTCCATTTTAACGAGTTGCAATCAAACTGTATTTTTTAACTCAGTATAAAACAAAATTAAAATGTTGCTTTAAAATAAAAAAAATGTTATTAAACTGATCAATTGTCTACAAATCGTCCTTCGTGAAGGCGTAATAAGTTTCTGACCCCAACACACATTTGCTTTACTTAGCAGGCTCCCTTAATTTTCCCATTTTGAAGAATGACTAAGAGAAATTAAAATCTGTGTCACATCATAAATTTACTGCAGGAACACTTGAAGTCATCTATTACTAATGAAACGTTTCCACAACGGTCATCAACTTAGAGTGGCAATAAATGTGGAGCGCTCTGTAATTACAGTTGATATTTTAACAATGTCCCCTATTCTTTAAAATTGAGTTCATACTAGTGCAAAAGGTATAACAGGTTCGGTTTTGACAAAAAAAAAAACTCTAACAGAATTGTCTGTTAATCAGCTAATAAATGTTTGCAGGTGAAGTTTTTAGGTCTTAAAACATTGAAGGAACTTTGAAATACTAATGTCCAAGTTATCAGTCAGCAATTATAGGTTCTTATGAGCTCTAACGATGTGCATACATAATTATCTATGATGTAATTAACCGCACTCGCTTTATTCCATTTAAGAAACCATAGCAACAGCACATGTCAATACAGTAAAAACCACACCATCAATCTTTACAAGGCAGCTATTAAACACATGCTTATTTGTCAGTCTGCAAACTGAGAAACAATCTGGTTTTATTTCAGGCTGGTGGGATGTGTTTGGAAGAAATAAGAACACAAAGAATCTACTTCTGCTTCTCTGACAACTCACTTTGGTTTTATAATGTATAACAATAATACTGTAACTGAATTAGCTTTGCATGGCTGACCTACTCTGAAACCACCCGCCTCATCCCTAACATTCGGCCTCTCCAGTTGGATTTGACATGAACTCAATAACAGGGAGTTCAGGCACTAATTACCAATCAGTCTGATAATATCATAAGGGTGCTGGTAAGACATGATTACATACTGCAAAAGATAAAGCAGGCCTCATTCAGAGTTTTTTCAGTCTGGATCTGCCCTGAGAGATCCTGCCTGATGCTCTCTACCATCTATATCTCAGAATAAGGTGCCACATCCAGGATTTCTGTGCAGAGAGGAACCTTCCTTGGCATAAACTAACAGCAGAAGGAGGAGGGAGGGTCCCGGGGCCTTGGATGGGTGAAGAGCAGAATATAGAAGATCTGGGCAGAGGTCCAGTTCTGTCAGAGGACAGCCTGAGTGTCTGCTAGACAAAATGGGGTGAGATTGCTGCTTTAAGAGTTGTTGTGGCTCTGTAAGCGTACATCTCCAGGCACACCATAGTTTTCCAGCAGCGCCATGTTATTTCTCTAAAGATGGTGTTTGATCTTTTTATAGCATGAAAGGGATACTTTGATTGCTGAGGTAGATAATTTTCTGGTGACTGCTAAAAATCAGCAGATTTACCTCCAACAAATGACCACAAAAAGTGCTGTACCAATTCAAAACTAAATGTAGGTCTCTGTTTCTGACATCTTAAACTATCTGACCACAGCATGCTTTCAGGTGACCACAATGCAAAGAGAGTAAGAAAAGAGTTCTTATAACTTATCTTCATGATGATGATTACTGTATCCTTTGACATAAAATAATATTTGTTTTTTATATTTACTGAGACTATTGCTGATTGGTTGTAAAAGTGCATGACAGAAGAAATAGTAAAAGTGTTGTTGTGATTTGCAATCATATTTATACTCCTTGGAGTTTTTTTAAGATTTTATTTCAAAGTACTTTGAAATTTTATGTAATAGCTCAACACTCTGTGTTTTCATTATTTTAAGAGTAAAACCTAAAAAGTGTAGCTAGTCTAGTTGGGCTGCACCGATAGTTTCCTGGCCGATCGCCGATCTTTAAAAAGCCTGACCTGCCAATTCAGATTTTGGCCGATAGTAATTTTGTTTTGTCTGAAATGTTGCTAAATATAGCAAGAAAGTCGCTGAGTTGGTAAAAGTGGGGTGACTATTGTTAACTGCAAATGTGCAGACATGACCTGGTGGGCCGGTCTATCAGTCAAACCTTTCTCACTGGAAAGCAGAAGAGGACAAAAGGTGATTTTTAGTCCTTTTGCTGAGGCAGATAAGACTGGGGGACAAGATCAGCCGATCACCAATCTTATAACATTAAGGAAATACTTTGATAATCTTAAATAAAATCCTACACAACCAAACGCTTTCAGAACTAACCTAATTAGTAGTTGCAGAAATCCAAAGCTCAGGTGGAAGAAATTGTCTGTTGCCATTGTGGCAAACAAATGTGGACTAAGATTAGATTTTTTAGCGAGCATTCAATATATTGTGGAACCTAACACAGCACGTCTCCCTGAACACAGTGAACTATGGTGGTGGCAGTATTGTGCTGTGGGGACAATCTTGTTGCAGATTCAGGGAAAGAAAGATGGTTAAGATGGATGGAGTTAAATACAGAGCATTCCTTAAATAATCGATTAGAGGCTGCAAAAGATTTGACACTAGAGTGGAGGATCGTCTTCCGGCTGTGACGTTTGAGGTGTAGATGTAGCACCTGAATACAGACAGGACATAGGCAGGAGCACACTGAAAATTAAAAGTAATGAGAAACGTCAAAGAAGTTCCAAATTGGCAAAACCACAACAGGAGCACAACATCAGGAAGAACAGCGGACATTGTTGACATTGTTTCGCTGACATCGCAAGGATCTGGCAGGGAATGGAGGAAATGATGTAGCTGGTAAGGTAATCAGAGACGCGAGAACCAGGAGAGTACAATCAACAGAATATGGTGCAGCTGAGAGGTGACAATCAGGGTCAAAACCGAGGAAAAAATGGAAGACAAGGGATCTGAACAGGACCCGCATGGATCTACTAAATCAAAAACTGCAGACCAACACAAAAGAGTGTCAAAGCAAAAGAGTGAACTATTAGCAAAACACCATTTAAGCACTAATTTGCAAAATTAAAACAAACCCAAAACGAACAAAAGCTAGAAAATTATAAAACATAAAGACCCATGGTTAAAAACAATTAGCAGAATCAGCACCCTGAACAAACAGTCAAAGCTACAGTCAAAGTGTTTTAGATCATCAGCGTCTTCAGGACCCACTTTTAGGTGTTCCCCCGCTGCCACACACCTGATGCATATGAATGGATAATTAACATTCTTGATACCATGAACACTTGCTATCAATAATGCAGTCAGGTGAATCAGGTGTGAAAAGGACACGTCTAAAATATTATGAAGAACTTGAATCAAACAAACTGTTGTTGACCTCAACTGGGCCAGTCAAGCCCAGACCCAGGTTCAACTCAGAAGACTCATTGAAGCATCTGTTGCAACATGACAAAATGGGGAAATTAAGTGTGAACATTTGTGAACGTTATTGCACGGTGCACATAAGGCCTTACAACTTCAATATGATTCACATTTGTGCAGCACAGGAGTAAATATGACCAGCGTTTCCTGCCGTGGGTGGGCCCACAATAACAAGTGTGAGACCTTTTTCTCACACATGCATGATCAGAGAATGTGCACCGCAGCTACACGTGGGCACACACTTCCATGCCCAGCTTGAACCGACCATCTTGAATGACTCACAGTACCCAAACTAGAGAGTAAGAGCAGACTGTGAATGCAGCAGCTGTGCTTTTTGAACGTCTGTGCGAGTCAGGTTAATATTTGCTGACATTATGGTTAAGCTCTCTGGGGAGAGGGTAAGCTCTGTCTTTCCGGCTGTGTGTGTGAACATGTGTCGCACCTGTCTGACAAGCACTGCCTCCTCTCGATCGTGTTTTTCTTGGCATCTTGGAAGCAATGCGCCTTAGAGGAAGGAGCGTGTATGTGTGTGGGTGTATATTTAGGGTGAGGGAGGTTTTCACCTACCTTAAACAGACTTTCTGTCAGTCTCTTCCTGATTATCGTCCACAAAAAGGCGCAAAAGAAAAAGAGGGCGATTTCGGTCCAGGTGATGTATGCGTTATCCAGGAGGGTCCGTTTGGAGAACTCCAGACCGCAGTGGCTACAGTCCCTCCATGCGCCCAGCATGGCGCTGGAGCCTCTGGTGATGAGCTCCCAGTACCCCGGCATGGGCTCGACTTCCACCGGCCCAGCGCTGCCCATCGCTGTGACAACAGAGAAGGTAAAAAACCCGGAGAGATGCCTCCAGCAGAGGAGCAGAGGGAGTCCAGACTGACCGCTGACTAGGCTTGTTGGCTCAATAAAGCACCCAGAGCAAGCTTATCTAACAAGCTTATCCCCTCTTTAGGCGCCTATTTTTTTGTTTCCCAAATTAAGACATGGGCCCATTCTTTGCTCTTTTATTGGAAAAATCTCCGGGGCCAGATCAAACCAAAGGCGGTGATTAAAATTTAAATAGAAATTATAACCACGCCAAATTACAGGAAGGGCTTCTTGGAGTTAATTTGACCCATCTGCGGCAGCTTGGTGGTTCATCCCGCTCATCATTCCGCTACGCACGCGGCTCATCTGCGGCAGGTTAGCCGCCTAGCTTACAATAAATCAAACGGACAACGCAGAGGAGGAAGCAGCTTCCCCGGTGTTAGCGGGACATTAGCGGGTGAATAAATTGGCCTTTAAGCCGAGCGCAGACACGGGGGCACGCAGCCCGGCCACACTATTGTTGCCGCTACGCTGTCAGAGACGCGCTCTCATCTCGGACCGCTATCCGCCTTATATAACGATCCTGTGCCGTTTCATGAGGGAGCGCGACCGCTCGGAGGCACGGGCAAGTTATTCCGGTGAAAATAGAAATCAGACTGACATATAATCCGGTATATGAAGGCATGCGTCGTTTCTTCTTCTCCTTCTCTTTCTGCGGCGCTGGTCAACGTGTCCGACGCTGGGTTTTGACGAGGCGCTCTCAGCTCCACAGCGGAGATCAACTGGTGCGTTCAAAGAAAGGAGGGCAGTCTGCGTTTATGGCTCAGCTGCGTTTATAAAAAAAAAAATAAAAAAAAAAACTAGCGTAAAGGTGTGACGTATTACTGGCCCGTTATCTTCTTTATGAACTCTCTACTTAGACCACTGAGGAACCGAATGATGGTTTAAAGTGACAGCGCAGAGAAACCCGAACAGCGACACATACAACAGGGGTGTCGAAAGTGCGGCCCGGGGGCCATTTGTGACCCTCTGGAGGACTTTGGACCCCTGACCTGCAAGGTTGAGGCAGACAGACACTTTTTCACCTTTTAGGGCAACATTTTATTTACAGATAAATAACATAATCTTCAAAGAAATAATAAAATATTTTCATTTATTAGTTTTTTTTGCGTTCACATTAATCTTTGAGTAACTTGAATCACAGTTATTGATCTGTTATTACTCAAAAGCAAATCTTGCAGCACAAATAAGAAAAATAAATCATGTAGAAACTGTGGGCTTGTCTTATCTTACAAACCCTTTTTCTTTTTCCCTGTACAAAGATTTACTAAGCCTTTTATACAAAAATCACACTATTTTGCTGATTTAAATTATTATAAATCAATTATATATATATATTTTTTTTTGTTGTTGTTGTTTTTTTTTGTTTGTTTACTGAGCAGATAAGAATGAAAAAAGTGACAAAGTCTCTTTTTAAAAAGCTATAAAATATACATTTTCTCTGGCCCCTTGTGGTTTCAACTTCAGGATTTTGGCCATTATGGCAAAAAGTTTGGACACCACTGACATACAGGTACAGCGAATATGGTCATTTAATTACACAATAATAATTAAATCATACTATATGCATTCATTAGACACAAATTATAAATGAAGCTTTTATTTCTGTTCAGTCACCGCCTTCACCCATGCCTTTATTTTATCCTTTGTTTTGCCTGAATGTTGCCATGTGCCCTAATGTGTCTTTTCCTCTTTATTTCATTTTGTTAGAAACTGTGGAGTACTCACTTTTAACCCAGAAAAGGAATTAGAACAAACTTGGAAACCAGAGACTCTAGTTTATTAGTCACACTTTAGCTTATATTTTAGAAACTGTGGAATACTCACTATTTAGACCAATATTATACTTAGATTAATTTTTAGATTATTATGCAGAGAGACTCCCATTATTGCAACCCAGAAAATGAATTAGAACAAACTTAGAATCCAGAAAAAAAAAAATCTTCCAGAACAGGAACATTTAGTTATTACTTAGAAACTGAGGACTACTCGTTACTTTTACAAATTTAGAGCATACTTAGAAAGTCCAGAGGATACTTACTTATCTACCAACCCTGAATAGGAGTATCTAGTTTATGTACTTTGGATAGATCAACATTATTTTTCTTCTTTTGCTCTTTCCTTTGGTTTGTTATTTTGTTTGTATTTCCTTTTAATTTGTGTAAAGCACTTTGTATTGCCTTGTTGCTGAAAATGTGCTATATAAATAAAATTACCTTTGCCTTTTACCTTTGTCTTGTGTATTTTGGATTTAATTTGAAAATCAAATTCACTCAGTGCATCTGAACAGCTGGACACATGAAAGCACTCTAAAAATTAGCTTAATAGCGATCATCTAATTATACTGCAGGACTTTACACCTGTCCACACTGCCAGCAGTACTAAATACCTGCTTTAATAACCCTGGTATCACTGTGCTTGTGTGGCCAAAAAACCTGACTGAAGGTGAGACACCAGACCCAACAATGCAGATAATCTGATGTAATCGACGTAAGGAGAACCCAACCAAGCACCGAGAGCTACTTTTCCAGTAGCTGTTATTTATTCATGGTTATATCCTCGTCTTCTAAGAAGCTTAATTGTGTCTTTATTTGCAGCAGGTCATAATTAAAATAAAAGAAAAACTCTTAAAATACACATTCCTTGTAAGAATGTCCACCCATTTTCTGATTCAACAAGCTGTACTATCTGTACGTCCAAAATGACAAATATTTCAAATTCGATTTATTCAAGTAGATTTTTACCCATATCAACACAACCGCTCAGTGTTTTTTCCAATCATTTATTAACATTTCAAAGGAATGCTTGTATAACAAATGCGGCTATCCCTACAATAAATGTAAATGTGTAGGGCCTGAGGAGAAATGCAGATATATATATGAATTTCTAGTGCGGTTTAAATACAGCCAAGGTTTTAAAGGGGAAAAAACCCCATCAAACCCAAACACATGACAGGGAGAAACAGGGTTATCTTCATGGTCATACCCCCAAAAGTCCACTTTTGAAGGAATTTTGTAGGAAAACAGAAGGTCTATGCCGTAACGGTGGGGGCGTACTGCATTGCTAGTCTGTCAAACTCATTCTCCTGCAAAAAACAACAACAAAAAAACAAAAAAACAAAATAGTGAGACACCAGAAACACCAAACTCTAGTTATTAAACTGGCACGTCTGTATCAGTCAGGTTGTTAACCTATTTCAAGCATGTTTATGTATGTTTCTACTCTAGTGTGATTGCAACACAAAGTGACAGTAGAGGGTGAAGGTTTAATGCCCTGCTCGGCTTAGATCCAAGGATACTTGCTGCCAACTTAGCACAACAAACAGTTCTGTAACTATTACAAAACAGGGAAGTTGAGAAAGCATGGCAGAGATTCTCACTTAAAGTGTAAGTGGATAAGTATCTTTCTCTAAGTGCATAATCCAGCTGTTACCTTGGCAAAATAATCTTTGAGGAACGGGTGAGCTTTGTGTGCATCTTTCAGCTGGGAGAAATACCGATTGGTGACCTGTGAAAACACAAACACACAATGCTTGGTGTCGGTACGAAGGATTATTAACCAGGAGGAGCCTTAAGCAAAGTATTACCAATAGCCAGAGACATTTGCATGCCAGCTTCTGCTCTTCTACAAGTCTGAAGTAGAAGAGGCTCTGTTGCCAACACTGTCCACTGAACAGAATTTTGTAAAATTTAGACTCTAAACCTAACGCAAATAATAATCTGCATAGGAAAATGTATATTCTGCAGCACCGTAGTTGCTTCTTGCTATTCTTTAAGACAAACTGTGTCCTAAAACTAATGCAAGCTGTATAGCTGATATTTACTTGGGCTCTGTGTGACCAAACCAACAATTTTAACATTAAAAACCTTAATGATCAGTAGACTTAACACATTTTTAAGATCATTCTCTAATTACCTTTCCCTTTTCCTTCCAATTCGCTAAGAAATTGTCTCCAAGTTAACCTTGAGGGAGGTGTAATTATTAGTCGTTTTTGCAACTGCAGACATGTTAATGATGTCTCCGTGATAACAGTCACCGTTCTAGCACGCTGCAATCACGCCCAGCAAAAGTAAGTCAGATTATTCTCCCTTTTATCTTATGAACTCTGACTCTCACACCACTGAACAGCAGATATGCCTAAGTGATTGGTACAAGATGTTAGCAGTAAGCAATGTTCTGACTTAATCAAAGCAAACAGGACATTGCTTAAATGTGCACGTTTCATTTAGGCATGAAGGGTCACAAAAATGTCTGAGTGTTCTTTATAGATTTGTCCCAGCTGACGGCTGTCCTTGCAGAGACCTCTATGAACTTTGGTCTCACCTCCGGTGGTTTGCCCAGGTGCTGCGTCAGCACTATGAGGTTGATCAGCGTCTCAGGATGGCTGCTGTCCTAATAGGGATAAAATAACATACAAAGTGAGTTATCAAATCCAAATACATAAAGATGATGTTGCAAACAAACGCAAGTAGAAGCGGCACACAGGACATCTCCGAATTAATCAGTAAACTATAAAATGCTGCCTTTTTCAGCCATGCAAAACTGAAAGCCACATCATACCCTTGTTAAGTTCTGCCCGTTAGGTGAGAGATAACATCAATAAATAACTGTCACTTGGTAAAAATTTAACCTTTTCACATCGCTGAAATGTGACTAGTAAACACGAAGCCCTGCTGCTAAGCTGCTAAGGTGTGAATATTAAAAGTGGACAGGTGCATCAGCTTAAAATTATGAAACAGATTTTTGGTAAGACCTAACACGTTTACAGATAAAGTAAGAAATTACTGTACCATAGAGTAACCCTTTTTTTTTTTTTTTTTGCATGATCGTTTAAAATAAATGCATTTGCTGCCATCTGCTGGTAAATGACAAAAAATGCATTTTATTTATATTTATGAAGCACTGACACAGTAATAGAAAGAAAGCTAACAAATCTGACTGATGAGGGTTATTTAATGTTTACTTTAGATGTGTACAGACACTCGGAAGGCAGACACAACACAGTTGTTATTACAGAGGCTGCTTAGAGAAACACATTCTGCAATTGCACCAAACGCTATTCTATCCAAGCAACACTACTTATCAAGTTAACTGGCAAGTCTATGGGATCACAATAATTTGCACGTAATATTTTGTCTGTAGAGGTAATTTAAAAGCAACCAAAGCCTGCTGGATTTTTGCACAGTGTTACGGCCCCTGTCATTAAAACAATACCTGGAGGTAAAACTGCTGCCTCTGCAGCCTCACTTGAAACGTAAACACAATCTGATGCATGGATAGTTTTTAAATTTAGGAACACTTCATCTCCTCACAGTGTTGAGAGAAAATTACACTCTGTTCAGGATGTCAGCACTTTGAGCTTGAGAACAACATTTCCATTTTTACATTACATTTTCTAAGAAGAAGAAACACAATGTGACATTTTTAAATCTAACAAATGGAAACATGTTTCTGGAAGTGAGAGTGGGTTAAATCTGACACATTTTAAAAGACCTTTATCTTTTGGACCCATTTCCTAACTTCAGCACCTAACACCAAGTTGAGTCCTCGAGGGCTACAATCTAGCAACTTTCAGATAGTTAGGCATCAAATAGTTATGATAGTCAAGTAATAACACCCAAATTCCTAACATATTAACCCAATCAGGACTAAAAGATGCATACAAATTATAGAAAAGATGTATGAACAAATGTGTGATTTAAGATCTACCTAGTTGCAACCATTCAAAATCAAGACCTATATAATTTTAAGATGTTGCAAAAATCCTGCAAAAGATCTTTACATAAGCTTAAAAAGTAAAGTTGTCTATCTTGAAAACAATGAGAGAAGATATAAATAAAAACTATTGTTTCAATTAAAGAAGTAAAAGTGTGATTGCTCCCTACTTCTGAAACATTTTTGGTCAAATCTCCAAAAGGCTGCACAATTCAAAATTAGATCCGATACTTTCCACAAAAGAAAATGCAATCATAAAACAGTTCAAAGAATATCAACGGTTTGCCACCTTGAACATCTTTGTTCAAGGTGGCATCTCTTGAACAAAGATGCCACCTTCTGCTTCAGCAGGCTTTCACTAAAGACTCATGTTCACACAACAATGTTCAGTACATAAAACAATCAGTTTGACTAGCAAGAAAAAAAGAAAACAAACTGTTGTCTGACCTTGTCGAGAGCCTCCTGCAGCACTCCTTCTGCCTCCTCCCACTTGTTCTGAGCCATGTAGCAGGCAGCCTGGCCGTTCAGCAGCAACAGCGTAGACGAGTACTTATCAGACATCTCCTGGAAGATGTAATAGGCGTCCTGAAGCTTCTCTCCACCCTGAAATAACAAGCGAGTGTTTGCCAAAAACTTAATCAGACACAACATAAAAGCTGACAGCTCATTAAAGAAGACTTCAGTTGTTTGCAAATATGAATTTTGTCTATGCTGCTGATGTTATAAAATTAACTGGTGTTTTTTTGTTTGTTTTTTTTTTTTTCTCCTCACCACAGCAATGTTAACCCAGGCTGTGGCCAGCTGGGTCAGTGTGGCGTCCTCATCCTGCTCCTGCATCTTCTTCAGTTCCTTCCTGTTGAGGAAATTTCACTAGATTAGAGAATATTCACAACCAATAATTACCAATAGCTGCTAGAAATTGAGATTTAAAATTAAAATACAAGATTATCTTCTTTAGCTTTTTTTTTTTTTAAATAGTTATTCTTTCAGGTCATCAAAACAAAGTTCATCATCAACTACATTGCAAGACCTCTTGTTTATATTTCTTTAAGTTTACAGGATGTCAAACTACAACTACGAACCTTGCCAGGTCAACACGGTCCAGACTGAGAAGCACCTGAATGGTCATGGCCATGCTGCAAATAAATTCAGATTTAGGTTCAGTTTGATCCATTCCATAAAAAAGAACAACGTTAACAAACTTTGGTGCGCAAAACAAAGAAACTCATTGATGCTAAAGCAGATTTTTACATACAGTATTCATATTTGTCATAATAACCTAAATGCCAACAAGAAACTGGCATGCATTTGTAGCAAATCGTATTACACGAATCCATAAAGTGGCCTTTTAGAGAGAAACTCAATAATCTTTATGGATAACACTAAAGCCAAACTGGTACTGCTTGATATTTTCGGTGGAGATCAATTGTTATTTTCTAACATTGAAACAAGTAAAGTGCTTCTTTTGATTTGCCCTCACCACTCCAGACTTTCTCCTTGGTGCAGAGTTCTGAGCGCAGCGTCCGCGTTCATCTCATGGTAATAGATGGAGGCAGCCATGAGCAGGAAGGTGGTGTTGGCTGCATCCACACTCTTCGCCATCTTCTTGTCCAAATCAACAACAATAGCATCCCTGAGCAAAAGCAAAGAGGAGAAAGTTTTGATGGAAATCTTTGGTTTTGTTTTGTTGGTTTTTTTTTTTGCGTCTGTTAGCATCAAAACTGGGTATCAAGCTAAAGCTAACAACCACTACAATTTATTAGGCTTAAAATGCATTTGTAAAGTCAACTTGAATAGAAAATTTAGCAAAAACTAGGTCAAATGTATCATAGATTAAGTTTGATTGCTTATGAGAGAAAGCTCATTAGAGACAATGAGAAAACACATTAAAAAAAGTGGAAAAATCTAGTAATTACTAGGAATTTGTTGTCCATTAATAGTATCAAATTCCATCTCCATTCCTACCAGACGCACTGCAAACGTATGGTGCATGGAAAGTTCAGAGCAAAAGTGTTATCTTGCACTAACAAAAAATACAAGTTTAACTTACTTAAGAAAAAAGGAGGGGTAATAAAGCCAAATACATTTAAATATGCAGAAAGCAATGGTTCTGTATATTTTCTCAAAAAACATTAGTAATGGAATTATTGAGCTTTTTGAGAGGTAAGAGATTGTCAACTAAGAAATGTTAACACACACACATCTATATAATTTATAACCACGGACTCGTTGACGTGAATGTCAAATGCAAGCTTTTACCTTTTACTCTCATTGGACAGAAACTCTGCAAACATCCTTACGGCTTGGAGCTCAGCTGAAGAGTTGGTCTTGATATCGTCCAGAACAACACCATACTTCCTCTGTTAATACACAGAAACTCACAGTTCAGGGTGTGGACAAGGCTTATATTCACCAGAATAAACTCGCGATAAGTTTATGAATGGCTAAAAAAACCCATCGAGTAGCAGAAATCTGTCACTTCTTACCTGAGCGATGTACGCTCTGTACAAAAACATGTCTCTTTCAATCTCCTTCTCGGGTGATGACGGCTTAAAAAAGAATTTGGAGATTAAAGTGGAAAAAGTCATTCAGGCAAATGTTTGGAGAAATCATAAATACCAATATTAGCTCGTTTATTAGCATAGCGACTGTTAGCCAAACGAAAACGAGCACAAAATAAAACCGATGCGAACATTTTTAAGTGTCAAGATTAAGTACATACCTTCACCTTCTGAGCCTCGTTAATACATTGTTGATAACTGCCGATATAATAAGCATTTTTTACATCGAATAGCTCATCAACATCTCCCTGCTGAGCCGCCATGTTGACTACTGAAACTTCCTGACACGTCGCAAAAACACGTCTCTTCCTGCGTTCGACCGAGGATTCTGGGAAATGTATTTTCCAGAAAATAAACACAGAATTCTTGCCTAAAAATCACTTGCTTTTCCAAATGTGTGTTTTGATCAGTGTTATCACCTAAAACAAGGATAATTAATCTCTCTAACTCTCTAAAGACCCCAAATTAAGCTCCTCAACCATAGGTTAATAGAGTTAATATAGCCAACATGCTGTATGTTATAGCACATATAGCTGTATACATTATACCACCAGAGGGCGCTCGAGCTCTTACATTTCACACAAACTTGCTGTAGTGGTTCAGTATGATTTATACCGTTCATGTTCTAGTGTTTCTGTTCTAACGAGAGTCTTACGTGTTTAAGATGAAACTAAGTGGTATGCAAGTTTGTAAGGCATGTGGGGAAAAAAGGGGTTAAACAAGGATAACAAACATTGGGTATTTCCCCAACCTCTTTAATGTGATGGGGGGTGGGGGGGAATCCTTAGTCTTGCAAACATCCGCTCATGACTTTTTTTCTTCATCCGTATCAGTTGACAAGCATGTTCTCATTAGACATTGTGCATGAAAATCGCAAATGTTGATTTAACTTATGTCAAAGTGTGCCATAAAACTTAACGAGCCATAAATTTAGTGATGAGAGAACGGCTGCTCCACACAGTTCCTGTTCATTGTTCCCTCAGTACCATTTCCTCTGGGAAATTTGGAGCCGTGGGACTGGGACCTGGACAAGGATAATTACTGGAAACGCTAATGGGAAGGAGGGGGGCGGACGCTGATTCTAAATGGTCTTTTTCTTTTTTGGCCTGACTGGGTTTGCCCACTCCTCTGGTAGCTCGTCTATTGGCCCAATCCAACATCAATCTGCTGAGTAACCAAGTCCCCCCTCAAGTTTGAAACTTTTTTTTTTTTACGAAGAGGAGAAAGACTCCGATTACACGAACAGCAGCAAACCTGTAACTGATCTCACAGCCTACGAGGGAAGAAAACACTATTTTAATAATTCACAAATCTTGCGCCTGGTGGCTTTACGGTTACAGAACAGCAAAAGGGCATTGAGAATTGGACTTTTTTTTTTTATTTATAGCGGACACCCAACAAAAATCTGAGAAGCATGTTGTGAAGCGACAAGGATGTGAAGAGCTGAGCGACCCTGTTGAGATTAAAGCTTGTCAACTTCTGCGTCTGACCCAAGGTGAGTGCTGTCCGGCGGCCCCGCTGTGATCTTAACGCTCCGCAGGTTTTTAATGAAACGTCTCCCACCAAACAGCAGCAACATTACCCGTAAAACTTCTGTCATCACAGGCCTGGCCTCTAACAACACAAGAGTGGTGTAAATAAGGGTTCGATAAAGGAGGAGTTCAGTATTTAGTGAGCGAAATCTAGTCTATCAGCGTGGTTAACGGCTGTTTGGAACGTGACGAACGCCATGTTTAACGGAAGTAACGGTCAACACTTTGATTCAGACATCATGTTGATAAAGACAGCTCGCAGCTGTCTTGGGTGGGAGTGTGTGAACCGTCATGTTTGCTCAGTTTACTCGGCTTCTGATGAAAACTGCACTGCTGTGTGCTAAATGTCAGTAATTCATGTTGAAAGTCAGCTCCATGTTTTACCCGTGTCCCTTACACTCAGAATCTTTGTCTTACAACCAACTAATCAGCAACAAAACGCTGCCAAACCGTGAGTTTCTGGGTCATAAAACTGCAGTGCCTTTGAAAGCATGCATACCCTTTGAACCTATTAAAAACTCAACTTATATTATTGTATGGGATTCCAAATGTGCCAAAAATGTTTTCTCCAATTCTTAAATGTTTTAAATAGTAGTAATAATTTTTTTTTTAAACCCACTGTTAACTTGAGAGTTGAGCATTAAACTCTATAATTTCTTCCTAAAAGGCCGACATTGCATTTCAGTATGGTCATTCCTTACATTAAAGGTGGAAATATGTTTTGCAACTCTAAACTGCACAAATTAAAAGTTGTCTTTTCCTATAGAAACTAGATCTTAAAATAATGTTTATTAGACGTACTGCAAACCACATGTATAGGCACTACCATATTGAAATCCCAGCTTCTTAACTTGTAAAGGTGTCACCTTGGGTTTGAAGTGAATTCAGTTAATTCTGACTTCCCAGATACCTGGAATATAGCATTATTATTATTATTATTATTACATTACCAAATTTTGTATGGGAATTTAATAATAAACTGAGTAAATGCATAAAGACATGATTTCAATATTTACTTTTTCCTTTGTATATGTCGGCATTATTACAGGTTAAGATTTTAAATATCAAAAAGTGAGAAATTCTATATTTACATTCAGTTTATGTTTAAATTGAATGCATATTCAGCTTATGCATAAACTGAATATGCATGTACATATGCAAAAACTGAAGTAAAAAAAAAGCTCAAAGTGGCAGTAAATAAGCACAGCTGGAAAATTTGTCAAGGACTCTTCTTGGAAGTACCACGCACATGGTAATGTCTTTAAGGAAGAGAACAAAATGAAACTTTTTCGCTAATAAAACACACTTTCCCCGCAGTGAAACATGGAGGTGGCAGCATCACGCTGAGGTCATGCTGTTTTGTAGCATAAAAATGTTCATCAAAGTTAACTTGATCAAGCAAACATAGAGCAATGCCACTGTGGAATGAAGAACAGGCGAAAATGTATTTTAGATGTGCAAGGCTGGTGGAGACGCACCCCAAAACACGTGCAGCTACAAACTCCAGTGAAAGTCCGCAGTGCAGCTTAGACTGAATACGAACGCACACACCACACCTTTCAGACTGCGCGCATCGTTTTCCTTTCACTTCACAATTGCGCACTACTCTGTGATGGTCTGCTACATAAACGCGCAATAAAACATTGCGAGTTGTGGTTGTAACATAACAGCTTACCACAGTAAAGTGATTTCATTTGTAGTGAGATTTCATCGAGACCCACCCGACCAACGGCAGATTACGAAACGTTTCATCCCCACCAAAATAATCCCTATGCTTTTGGGGGCTAATCCAAAGTTTACTCCAACCGATGCTGCAGACGGGGGTGGGCAAGACATATGGCTGGCAAACAGTGATATGTTTTGTAACGCATTACTGTTTACATTGTAAAAGGCTTTACTCAACAAAACAAGGCCTGTGTGCATATGAATGGCCCCTCTGTGCAGGCAGGGCTCTGGCAGGTAGCAGTGCACATTATCATGCACAACCCAGACAGACATGTCAAATGAATTACAACCTGGGATTTGGACCCCGGAGTTGGACTCGCTCCGAGCATTAGCTGTGTCGGTGGTGAAAATGATTTTGGCGTTTTTCAGCCTACTCTGTATTTTAGTTGCCAGGGCTTCCTTTGTGTCTGGCAGCCGCAGCTGTCAGTCGGCAGAGCTGAGAGAGAAGATGAGAGCAATTGGAGTATTGTTATATAATAGCAGATATTTTGTGGGTTTTTTTTTTTTAGGTTTATTTAACAGGAACAGACATAATTCATAGATGTGAAGAATAACACGTTCCCAATGCGAGTATCATCTCGTTCGAGGTCATCTGAATCAATTGGGTTATTATCGGTACAAATAAATTCCCACCACTCCCAGTCTGTAGATGCACGGCAGCACGAGTGTGCACTTTGAAGCTTCTTTTTAGTTTAATAAAAATGAGATAAAGGTTAGAGACACGTGCTTTGATGTATGAATGAGGATAATCTTTTAATTTCTTCATTTCTTTGAGATTCAAATCTGTTGCCTCTATCAAAGAACCTGCAGCACATATTTCATTTCCTCTTCTTCTCTGCGGTGCAGTCTTCAGAAGAAAAAAAAAATTAACCATCAGGTCAAACCTCAGTGACGGTCAGAAATAGGAATAGAAATAGCCTGATTAGTCAATCTCTACTTGGTACTGTAGAGACGTCTTCAGTGTTTTCTAAGAGGTGAAGACAACAAAATGATGATGGAAACTATAGGAAAATTACATTTCCCAGGGGAAGAATGCATTTTCAATGCTTGTTTGAGCGAAAAGTAAAAACTTAGAATAGCAAAACTTGTCACAGAGCAATCGGATATAAGTAAAGTCTTAAGCACGAAAGAGGAAAAAACAAAAAACAAAAGTTGAAATGGAAACCTCATAGTCTAGTCTGGTTCTGTTGCACTGAGGAAACTCGATGAATTCCTGTAAATGTTTAACCTTTATGTTGGGATTTTTACTGCCACATAGTAGCAGCAGTGGGGGTTTTTGATGTTGGCGCTAAAGTTTCCCATCAAGGGCGCCATTTTGTTGGGGGGGGCAACACAAGCACTTTTAGTGATGTTCAGTCTGTAGAGATTGGGGATTGTAAGAAAGCATGGCCATACGACACTAATAACTCCAAAATGTTTATCTAATGCAACATTTCCAATTTAATTTGAAGGACCGTGGGATGCATTTGATTTGACAATTTCTAGCTCAAAATCTACAGATTTAAAACGCAGGTTGTGATTTATTGAAACTTTTTCTTCAAATTCTGAAGTAATGCCTTCTTGGCATCAGTAAAAAAGTTACATTGAGAGAAAAATGAAGACTATAACATAGTTACTGTAACTCCACAGCTATTTGTGAAACATTATTTATGTTTTCTGAAACATATTGTCTAGCTAAGAGGAGGTTCTCGCCCACCACGAGATTCATGACAGGATTTCATCCATAACGGCTCAAATTAAAGACAATAATCTGTTTTGTCGTTACTGAAAGTGGTCAGAGGTGTTTTTATGCGTCTTATTAGAAGTGGACATGACATCTCCTTGCTCTTAAACACATAGTTCAAATTCATTAAGGCTCTGTTATTTTAAGGTCAAACAATTTGAGAGAGGACACATTTCTTTCAACCTTTTGATCCATAAATTGTTAGTGTTGTGCTAAAGGCGTGTCAGCAGGAGTAATTTGCTTGGTAAAGATCGTTTCTGGTAGAGTGGGCGATATTATGAGCTTCAGACAAGAAAATGTGCCATAAGAAACTTAAATTGTGATTCTATGTACACTGTGAAATATAAGACAAAGGTTAAAGCAGTTTTTAGTAGTTTATTGTCTTAAGATTTATTTGACATTTAAAGTGTTTCCAGCTGAAATTAGTGGGACGTTGTTTGCCCTTAAAGAGTGCAAGGAAGATAAATGATTTGAAAGCACGCCACTTTCATTTTTATTTTTTTAGAAGAGGAAATACATTTTATAAATAGCAGAAGTAATAGATTTCAGGTCCCTGCTCTAATATTACATATGTTTTTAGATGGTAAAAAAAAAAAAAAAATCTCAATGCTCTTTTGCACTCACTCAAATATTCCAACTAGGACTACAAAAGATGGCTAATAACACAGATCTGGAACAATTCAAATGCTTTCTAATGAGAAAAGAAAGCTTCTTAATCTGATGAATCTGTAGGCAGAAAAGCATCAGATTTAAAATCTCTTTGCAGTAGGTTTCAGCCAGAGCTGGTTTTAATGACTGCTTGCTTTTTCCTAATTAACAAAAGCTTTGTGCCTCACAACTGCTCTGTCACTGTTTCATCGCGGCATGACTGAGAAAGACGATAAATATAACAACAATACTTGCACAGCAGGATTAAGCAGGGGCTTGTAAGCCTCATCTATGTATATTGCAGCGTAACCGTGTCCCGAGTAGATCCCCCTCTGAGCATTTTTTTATTTTATTTTTTTCAAACTTGGACAATACTGTCACGCTGTGCAGCACTCCCTGCGCTGCGTTATTAAGAGCAAAGCTCGAAAACCTCCACAGTAATCCGGGAGACGTTGTCGCTCCTGCTGAGGAGAAATCCATGGTAACTCATTACCACGACGAGAAAGGTGTTTGACCTTCTTTTACAAGCCAATAAAGTTCAACTGGAAGCAGTGGTGGCCCCTGGAAACATGAAACACTCTTGAGTTTTTGTTGGCCTCGGCTGATCTGAAAGCACGCCGCGGCCCGACGGTCTAACACCGGCGACATTGTTTGAAATAATCGAGCCGCCGATGGAGTCCGCTAATAAAACCGGACTCACTTTAGATTCCACTTGAGTCATCTGTTGACTCACAGTGTCCTTCTCAATTTTCCCTGATCGCTATCTGTGCTGCCCCTGCGAACCCGAGCACGCTTGTATTTGTCAGCCTATTAGGCGCCAAGTTAGAAAATTATGCTCTCTGTGCTTGAGGTGAGGACAATTAGTCATAATGTGTCCCGCTCTTATGGTGGCCTTAATTAAAATGTCAAAGGCCTTGACATAAGCCGTAGCTCAAGCACTGGTTAGCCCCTTGATTATGTCTCCCATGATCTGCAGAGCTGTTAAGATGCTAATTATACTGTAAATAATATATAATTTAAAACGTAGACATGCCAGTTAAAGTGAAGTTATCTAAGAGTGGGCAGCTCTGGTGATTCCTTATTCTTTTTTTTTTTTTTTTTTTTTTTTTACCTTTAATTTCAAATGAGCTTGCTTGTACCCATTAATTAACAATCCACTTATGCATTTTAATACATGAACAAGTGTTGTGAGTGAGCACAGTGCTGAGCCTCAGGCTGTGCAGCAGCCACTGTATTCTCAGCCTTATTACACATGCCTAACACTGACTGATGTTCCCAAATTAATGCCAGCAGCTCATAGCCACTATCTCTTCCTATATGTGCTGAGCCCAGCTTTTATCCTGGTCTCTCATCTTTTTCCCCCAACCTGTTGCGCAGTGGCAGCCCGCTCTCAGCCTCAAGTCTATTTTAGTTCAAATTGGCAGGCTGAATTATTAAAAGCAGATCCATTATGTGCCCGTGTGTTAATTATTAATTGTTCAGCGGGCTTCTGGCAGATCTGAGAAAACCGTTAAAGGGAAGGGCAAAGTATTTGAGCAGAAGACACTGATTGCCAACTGACTGCCAACGGTTACTGTGCATTAGGAAATAAAAATGACAGAGCCATAATTACAATGCAAAGATCCAAAGCCAGGGTTGTTTCATGCACTCCTGAGCGTGTTGCATCTGCTCAAACATTGCAGTTGCTCCTCACAAGTCAGACCCGCTACACAACGATGAGTACAGACACACAGGCCTGCCAGAGACGGTTTGTTAACACATACGATGCTCCAAGCTGCGAGTATCCATTAGCAGTCAGCACCGCCTCCGTTACGCAACATCTCAAGAGAAGAGAAGAGAGGAGAAGAGTGAGACTGCAAAACTTGATGAGAGATGAAATTGCAGCATGCGCTTTGTCCTGAAATCCCGCAGCCCGGATCTCCAACAGCAAAGTGGTTCCAGTTGTGCAGCTCACTGAAGTGGTTACGTGTCCCTCTCGGAGCACAAAGCGCGGATGTACTTTATAGAACAACCAGGATTTTCTATTGTGTCTTTTAAGTGAAAATAGATTATAAAGCCAAAAGGAGGGAGAAAAATCTGTGGTAAAAGAGGGAAAATAATTGAGCAGACGTCTAATACCTTTGATCACGATTAAACAAGTTGCTTTTTGTCGCAGCTTGATTTGGAGTTTTCTGCTGTCATGTTTGTTTGTTTGTACATGCGGCTTTGCAATGCAGAGGGAGTCAGAGCATGGGTCTAATAGTTTTTATCTTTTACTAAAAAGGACCTTTTTAGAGAATTTTGTGGCAAATGTATGTATATATATAAGCTTTGAGATGCCAATTCCAATTTTAGTCAATACAGATTTCTCTTGAAGAACTATAATTAAAAGAAAACGTACAAGAACAAAACTGAAGGTGTTTTGCTGCTTCGACTTGCCCATCTTTGTATAGAACCGACTTTGTCATATTGCTCTTTTAAAATAAAACTTATAAAGGAGTTGTCATGTAAAACAAAGACAATGATTGCATGAGTGAGTTTTTAAACTGGTTTTAGCATCATACTATAGGTGATTAGCATGACTTGCATCGCTTGAACAGAAGTCTGTGCATACTTTAAAGAACATCAGAGGTGTTGAGAATCACACCTCATTCTGCAGATGTTTTTCCTGCAGAAAACATCTTGAGAACTGTTGAAAACCGGGTCTAACAGGCTCGGCACGTTGGACCCAGCATTATGACAATAAGTGTTGGTTGACGAGGTATTGGATATCTTACTTGAAGCTTACTCGCAGCTTTTTGATCGTTTGGTAGATGCGTTCTGTTTTGCAAGGCTTTTATTTTGCCCTGAATGTGTGAAGAGTCAAACAAGATGAGCGACACCTACAAATTTTAACCAATTCATAAATTTTCCACTGAAAGGTCAAGCATGAACTTTACATTATGCAATAAAGCTATTCAGAAGCACTTCTCTGATCTCAGAAGACAACTTTCAGGAGCTGTCCTCTAATTGTGAAGAAGTATTTAACAGCCTTTTATTGCAGAATCAGTTGTTGGTGATGAGTTTCTCCCTGTTAAATCATGTCTTTTAATGGGCTTTTTGAACTTTGTTGTATTCATTGCTGTTTAAAGGATTGTAACTGGTAATTCTGTTGCTTTCAATTATCTTTCATTAAGAATACAAGATCATTGACCACCAATAAAAGGAGCTTGGAAGTAGGGGCGCACTGATCGATCAGCTGGTCGATCAATCAACCCCATTTTCCTAAATTTTGGGTGATTGGTGAGCGGCTGATGCCTACATGTGAAACCGATCTTATCCACCAATCTTACTTGCATTTCAATAGCCACAGAGCTGCTGCACACTTTGTTGCACACTTTATTGGTGGCTTAAAGTTTTTAATGACCTCAAACCTTGTGATTTTGTAATGTGTGAAACATTAAAAACTAATGAAACTGATTTTTCTAGTTTATATTTGAGAGCACTACCTCATGTTCATCTAAAACAAGTTTGTAGTGTTTCACATGTGTTGATTAATATTCAATAAAATAAGATTGGAATTGAAGGTGTATTGCGACTTCATAGCAGCCCAACAGTGTCAGTTTAAAAAAACTGGTTTCTGCCAAAATCAGTCAGTAGCTCAGATTTTTTGATCTTATCTTTTATATACATATATATATATTAGTGGTCATCCAGAAAACTGCAATCTGTGCAGTCAGTCTTATTACATATGCAACTCCTGAACTTCTACAACTTCAGGAGCTTATTTTAGACAGCAGTCCCTCTAATTTCCTTAAATATGTCTAATGATTTTGGATGCCATCACTTAACTCACATTAGGTGAAAAAAGAACCAGCAAATACCATATATGTCTAGTTGGAACTGAAGTACTTTTCTGAAAGAGCAAGTATTCTCCTCTCTATCAAACTTCATCGCTTCTAGCCAGGTTGCGTGCCAGCACTGGGAAAAGGAGCTGACCCTTTGTTTTAAGGACTGCTATTGTTGTAAGGTAATATGGTTCTGTTATCCCAGACTGGAAACAGGATATCTGTTCATATGCGGACATCTTAGCCAGTGCATTATTCTGTTCTGTAATTAATGGTGAGCTGACTTCCGCTTCTGAATGAGCGACATCCGACCCAACGCTTAGTCCATTCAGAGTCCACTTGGAACAAGTTATATTTCAAGGTAGTTGGTGTCAAAATGGGGTTTCCCAATCATCATCTATCCACTGAAAACAATTATGGATTTAAGGGACTTTCCCCAAGCAGGCTCATATTTTAATTGGATTAAATAAATTAAAATGAAAAGTAGATTGAATGCTGCCATAGTTTTCAGCAGGTTTCCATTTTGCCCCAACATCAGCATGTTTTTTTTTTTTTTCATAAAACTAATTTATAATTTGACATAAAATTGATAATTTAACTCAAATTTGAGTTAATCGGAGAAAGATATTACAGTAAATAAATACAAAATGCTGTTTTTAAAGTTTACTGCGGTTATTTAAAATGGCTAAAATTAGTGTGACGGGGAAAAAAAACAAAATCTGTAAGGACGCTGTACTCTTATTACATCATCGCTGTACTCTTCCATCTCTACTTATAAAACACCTTTGCTTGTTTAAATGAGTTTAAATGTCATTTCTCCCAGTTTAAAGTAGCACTCATTAATCACCTAAACTCAGATTCTCCTGCTTTATGTTAACTGCTGTAAAAATGCTGTTGTGTAAAACACATGTTTTTCCACCAAGTTTTCAAATGATTTGCTCCTGTTTAAGTGATTAAATACACTGGTAAATTATATTAACTCTTCCTACCTGCCTACCAAATCTTTCATTGTGTGTGTGTTTGACATTTGCTGGTTCAGCCACAGTTAACGCCGGGAGAGAAATGATGCCGATGGGTAAATGGAGGCAGACGCACCGTAAAGGTCACCGGCCCGGCTCAAACTGCTAACCTGTTAGACCGAACGCGAGTTAGACAACCACGTTAAGCACTGCTTTCGAAACGTCAACAACTGGAACCGTGAGGGGATTACAAAGCTTTTTTTCTGTTTGTTGTTGCGTGTTCTGGTTCTGTGACCTCCTCCGTCCTAAAGAAGGGAGGATTTGCTCTGATGGAGTTGTCTCTCCCGGGGTCACAGTGCTCCAGTCCACATGACTACTAAATCCCTGAAGAACATGAAAGTCGTGACATTTTCTGCTGCCATCAACCAATCAATTGTTATTCTGTCATGGGAAGTTCCACAGTCCCAGCTGAAGCTTTCCCCCCCTCCTCCTAAGTTGTGGTGGCCCAAGCACTTTTATATTTTTGTGTTGCCGTCCTGTTAATGCTGACTCTTATCGGCATCCCTCAAACTGTCTGTTTCCAGCTTCCTGTCATTTCTCACCCGTCACTTGTCAGCTTTATCGTCTCTGACAGCTGAGTTGAGGTGATGTAGAGGATTTATCTGTGACTCTGCTCAATGTTCCCCGTTTGTAGACAAAAAAATAATAAAAAATGCTACTCAGAATACCTAAAATATTAGACACTGCTGTTGTGATGAATCTGTCTTATCAAGCATCTGAAACTGAAAGGAAACATTTGAAATAAACAAAAATGGCATCATAATTTTTTAAGTTTGAAGAGGAAGGAAATATTAGATGCACCGATGAGGCTTTTAATTGGCCCATAAAGGTTTCCTTTTTACTTTGGTTTTACCTGCTAATTCCAATTTGCATTGCACTTTTATTGTTATTTTTTTCCTGGGGCTACAGCAGTTAAAAGAAAATAATATCTGTGCCTCCATTTAGCTAAAATATTGTGAAATAATCTATCAGAAAATTAGAAAGCTTCCTGGGCTTCCTAAAATTATTTAAAAGGAAAGAAATCTTGAGGTATGTAAACTTTTGAATTTGAGGAAAGGAATAAAATGTTTTCTAAAAAAAAAATTATTTCTTATTATTTAGCAAGTAGGAAAAAAATCCTTTACTTGCCTAAAGCAGCAATGGTTTCGTCTGATTGTCATTCTTACTGAATAGATGAAAACTACATTGAAACACAAGCTACTGTTTGATGCATTTTGAGATCCAAGATGGAGGAGGGAGTAATTAGTTTTGATACATTTAATGAATATAACTGGGGGACATTTTTATAGTATATTTTATCTGCCAATTACTCGTCAGAAGAAGTGTAATGAAACATGGCAGATTCCTTGTCTTGGACTCATTGATTGGTGCATCTCTATTCAAAACTTTCATTGCCGGTTAAAAAAGGAAACACTCAAAGGTGCAATGAAACTGGATCAATACATTAATAAGGATGCACAGGAAGAAAAAAAAAGAAACAACTTGTGATTTGTCTTCATAATATCGTCATCTAAACTTAACCTCTTACTCCAGAGGTAGAAACTGGGTTCTCATTGATTGACCAACTAAGCTTTAAAAATCCTAGAACCTCTAATGCTCGATTGTTCTGCTTCACATTGTTAAACAGAAGAAAAATCAGAAAACGCCTAACCCAACACGCCGCCCAGCTCGTCGTTCAGTCGATGTTTGTCTGCCGCCTTGAATACTGCAACATATTTTAAACATTAGCCTTCAAAGTTGCTAATGCAACAGCTCCCACCTACTTGAATGCTCTCGCAAAGGCTTATGTCACAACTTGGCCTCCCGGGTCACCAAGGCATTGTCGGCTCGCGCTGCCTACACCACACTCAAGACAATCCAGGCTTTTTTTTTTTTTTTTTTTTTTTTTTTAAGATGTCGTTCCAAGATTGTGGAATGACTTGGTAAGCGCGACCAGAACAGGGGCGACCTTGTTTACTGTCAAGAAGCTGTTGAAGACCCGGTTCTTCAGATAGCATTTCCTTCGCTGTACTTCCCTAAAAATCTCTACTGAAGTATTTCTTTGTGCGCTTTGACACCTCCGCACGGCCTTCCTACTAACTATGTTGTTAGATCCTGACTTGTAATTTACTTTGAATAAGGGCCTCTGCCAAATGGATAAACTTAAATATAAACTGAACTTTTTCATTGCAAAAACACAAAATCTTGCCAAGTATTTTTGGTCTGGTCTCTAGTGCACATATCTTAGCACACTTTAAATAAGACAAAGCCAACTTTCAAGTAACTTTTTAGCAAGATGTAGGGGCTTGTTTTAAGTAAATAATTAATTAAAATTGACGATCAAGTGCTAGTCATAAGTGACATAATCTGCCACTGGATCAAGACATTTTTCCCATTTTTTAAGTGAAATAGTCTGCCATCGGAACTAGTGCTTTTTCATTAATTTTAAGTATTTATGGAATCAAAACAAGCTCCTATTTCTCGTTGAAAAGTTACTTGTAAGTTGTGTTTGTCTTACTTTATGTGCACTAAGATATTTGCACTTGAACCAAACCTTCAGATTTTGTGTTTTTTGCAGTTTCGAAGTGAGGTTTGTGTGGATTTTAGTTTCTCAGTCCTGCTTTCAGTGTTTCTTTGTAACTGCTCTTACTCTAATAAATGAAGTGGGGTTTGGAGTAGTGAAAGAAAAGCTCATATACATAAAACCTGCATTAGGTGCGGTCCCTAATGTGTTCATAAAGTTTGGTTTAAATGTATTATTGCTTAAACCAATTCATAATTTAGAAGATTAGTCTCCGAGTGATGGGATTAGTTCTACACTCACTTCTTAATGGACTCTTGCACTTTTCCTGGGAATCTCTGAGAGAATAACACTGTATCCCCCTCATCTGCGCCCTTTAATAAGCCCTGGATGGTGATGATGAACATGTGACAAACAAGGCCTCAAACTGTCATCATTAAAGTCCTGATTGATGTTATGCCACAAGCTGTGGCTTTCTGTGTAATTGCAAAATTATATGATGTTGGTCTCTGGGCTGTTTGGCAAAATAACTGAAGGAAACCTCAAAATCACATAAAGTTCTTGGTCATGGGTGCGTTTCCATGTCAGAATGTTTTAGTTTAAACTTTTTTTTTTTTTTTTTAAACATTTTCTCTGCATGTGAGGACAATGAGTACTTTTTTTTAAAAACTACTTACACTGGCTAATGTTATAATCCTTTTATAATTTGTTGAGCCTCCGTTCACTTCATTGCTCTCAAGGACCTTATGAAAAAGCTGGATGCCACAGCTGATGGATTCCATATGAATACATTGAAGTGACATCCAAAGTGTCCCCATACAAACAGCAGCTTTATCTGCTCTGAAACTCAGACACCTCAAATTAATTATGGATATCTTGATTTCTTTTCATCTCGCTCGAAAATCCTCCCAGACCCGCCGAGGAAGGCCAGATAAGTTATTTTATTGTCTTCGCAGTCTGTTTTAAGCTCCATCCCTCAGTTGGGCTGTCACACTGACTTGACAGGGCTGTCTGTACCTGCAGCAGGGCGACAGAGTCCCTGCTTCCATTACCTGAGCTCATGCACTGTCACAAGACATCCATCACACATTGTGTGAGGTCTGGCTTCATTTCCATGAGTTACCTCTGCCGAGCCGCTGTCTCTTTTTGAGCGAGACGTCGTCGGCTGGTTCGAGGCGACCGTGCGAGTTCTGGCTGCTCTCATTAGAAGTGCCGAGCTCCCGGCAGCCAGGCCCATCGCTTTAAGCGCAGATGTTTGGTTTTTTTTGCGCTGATCAGCAGGCCTTGTATATTCTGCCACATTGCTGAGCAGCGCTTTCTCCTGTCACGTCTTGTTTTGCTTCAGATCTGCTAAAGTCTTGCCTCTCTAAATACCGTGGAGACACCGTGTCAGGGTTTGCTGTCTGCAGCCACTGCACTTCACAGACCATTTAAGATTAGGTGCCTCACCACTTTCATGCTTCGCAGCCACGCATGTACACAGATTTTATTCTAAAACCATGTTTACATGGAGCATTAAGCTTTCTTTCCTTGGGGGCAACAGGAGTGTGACGGGTCTTTGCAGTGGCATGCAGAAGAGACAACTTTAGTGAATAAAGTATGATTTTCAGAGGACATTAATTTAACAGGCGAGTGTATAACCCGATGGGCCACATGAGTAAGATCCTCTGGTTTGCCTGTAATAAATGTAAAAAAAAAAAAGGATCTGATGTTTTGTTGCAGAGTTAACTGGGATATTGGACTTGGCTCAGGTTCAGTTCACCCCTTTACTCGTCAGGTCTCCCACTTTGTACTTACACTTCACTTTATCTATACGAACCAACCCATTTTGTTTGACTGTATATCTGTGGTAATACAGGGTATCTATGCAGTCTGAAGAATGGAATTTGTGTTGTTTTCCAGGTACAAAAAAGAACATCTGGACCTTACCCTGATTGCTGATGATCCATTCTGGTTTTATTTGTAGTTTGCGTTGGTCACGATTGGTTGGCTTCAACTTATTCACGAGGACCCCACGTCCTAGGTAGATATAACATCTAGGGAGTTGTATAAATGCCAGTGTAATATTATTTTTTATTTTGCTACTTTATAACTTTTTCCTTTTCACACAATGCATCACTTTTGCTCAGAAACGTAGACAATGAGCAAGTTTTGCTTGGGGGTTTTGGAGGAAGCTGCTTTTGGAGGAGGTTTTTATACACCTGCTTATTCCTGGCAGCGTTCTGGCGGTGAGTAAGCCCCTCTCCCTCTGGATGAGAAACAACCGCACACATGGATCATATCAGGAGGCTTCTCTGTTGGCAGGACACGGGGCTCAAGGCAGCGCTCACCCTTTCAGCTCTGGATAAATGATTTCCAGATGTCCCAAACAAATGGACAAAGGATTCATTGGCGATTTCAACATTGCCCAGTTCTCTTGTATTTCATGTGGAATTTCATCCCCTTTGTTATTATTGAATAAAAGTGTCGTTCTTTGCTGCTCATCTCGTGAAAAGACTGTGCAAATGTCTTGGTGTCACTCAGATGCACCCTCGCCTGCTGCCGATGTTGAGAAAGCTATGCACTGGTGGCAATAAATACTCCACGAATCTCCTCTTCTCACCTGGTAGTAAAAGAAATGCAATGACTTATGAGTTCGTACCAGTTAAATTCACATTTGAATTAAATTTTTAAATAAGAAAAACATTTTATAGCCTAAAATGCAGTAATAAAGCATTCCTACAGCATATATGCTTAATCATTTGTAGCAAAGGATGCAAAAATACTAAAAAATACTTCTGACACCAACATGTGTGAAGTTTTCTGTTGGACTTGACATCAGTACACATTAGTGTAGTGCTAATCTTTTTACTATTTTTGGGGGGTTGACCGATTAATAATTGGAAAGAAAATGGTGGTCAGTAGGAGATTTTTTTTTAAAGAATTTGAACTGAGTGAAGCTAAAACAGTTTTTTTTTAATTATTATTAATGTAAAATGTATCTATTTTTTTGTACAGTTGACTTGAATTCTGCATGGTTTATTTTACCAAATGGCCTTTTCTAAGTCTTTATACTCCAGTTTAATAATTTTCTTAATTAGTTGACGATTATTTCAATAATCAACTCACCATGATCAACCTGATTAATCGTCTCAGCCCTAGCTTACATCTTTATAAATGACTAGATGTTTTGTGTTGCAGTGGGATCCTTTTTTTTATGTAACACAATCCCTACAAAAGGGATTCCTTTGAGCTTTTTTCTCCAAAAGCTTCACCTCCACCTTTCAGGTTATTTTCTTTCACAACTAAATGGAAACTCTCTTGCTGCCGATCATTCACAAGCTTTTAGAGAGCATCACCATTTTCTCACTTTTGGCAGCCGCTTCAAGTATCGCATTACGGATTGTTGAGATGGAGCTGGAGGAGTCTGGTTTTGTAAACCTTCAAATTAAATGTGTCCCGGCTTTTTCCTAAAAGAAATGGCTGTGAACGAGGCAAAGCCCATAGAAGCTAATTAAGATTTTAGAGCTTAGTAAAAGCCGTTTGAAAGCTGAAATCTCTCGGGTTGGCTGAGCATTTGCGCAGCTCTTCTATTCTCCTCTTTTAGAGCAAGAATGTTAAAAGTGTGTTTCTTCTTTGGAGATCACTGGATTTTCTTCTTTACTATGAATAATAACAGGGAGGTTAGCAAAACTTTGACATGCCCTCTCAGTGTTTCTCTCGAGTGACTCCACTTGCACACAAGCCTCCATATTTGAACTGTTTGTATACACAAACCCTGACAGGCAAACACTCCACCTCCCTCTGCCCCCGTCCTCCTCATCCCCTGTTTTCTGTAGCTCTCCGGCTACACAGCTGACAGCGTATGATGGCTCAGGTCCCTGACGAGAGTGGAATTTAATGAGCACTATGAAATCTCTCTCCAATCTAAGAAAGTGGTCTATTATCCATCAGCACTTCTCAGAACTGATACACGTCCGTCATAGGGAGAGAAACGGGGAGGTGTAAATCCAGACTTTCTTTTTTTTTTTTTTTTTCTTGAATCCTCTGAAATGTGATTCTGCTCTCAGAGCTGACCAGACCAGCCGAGCACCTATCACTTAAATAGCAACAAAGATTTCAAACTCATCTCTTTCTCTCTCTCTCTCTCTCTCTCTCTCGGCTCAGTCATTATACGTCTCTTTTCCTTTGTTTTACATTTCACACGGATTGCATCAGAGGACGACTGCAGCTCTGTTAGTTAGGACTACGTTGACGTGGCGGATGAGGGATCTGCCGCCGCTCCTTCTTCATCAGCTAAACCAGAGACACGACTACGCGTCCGGCAGCCGCCTCAAGACGAGGCCGGCCGGCGCCACATCCTGCTTCGGGAGGCTCTGTAAACGAGCTCTCGCTCGACGCCTACGTTTTCTCAACGCGTCAGTATTGACTTGTAACACACCTCCACCCTCTTTATTTTCTCTCCCATCTCCCCTTCCTTCGCTCGCCCTCTCCTCGTGCGTCTCCTCTCTGGGAGGCGTCCTGCTGACGCTCTCCAAGGAGTCTTATTGATATGCTTAGAGAGGCATTGCAGACGGAGGGAAAGAGAGGAATGAAAGTCACACACTGCAGCAGGAGATTCACTGCCTCCTTTCTGCTTCCATCAACAGTGGGAAAATAAAAAATCACAACTTACCCAGCAGGGAAATCTCGTAGCTCCTTTTTTTCTTTTTTCCTGCTTTGGATTTGTAATTATGGCCCTGCGAGAGGATCGACAGTTGGCCTTTGGGGCATATGTTCAATTAATCTTTAGAGCTCTTTTCATGCTGAGACATAGAGATTAACTCTTTATCATGATGTCAATGGGACACTTGGTTAAATGCAGCTTCTTTGGGGTTTTTTTTTTTTTTTTTTCAGTTACATTTTGCAATGAATCGCATGTCTGAGACTCTGAAAGGAAGGAAATCTGATCTGACTGAGTCTGCTTTATTTGTCTTTTTTCCCCCTGAGGTGTAGAAGTGTTTCCTTTATTTCTGTGTGCGTTTCGTCACTTCCCCAAGTTCCTCACTCTTGGGCTAGGCATTGTTTATTTAACAAAGGAACGGATGCACTTTAAGTTTCAGATGCAACATGCCAAGATTTACACACTTTTAGCCAAATTATTGTTCATTGAATAGAAAAAACAAACACCTTTTTCCCCTCAACTAATACTTTTTATTTTCAGCTTTAACGTTTTTTTCTTTGTTTGCTTTTTTATTTATTTTTTATTTTTTTCCTTTTAAAAACATGAAATTATTTGCAAGGACATGTCAGTTTTTCCTCTGGGAAATCATAGCATGCTAATTTTACAAGTCACTTCAGTCATATCGACAAATCTTCCAGTTTTACAGACGCAAAAGTACATCTGTAAAACTGACAGATGCCAGTTTTACATCAGGATGCGAAGTTTTTTTAGGATGAAGATTTATTTTTCTGCAATCGAAGCATGCAGTTCTTTATGCTCTTCTCAGCAACCGGTGAATTAGCTGGTTTCTGCTTCAGCAGTGTTCTTTTAATTGATGACCCGGGTTTGGCGTTTTTCCACTGCTATTTTGATGATGAGCTTTGAGTTTGGACGGTTTGTCTGCCGTCAGCATCACCTTTAACTCCCTCTTCAGATTTTCCTGTCACATTCTGGTTGTGGATATTACTTCAGGCAACAGAAACATGTTTCAAAAAGTAAAATATTATTACTTCAACCGTAAATTGTGATATCTATCGTGATAGAAGCCCAGCATAAGCAAAGGATAACTACATATCCTCTATTGAAAACGTGCAAAAATACTAGTTTGTCTAAAACCTAACCATTTACTTAATGGTTACTTAATTATCATTTACTTAATTATCTCGTTTTTTGTTGTATTTACTGATTTGTTTTTTGAAGGGGGAAGAATTTAGTTTCATGTTTAGTATCTTTGAACTGATGGGTTAGGCTGTTTAGTACATTCTGAAAGTTTTTTGGTTCAGTTTGTACTCTTCATTTCTATATTGTAAAAATAATAAAATATGTTAAATAAAAACTATCCCTTTGTTCCTATGAAATGGTTATAATGCTGCTGGCTAGAGCTGCGTAATATATTATCATAATATCATCTTACACAGTTTGCATTTTTCTGTAATACATTTAGGGGTACTAGTTTTATAATGCAGCATAAAAAGTTTTTGTATATATATATATATATATATATATATATATATAAGGTCTAACAGCAGAGCATAGACGTTGAGAGGAGCTGCTGAACGCTATGATGCAAACCCAGTGAAGCGCTGGTATCCCAGCGTAATGGACTGTCAGGTCGTGTCCTTGTCCCTTTCCACTCTGGGAAGGAATACTTTAGCAGTCAGGCTGTGACAGCAGCGTAACACTGTTTGGATCAGCACCACGAGGTAGATTGCATTCTCTCTTGAGTTTCCTCAGCAGCATAGTGTCTTTCTCTATTTCTGCCCTCCTTTCTGCAGAGCTCTCCCTCTGTAAATCATATCAGCCAGACTGATACAATCAGTATCCTCTGCAGCCAAGTGACACAGATGTTGTTCAGGTTGAGGAAACTGTGACAAACTAAACAATGCTCTCACACCATAGAGTAGAAAGTGTTTATCTGATAATAGTGTTGGCTATTTTTCTCTTTTTTTCTGTTTGATATGAGTTTGCTTAAATCCTCCCTATCAGGAGCCCCAAACTGACTGTTAGCCTTCCTTTGGTATGTGAGTGTATCTCTCTCTCCAAACTCCCTTGATAAAACTTCTGTTTGCCACAGATAAGGTACCCAGCACTGAGAAGTACAGGAACCTCATTTATAAAATCTGATTCATCCCTTTAAATAACTCCACAGCACATTGCCGATGTTTCTTATGGACTGGTAATGCCATGCACTCAACCATAAATGAACATGAAAGCTTGTAGCAACAAAACGTAGTCGTAGTTGTGAAAGCTACATGCAAGCAGACTGAATTTTCTGAATATTAAGTTCCTTGAGTTCGCTAAAGATGAAATATCCTTTCTATATGATCCCAATAGTGGTGAGGTAATAATGCGGTAAGAGAGGGCCAACACCTCGCACTCAAAGTGGTTACATAAAGACAAGAGCAGAAAACTGGCAAGACATACGCTGTTTAGTTTTGACATTTTAGATGTGTCTTGATAAATTATAATGTCATTAAAAAGTTTGTTTCACTAATTCAATTCAAAAACTGAAACTCATACGTGTCAGAATATTTAAAGCTCTGGTTTCTGTTTTGCTAGCACTTATAGCTAGAGGAAATGTCAGCCTCATAAAAAGTAAACCCGGTATCGGTATTTGGGTTTACTTTTTATTCACCTATACCTGTCTGTTTTAATAGTTGGAACAGCGAATATATCTTAAAATGCATTAATAAACAATGGAAACTGTCTCAGAGGCTTAAGAACTCTTCCTCATCTTGGCTTTTGGACGTACAGCCAATCGGTGACGAGGAAAATGCACGGCACTCCTGGTTTGGCTGCTTTGCAAATGCCAACCAATGGCATTGCACTTTTTCTTTTGAATATTTCAGATATGCTGTACAAAAAACATTTGTAAATAGCTAAATTTTCTGCAAATAATTTGGGATTCCACTGAAAACTTGGCAGGTGTCCTCTGTAATCGCTGTAGTTCTGCTGGAGTGCTAAGGAGTCTCGGGTTGCTTTAATTGCTGCCTCCTCCTTCTCCACATTTTTGGGTGTGCTTTCTCTCATTTTCTTCTTCACAATGCTCTAGTCTGCCTGCAAAAAGGAACAGAAGTGCTATTGTTATTAAACCAGATATGTGTACCTTTGGCAGTCCAGGAAGGGTGCCAAGCCCTGCAAGAAAATCAAATCCCCAACTGATGAAGTTCTCTAAAAAAAAAAACAAAAAAATCCTGATACAGGACTTCGCTGACTTTGGACTCGCTAAAACATAGCGAACCAACACCAGCAGATAACGTGGATCTTTAAATCCTCACTGACTGTAGAAGCTTCACAGTCAACCTCCAGTGACTCGTCAGTCCCAGGTGTCGTTACCTTAACTTCTAAATAAAATGCAAAATGTCCTTTCATCTGAAAAGAGGACTTTGAACCTCTGAGCAGCAGTTCCAGATGGGGGGGACACTTCTTGGTGTGTGGTTTAAGATTTGCTTAAGACATAAAATGTAACAGTCCGTGCCCTGGATACGACCAGGTGTGGCGGCTCAGTGTGATTCTCTCCCAAACTCTTAAAATTCTTGGACGAAGCATTGTGTGAACGTTTTGTGGCTTATGCTCCTGGTGGAGGGAGTCCAGTCAGCAATCTTCCACTTGATTGAGTAAACCATAACATAGACATAACATTTCTATAATGAAATCATTTTTATTGGGCTTACGTGCCACAAAATTTTATGAGCTGTAAGCCATAATCATAAAAAATAAACAGAATTTGTGACATGAATCTATATATGTCCCACTGTTTATCTGACTCATTTGCAGAGTTTAAATGAAAATGAACGTTTTGTATCAATTTAAAGCTCCTGTTTTCCTACAGGTAGATGCTGTTCATATATATAGTAAATCTGTAAACAAGCCCGTGTAAAATTAAGCTCACGGTACACCTGTTCATTCACTCTCCTGTGCTGCTAATGGACTGTTACAGAAAAAAAACACATTTTTTGTTGTTGTTTTTTCCCCCCACATACTCCCAGGTGATGCTGGGAGATTCGCAAAGGTTAGAGAGGAAAATAGATTCTCTTTATTTTATTCCTTTGAAAAGAGGAATGTGTAAACCTGCTGTGAAAGCCGGCAGCCCCCGTGACCTCCCACTATTCACGGGCTTTTATCATGCGTGCAGCCTGTCACTGAGTCACCTCACTTGGCACGCAAACACAAAGATTCACACATAAAGTCAAGCCACCCGTACGCGGCGACCGAACGGCTTCTGCGCGTCTGCAGCTCTGCAGCTCACCTCCACGTGCACACCCGGCCGTCCGCCTTGTTCCCTGGACGGTTTTAGGCTAACTAGATGTCCGGATTACACCAGCTGCTTTTGCGTGGTCGTGCTTTGAGCGACTTCACTCCCACACTCACGACGACACATTCTCCTCCAACTACCAAGCCAGAGGGGTGCCGGCGCTAATTTGACAGCTGCCACGGCTCATTATCTGATAAAAAGACAGTTCTTGGCCCTGCAGTTAAAACACTATCAGTGTAAATGTTATTTGCAATAACCTCACGCGTTGCAGACTGCCAAGGTAATGCACTGTCAAACAGGATGTCTAAGGAAAGGTTGCTTTAGTGTCTAATTTTGCGCCGACGGCAGAGCGCCAGTGAGCAAACATCGCCTTTATAGGCATGTCCTGTAAGATGATCCATTTCCTGGTGGATATAACCATTAACCAGGTCGCTGTCCTCTCTTTGCTCCATCCTGACCCAGACTCGACCATGGACTCCTTCAGCACCAAGAGCCTGGCCCTCCAGGCACAGAAGAAGCTGATGAGCAAGATGGCCACCAAGAGCATGGCCAACCTCTTCATAGACGACACCAGCAGCGAAGTGCTGGACGAGCTGTACCGCGTCACTAAGGAGTACACGCGCAACCGCAAAGAGTCCCAGAAGATCATCAAAAACCTAATCAAGATGGTGGTGAAGCTGGGCGTGCTTTACCGTAACAACCAGTTCAACAGTGAGGAGCTGATCCTGGTGGAAAACTTCAGGTGAGATGGAAGAAACCGTCAAGCCTCTTATTTAATGTGAAATATCACATTATAGAATTAAGTATTGTTACATTTTCGATTTGGCTAAGGGTATGTCCGCCAGCTTTGCATATTTAGAAATAGCTAAATTTTCATATTTTTCATCGTCAAACATCTCCAGTTCTGTCAGATTTGATGGAAAGTATTTATTAAAAGCAGTTTTCAATTCTTGCAACATGTTTTGAATCTGATTTAGGTCCATTTTACCAAAGTTGACGTGCTTCAACCTAAATTATGTCATTGTAGCTGTGGTTATACGTTTCCTGCCACATACAGCGTTTTGCATGTAGGCCAAAAAGTTTACATTTGGTTTCATCTCATCAGAACACACTCTTGAATGTGTTGAGTGTTTTACAAACGGGCTTCTTCAAGGCTCTCCATCAGTCAGACTTTTATGTATCATTTTACTTTCAGTTCCCAATTATGCGCTGCCTTGCTATGACCCGTCATATGAAATGTTGATGAAACGTCTCGATTTTTGTGCTTGTAACATCACAAAATATGGAAAGGGCTATGAATGTTTTTCCTAGACACTTTATATTACATGCTGTAAAAAAACAACTTTATTTTAAAACAGTTGGCTTGTTTCTAATAATTTTTTTGTCTTTACTTCATTTCTCAAACAAGCAGAGCAACACATTATTCAATCTTTGTTGCTGTTGCATCATGGAACAAAGTCGTTTAGTTAAAAACAGTGCCATTATTTGTTGTTAATGGTAGCATTGTGCCTATCAGCATAGTGACTTTATCAGGTCTGAACAGGAACCACAGCAGGCCTGCAAACCTTCCTGCAGTGCTGTAGATCCAGCTTGATGATTTGCTTGTATTCTGCACAGAGGGTGTAAGATTTCTACCGGAATATTTTTTGGTTTTTAGCTTACTCTGCTTTCTTGCTTTCTTCTCCTTCAGCCTCGGCTTTGGTGGTGCGTGCTGTGTGAGGAAGGTTTGCAGGGTTTGGACTTCTGTAGCATAGAAACTAATCAATTGTACACACGTAGGTCACTTTGTGAGGCTAGTAACAGAATTACTCAGCACTGGTGATGTTGCGAGAGAGATCCAGTCAACAGGACCTTATCCACCTTATTCCTGACATCCATGAATTTTAACCCTACAGACTATCGGCTGCTCATCTGTTCGGACCAGGCAGAACCTCCAGCCTAAAATATTTCCACACTGCTGTTAATCTTCAGAAACTGATTCTTTTTTTTTTTTCTTTTTTTCTTGAAGGTGAGAGTTTGTAGGATTTCAGGTACTGAAGTGAAAGGTGCAAACATGCATAGGGGTAGTAGCTTCAAAATCTAGATTTTTCCTTTTGTAGGCACTGCCATTAAAAGAGCAGTGAGTTCTCGAGGTTTGCAAGGACACGTCCTTAACTGTATTAAGACATATTAGATATCAATAGGCTTTTATGATGACTTTCTGTCTGTCAAACCTTAGTCTGGCCTTTATTTATATACCCGTTTTTATTTATATACCTCACATGAAAGTTAAACTTGTGCAGCCAATTTCAGACACATACTTCCCTAATCAGTGTTAAAAAGCCTACTGTAAATGTTTTGAAGATACTGAAGAGTTTTTAGTGACTTCTTTTAACACCTTGCAGTCAGATTTCGCGGTGAACTCGCACGGACGACCAGATCTGAGCACATTAGCAGCTATTTTTAAATCCCTTATCAGACTCATACGCTGCTACAATCTCCTTACTGAAGGCCTTAGACAGATCTCTGGATCTCACTCTGCCTTCAACAGTAAACAAAATCGCTGAGGTTTAAGCGGTGAAAACCTCCTTCGAGCAGTTTGGAGGTTTGGTCCACCGCTCAAAGTGACGTGGTTCCTAGTTTGGAGTTCCCTCAAATACAGTATGTTTAGGCATTGCTGAATCGTATTTGTCAAAAACGTTTGATTTGCTTTTGTTTTTGAGCGTCTTGGATTACATAAACCTTTAAATGTCCTTCACCGCCTCAGCCTGTTCCTCATTCACCTGAGCTCTTCTGTTTTTGTTCTGTTCAGCTCTGGTTTAATGTTCAGGTTTGTGTTTACTAGGCTGTTTGAGTCAAGCATCTGACTGTAAGCAATGTATGTCAGGAGTTGACAAACCTTGAGAAGTAACAAGGATGAACCTTTTTTTTTTCTTTTTCTTTTTTTTGGCAGAAAAATAAAACCTGCAGTATGAGGGTTTTTTTTAATGTGCTGATGGAAGCAGCTTAATGAAATTGACTTTTACATCACTTTGTATATTTTCCACTAAAACAGTAAAAGTGTGAGGACTGTGAAGCTGACATAAGTGCAGAGTCTGGAGAACGGGGCCTGTGTTGGCGTGGAGATGTGTGGCTGTGCAGGACAGCGCTGTAACTAGTGCAGTGGGGGAGCCCTGAAAGTTTCCTCCAGAAAATCACGAGGCAGCACTTTCTATTTTTTACTCCCGTCTTGCTGCTGCTCTGGTGTAGAAACTGACGGCCTCTCACTCGCTCTCTCCCCCTCGCAGGAAGAAGGTCCACACTCTGGCCATGACCGCCGTCAGTTTCCACCAGATCGAGTTCACCTTCGACCGCCGCGTCATGAGCGGCATCTTGAACGAGTGCCGCGAGCTCCTGCACCAGGCCATCCGCCGCCACCTGACCGCCAAGAGCCACTCGCGGGTCAATCACGTCTTCAATCACTTCGCCGACTGCGACTTCCTGGCGGCTCTGTACGGGCCCGCCGAGGTTTACCGGACCCACCTGCAGAGGATCTGCAACGGGGTCAACAAGATGCTCGACGACGGGAACCTCTGACCTCCATTTGCTGTACTGTTGCCTCAACGCTTATTGTTGGATTTTCTTTTTTTATTATTATTATTATTATTGTAAAGGTGACAATCATAAACATTTGTACTCTACATGCTTCCAGATGTTGCTGTACTGACATTCCCTCATTAAGTTTGTCCAAAGACTGCTTCTGTGCTTTTTTTTTTTTTTTTTTTAGACTGCTTCTGTGCTTTTTTTTTTAATATATATATATATATAAACGAATGTAAAACTTTACACTCTTGTTAGTATATGTGACAACTGTGCCTGTAAAAACCCCCATTTTATTCTTGTTTTTGCGTTAAAAACTCAAACATTGGCACAGGCCTAACCTCTCCCAGGTGCTTTTAAGGGACTTGCACCTAAAGAGGAACAAATGACATAAAGGAATGATTGTTTTTGTTTTTTCTCGTAAGAGTAGTGTTGCACTCATTTCTCAACAAGCGCTGTACCGTTTTGTCATCTGCCGTTGTGACGCCGTGTGAAGCTCAGCAGCCGGGTAATCCTGCTTAGCCTGCATTTTCCCCACCTTTAGAGGAGAAGCCAGGCGTTGGTTTCCAAAGGCTGCCGTCGGACTGCAACTGTCTGGTTTCTGGCCACCACAACAGATGTAAAATGTGCGAGTCACGGGGAAAAACTATAAACAAGAAGGAATGCGTCGGTGCTGCACTCTGCCGATTGTTTCCAACGTCTCTCTGGATGCGCAATCATCCGGTCGGGGAGAATCCCAGTGAGGGCACCAGCTGCAAAGTTTGACCAGCGGGGGAAACCTAGATGCTGCAGCCCGAGTCTGCTGGTCATTCAGATCCAGCCTCGTCTGAGCTGAAGTGGCTCCTCGTAAGCAGTCGGATGAAAGACTGGCTGCTTGGAGGACCGGGCCAGGTACAGAAATTATCACAGAGACGAACACGGCGCCTGATTGTGCTCTCCCGCCGCAATTACAGCTCCTCGCTCCGGGGTGGCGTAATGGCCTGGAGCTCGCCTCTGTCGAGCAGCCACTCCATTCCCGCCCTAATGTGATGGAGGCAGCCACCACCTCTGCTAGCGCAGAGCGAGGAGTCCTTTAATGGACTGAAACATGTTGTGTTTCTTCCCCCCTTTAAGCAGCATATGAATAGTTAAACCTATCCCTCTCTAAGCTCACATAATAATGGATGTCTTTCCTTTTTGTCCACCTTGTTTTGTATCAGCGCCTCTGTCTGGGAGATTGTTTTGTGCTGCGGCCTCATTTAGTATTCTGACTCTGCGTGTGTGTGTGTGTGTGTGGGGGGGCGCGTGCGTGTGTGTGTGTTTGTACCTGTGAGAGAATTGGAAATTGAGCCGTGTAATGAGTGCTGTGCTTTCCCAGATAGGATTGCTGAAACTTTAACTTCTTCTGCAGCAGCCCGGCCAAAGAAAACAGCACTGATGAAACTCCAAATGCTTCCTTACCTTAGAGTAACACTCAGTAAAACTGCATGCACTTGATTATTGACAATAAGGGACACAAAGAACCTGACTGTTGTGGTTTCAGGCTATTTTAACGAACTGTTTTTCATCCTTACATGACTTCCTACACACCGTCTCTCACTTTTGGACCTATTTGACCATATCATTTTGGAAGGCTTTGAAGTAAATCCCTTCTCCCTAAAGAGTTGACTCTAATTGTCTCTTTATGGCATTTTTTAAAGTCCGTCCACATCTCAGGGATAGTTTAAATCTGCTCGTTTAAAATCACCACCGCAGGCCGTTTGAGCTGCCTCATTTATATTTACAAAAGCTCACGTTTAATATTCTTTTCTTGTTTTTTTGTTGTTTTTTTTCTTTTTACTTCAGTGACTTTTTTGTATTTGCTGATTGTTTCGTGTCTCTGTACTGTATCCTTACACAACAAATATAATACAGATTACTTTTTGAAGGAAAAGAATAAACTTACCCTTGTCTCTTTTTATCTTTAATCACACACAGCGTCATCTCATCAGCGTGTTGGATGTTCTGCGTTTTTCCTGCCCGGATCGGGTCTGACTAATCTGTGTGTGTGCGTGTGTGTGTGTGTGTGTGTGTGTGTGTGTGACCTGAATTTCGTCGACTAAATCCCTCACTCTTGCTCGGGAGGGAGAATAAAAACACAAACCCATCTGACTTGATAAGCAACTCGAGTTGGGGTCACTTTTTTCCGCTTCTCCCAAGCGGACGCTTCGGTCAAAGGTATGGCAGGAAATGAGTAATGTGGAAAGACTTTTTTAGCTTCTGTTTTTGGGCATTTAAACACTGAGCTCAGCTTCAGTTTGATTAAATTCCTCTGCGTGCGCATACGTCCACTCTTAATGCGCCATCTACTCTGCAAGGTTTTAGACTGAAACGATAATTTGCCTTGAAACGTGTTCGACGGTCCTCCCTGTAGCACACTTGAAAATCTGCTGCAGAACTAAGTGGCCATTTATCCTCTAATGTGCTCATTAACTCAACATGAGGTTTTTTTTGTGTGTGTGTGTGTGTGTGCAAGTTCAGAGCACGTTGTGACTGAGGGGCTTAAAAGCATCTTTATTTTTTTTTTCCCCAGTCTTTTCTACTTTTCTCCTGTGTTGTTAAATAAAGCAAAAACATTCATCTGAAATACTTCTTTCTTCTTCTCCCCAGGGGGAAGTTGCATAAGAGGTGTTCAGCAGGGTTGCTAAGAGTTTTAATAATTTACCTTTTTTTTTTTTATTGATTCCTAACTTGCCATAGATGCATGTCATGTCAAACTCAGAAACTCCATTGTACAAAGTAGTGATAACACTTAATTGACGCATAGAATAAAAAAATCTGAAACGAGGTGTATGTTTATATTAAGCACCTTTGCATGTCTTAACAGTTTTGAACCACTTGAGAGTAGATTTTTGCCTTTTTTTTTCTTTGAAAAATCGCTCAAGATCAGTCAGATTGGATGGAAACTGGCCATAAACATAAATGCTCAAGTCTTACCACAGATTTTCAATTTGATTTAGGTCTGGATTTGATTAGGCCATTCTAACACAAAATTATGCCTTGATCTGAACCATTATAGCTCTGACTGTGTTTACGCCTATTATCCTGCTGCAGGGTGAAGTTCTTGTCCAGGCTCTAATCTTCTGCAGCCTCTAACTGGATTTTGTTTTCAGCGTTGCTTTGTGTTTTTTTCTCCCGTGTCCATGCTGAAGAAGAGCACACCCACATTATGATCATGTTGCAGCTGTGCTTCACTGTCCAGCTAGTGTTTTTATTTAATCTAAAGTGTTCGTTTTCTAGCCCACGTAGCGTTTTGCTTTTAGAGGAAAAAAAAAAGAAAAGAAAACTTTGGCTTAATCTGATTAAATCGCCTTCTTTAACATGTTAGCTTGTTTATATGGCTTCTGACTTTGTGAGGTTTCTTTCAGAAGTTTTTTTATTTCTTGCTGCTTTCTCATAGATTTGCGTAGTGCATGACAAAAAAAATAAATAAATACCATGTTCTCCTACCTGAGCTTTGGATCACTGCTGCTCTCAGTGTTACCGTTTTGTTATGGTTACAATTGCGTGATTTTTTTTTCTTCTTTTTTTTTTTTTTACAACTGTAAATAAAATTGAAAATGAGGATTTTCTATCCTATTCAATATAATTTGTCTTGATCTACCACATACAAATAAAATACTGCATTTTTTGCGGTTGCCACATCATGAAATGTGGAAAAGAGGTGTGAATACTTTTATGAGGCATGCTTTGTGCCTTAGATATTGTTTTCTAGCCCAGAGTTTTGCAATTTCTGCAAAACTCTGCTTGACCTGAGCTGCTTGATAGCCATGATGTTTGTTCACTAATATTCTCAGGTGAACCTCTAAGGCCTCCTGAAGGTTACTGCAATGGATTTTAATTGGGAGCATAGGCGAAATAGGAATGCAGGCCACACTTTTCAGATATTAGTCCATAAAGAATTTTGAAAGCCATAAAATCCACGTATCTTTGCCCTTGCACTATACACTGCTTTGTGTTAGTCTTCTGCATAAAATGTAAATGCAATCTGTTAAGACTGCAACATAAAATGTGAAAAATAAGGTGCATAAATACTTCAGCAACAAGGCACCATGAATACATGGTGTTGAGAGTTGTAGTCGGCCAGCTTCCACTGGAGGCATAATTATCATTTCTACGTAATAAAGTCACTACGAAGGAGCTGGTTTGCATTTTAAAAAGGGAGCTGGATGTAGGGAGCATGCAGAGGACCCCATTACTCTCCCTGCTCATGCTTGGTCACTGATTACCATGTTATGATCAGCAGAGCAGACACCTATGAGCCTAACGAAAGAAAAAGTTGAGCTCAGCTGCTCACTGATCATTCCTGGCTGCTAAAAAGTAACAAATTATGTTTTGAGTTTCTCTGCTGTGGGCAGATTTGTGAGGAAAGGACAAGCCAAGCTATACTTTTTTTTTCTTTTCTTTTTTTTTACACTCCATCCCTGCGAGGATACAGTTAGTTTTGGCACACACAAAAAAAGGAAGAAGTCTGGCTGCATGTCAATGCGCACTCAAATACCCCAATGTTTGAACTCTGGGTGGTGCAACAAAGCAAACCACGGGACGTTGTGTTCAAACAGCAGCGTGCTTCTAGATTTTCCTTTAGCATCAAGGCCAGAATAATAATAAAAAAAAGGGGCTCTTGGGTTTAATAAGGGCAGAGAGCATAAAGAAGAAACAGCAGCATGATTCCACTGTTTGTTTCTGTGATCTTCGCTTCGCAAACAGAAACATGTGTTTGCTTATCCGCGCTGCAGCTTTATATTTAGTCATCACTCGTCTGTTTTTTTTTGTTCCTCATCTCTATGGAAATCCATGTGTCAAGGCGATCATCCCGAACCAACGACTGCATGCACTCCGTCTAAATCTCATTACAGCGTGCCATAAAGGCGAAGCCCCTTTCAGGCGAGGGCCTTTGCTGACATTTTAAGCGCTTCCAAAATTTCTGCTCCACACCAATCTCATGTAGGTTAGCTGGCAGAGCACTGCAGACTCTGTGCTGCTTATTATGTATTACTTTGCTTTTGTAGTCCCTCCACATCGTTACTCATCCGGTATGCTTAAAGGTGCTCTCCCCTCTGGCAAGCACAACTATGACAGTCAGCTTGGAAGTTAGAAGTCTTTCAAAACTCCATCTCCCTCCCTTTTTATTCTGTCTGTCTGTCTCTCTCTCTCTCCTTCTCCTTCCCATTGTCCCCACTCCTCTCTCTTCCTTCCTCGCTCTGTAGTCCTCAGAGAGCACCTGACTGACGTGTTGTTCAAGGATGAAAAGCACGGCGGAGGGGAATCCAAAAAGCAAACAACTCGGAAAAAAAATAAAAAATAAAAAATACACGAGAAGTGAAAGACGCAGCCGCACGCACGCGCGGCAGCATTCACAGATTCCTGCACCTGAACCCCACAGGATTATCACCAGCAGCGAGCTGGACACTGGAGGGACGACAGCATCTGCTCGCTTCCATTTTTTTATACCGCAAAACAGAACAATATGCTCTCAAAAAAAAAAAAAAAAAAAGAAAGAAAAGAAAAACTTTTCATATTCACTTTGTGTGGACGCGGAGCTAAACAGGAGCACATAATCCTCCTTGGTGCGCGCTGTTCTGCCGTCCAGGCGGCTATTGAAAGTCCCCATGTGCCCAGAGGCGTCCTCGCTGTGACTAAAAGCCATTTTGCACAGCACATTTCTGCAGACTCCAGTGGGGGGTGTTGGTGGGGAGGGCTTTGAGTTTCAAAGCATTTCTTTTACACCTGACTTTTCCACCGAGTTATGTAAGGGTTTCAGTGGAAGATATTCAACCTGGAAACTGTCCCTGCAGTGACAGTAAAGTTCAGCAAACACATGTAAGCTGAGGAGTGGCCCAGCGCACGCTCTGCTGCTTCTCGACGGGCAGTCGGTTTGTTGCAGCCACTCAAAACGAGAAAAGGGAGCACCGCAGGAGGCAGTGGAAAAGGTTAGAGGGAGACCATATGCTGTGTCTGTTCTCTAGCCGCTCTCAGTCGGCACATGATGGTGACAAAAAAGGCCACCTGGTTGAAAAGCAGAGTCGGGAGACTGCAGGTCTAAAGCTTTAAACAGGAGAAGGTTCACACTAGCTTACTTTGTTTTTGCTTTTGTCCTTCCTTCTCTCCCCCGATACACACACACGCACACACACAGATTCAGCTTATTAATATAATGAATGGAGAGGCCAGTCGGCATGACACAGACAGAAGCTGTGACAGCTACTTTACTTTTTATTCCACATTGACTTTAAAATGAGCAGCTATTGTGTGTTTCGCTGCCATCTCATTTACAAGCGTCGTACATGGTGGGTGGCTGATTGGGGGAAAACTGTGAATTTTAACAAGTTCAACGCCTTTAAACACCCTCTCTCACACACAAACACAGGGTTAGTAACGTCCATTAGTCTATTATATAAAAGTAAATAAAATAAATCCATTTAATCATGTTTACTCCTGCAACTTTTTATGTTGCAAGCACATTTACCCTGTTTTAGCCCTGTGGCATTGCTGTCAATATGTTTAAAGTCTGCAAAAGTTCAATGTTGCCATTCTATTCATACAAAGGTTTGAGCTACAAAAACAGAAAAAAAAACAACAACAAAAAACCCCTACAAATATGAAACTAGCATTTTCTCCATGTTCCTGTTTAGCCTTGAACTTTACACTGGATTTCTCAGATACGGCTTTTAACTTATATCTCTACCTTCTTTTCAACACTATTACAGAAACAACCAGCTAAGATAGCAGATATTAGGGTGTAAGTAAATCGTGCCGTCATCAGGCTCCTTGCTCTGTGCTCTCCGTTCAATTGGGCTTCCAGGTAAAAATCAGCACACACTCCTCCAAACTGCACATACAGTTGAAACCAGAAGTTCACACAAGCTGCACAAAAGAGACACAACCTTTTTACCCTGATATTAAATCAGATTACACCTTTTCTGATTTGATTATTTATTATTAGTATTTTGTTTCTCAGTTTACCAGTTTATATGCATTTCCATATTACGGGTTTCATTTTTAAGCCATGTGACCGGGGTCAAACATTTGCTGTTTCCTTCCAGTAGCTTCGTTCTCACAATAGTCTGTTTTAATTTCTCTGTACAGAACTGGAGTACTTAAGTCAGGTGTGTAGGTTATCTACACACACACGCACGCACTCACGCACGCACGCACTCACGCACGCACACACACACACACACACACACCTTTTGGCTCAGCACTTAAATTTGAGTTTCTCCAGACAACAAGACATGTCTCCAAATAAGAAACTTTGTGTGTTTTTTCCAACTGTAATCTGACTTTTTATGTTACTTCTGGAGTAATGACTTCTTCTTCATTGGGTGGCCTTTTGGCCCATGTTGATACAGGATTTGTCTCACTATGAATAATGACTCTATTGCTAGTTTAAACCAGCACTTTCACAAGACCTTATGCTTTGGTTTGAGGTGTATCTATAAACATATGGTTTCAACTGTAGCCTGGGTGATGAAACCGCAGGAAGTTCAGAGTCCTTCCTGTTGCCATTTAAATGTATCCGTCTTGCACTCAAAGAGAAGTCCTGCTAAGTTGTTTCACAGTAAGAAGGGGGCGAAGGCCAAAGGGTGAACACCTTCTAGTGGCTTATAATATAATTGTACAATTGTTGCTTCTTGTTTTCTAGATTTTTAAAGCCTTAGTGTGATTAGCTCACAGTGGTCAGTGCAAAAATGTGTGCATAAAGCTCTGTCCCAGTTTCAAATTGTTGCACAACAGTGGTTAATAATGCATTGCATCTTCTCATGCTGCTGAAAATAAAATGAATTTACTGATAGTGGTTTAGCAAGTCTGGAAGGCTGGAACTGATGGTGGAGATGCAGGAACTTCCCATATTTAAAAGGAAATCCCACATATTCTGCGAAGACATCCTGGTCCAGATGTCATTCCAGGGGATGGCCATGAAAGCAACAGGTGAAAATGTATGTTATTGATAAAAAAAAATAAATAAATAAAAACGGACCAGAAAGGCTTCCACATTTGCATTTGAAACATCCTCAAAGTCTCGTGCAACACATTAAAAAACCTGGATTGGTCCTGTACCAAATATAGGCTTTAACTGGAAGCAAAATTTATCAGCCCAGATGCTCCATATATAAATGTTGGATGCCATATTGTTTAATTCATATTCAGAGATTCAAACACGAATACAGCACAAAGGTCCAGGACAGGTCACTATTTGGAAATACAGCAAATGAGCAGAGGTGTTCACTGGTCTATTATCCAAGTCCACGTCAAGTTTGAACGGTTTTATTTTGTGACTCAAGATTAACCAGATTTGTAGTCTCAAACTCAAGCTGCCACCTCTGCAAAAATAATGAGTCAGACAATGTATGCAACAGCTAATTTGACGTGTAAACTCCTATTAAGCTGCAGCAAATAATCAGGTGTGTGTTGGGAATCAGAGCCTCAGCCAGTGAGGTTTGTTGCAAACAAACTTTCTGTTGCAGCGTAGTTAAAAGGCAATTTTCACCAAGTGTGCAAAGGTACAAGATTTGAATTTCAGTTGTTGCCACATTTGAATTGCAAACAAGAAAACAACTTCTACCTGTTTTATGCTTTTAAGTGGTTGATGAGTCAAATGTCTAAAATCTGCTTGGATCCCAATCACTGCTGCTTGCTGCCAGCATTTAGGGATTGCACATTTTTTTATTATTATTTTTTTTTATTTTTTAAGCCTTAGAAACAGAAGCTTTTCTCTCTGTTGACTCAGTGAGGAATAATTCAGCTCAGATATTTGAAAGCCTTTCAAAACACCAAATGTAAAGAGACATTTTTTTCAGACATCATGGGGTCCTTTCATCTTCTTTTATTTTAATTTGGACTCTATTAATTCATCAAAGGAAAAAATAAAATAAATATGTGAGCCAGAGAGAGAGACTGAAAAAACTCTGTTTCTGAAATCATGAAGCAGTGGGGTTATTAGCTCAATGCTTTCAATATATAAGCTAAACTCATTATACATGTATGCAAATAAAACAACCAGTTTTCAGTTTAATCTTTTTTTAAAAGTGAAGATAACCTCCTGTCGTTTCTAAGTGGCAGGTGTTGGAATAGAGTTTTTGGTAAAATGAGAGAAAAAAGAGAAAAACGATAAATCAAAATCAAGCAAATGAAAATTATTGAGTGTCTTTTAATTTATCATGCAATTCATTTATTTACTGTTTATTGTGACAGGCCTAGAGACATGCTCTCCAAAGCTGATCTAGCGGAAATTATTCACGGTTTTGTGACATTGTGCTTGGATTACTGTAATGCTGCTTGCACCAGTCTAGACAGGTGATCAGTCTTATGTCTGAAATCTATTCGGAAAGCAGCAAACACAAACACACTCACACCACCCTGGTCTTTGTACTTTCTACTCTGGCTCCCAGTGGATTTCCTGTTGCCACCTACAGGTCTACGAATGGTCAGGCTCCTGATTATTTCTGTCGGCTTTTAACAAAACACTCTGCTGCTCGTGGCCTTCAATCCCAAGACCAGAATGTTCTGGTTGTTCCTTATTTAAGTACTACAGGGTACAAGGCCTTTCAGTCTGTGGCTTCAAAACTATGGAACAGTTTACTAACTGCAGCTTTGTTTTGCTGACTCACTGGATGTTTTTGAAAAATGAAACCTATTTTGTTCTCCAAGATTTCTATGTCATCAATATACTTTTTGTCTTCATATTTTGTATAGAATAACTGTACAGTTGTACTGTGGTTTGTGACTTGAGTGTTTGTGAAAAGTGTTTTATAAAAACTTTACTCACTTCTGCTGGTGGTTTCTCCCCGTTACAGGGAAGTTTTTTCTCTCCACTGTTGCTACATTCATGCTCGGTATGAGGGATTGCTCCAAAGTCAACAACCCAAGCGACTGCCTACTGTCACAACATTCCAGTCCAGAAGGAGTGAAGGCTGCAAGTTATCTACTGGATGCAATCTGCCGGGCCTCATTATAAGGAGGGCATTTATGGCTAATTTTAATAATAAACTTGACTTGACTGCATTGTTTGATAACTAGGATCAACTAGATTGTACGTAACTTTAAATCTGTATGATTGAATTCTTACGTGTGTGACTTTTGTAATGTGACTCTGAAGTCCATGAGCTGTGATGGATGCCAACGAGAGGCTAGACAAGCAGTGACAAGGACGTTCAGCCACTTGTAAAGTCATATTCTGCTGCTGTTTCTACAATTATATGATGACAAGTCAGCAAAGCGCCTGTACAGATGAGACACAAATCCACTGTTATATATTTTAAACACCCATTACATTACCAAAGAAGTACTTGAATTTGTGATTTAAATCGATTCTGCCTTTCCAAAAAATGTGCAGATGATGCAGTTGGTTTGCAGGAACTGGTCAGATAGATAGCTGGTACTTGAAAATAAAAATCTGGCCCGGTGTTCTTCATGGCCCCTTCCATACATTTTTCATAACCAAATTATCTGGAAACTTTGCAGGGCTCTCCATATATGCTCCAGGGTTTTCTTCCGCAGCTGTACGAGCTTCATGTAAATACCTCGGGAGAACAAACATAAATTAAATAAGTAGAGAAAACCCAAAGTAGTTCTAGCTCTACTTGGAAATACTTAGCAAATCAAAAACTGTTGAAAACTGGTTTGTTTGGAAGATTTCATTGAGTTAAATCATTAATTAAAATAAAACTAGCAAAAGATACTGTAATATATTGATGGTGAACTATATGATAACTTAATTTGATTGATTTTCAGTTTAAGTATGTGGGCAGCTTGTTTAAAACAGGACCCAGAAGTTATTTTATTCAACATTTCATTTCGTATCAAAGTAGGTTTTTCCACAAGTTATTATGCATCTTTGTTTTTATTTGAATGCCCACTTGTTTTCTTCACACTGGCACACAATGTATCATGAATATATCGTCATTGCAATCAGTGTATGCAGCAGTAAAATCGTATAGGACTGTTTGAAATGCAGGAACAGTTGACTAATATATTCCATATATTTACATAAAAACACCTTTTGCATCCCTATACGAGATTCAGCCTGATGGAGTTTCCTGCTGTAGACGTACAAGACGCTACCGGTCACATAAGGTGTTTAAAAAAAGAAATGATTTAATTTTACTATCATAATATTTACCCATAATACCTCCTTTATATGACTGTGATATTTTGCAACTCTAAGCTGGAATTGTTTTTTTACTGAAAGCTGGGAGCATCATGCACCTCATGACCTAGAGATTATGAGACAGATAACATGTGAAAAGATCAATCTCTTCTCTCTGGTCCTGCTGCCATCTAGATAAATACCTCAGAAACAACCAATAAGAGCCAGGAGGGTCGTCGCGATGCCAATCATCTTTGTGTCCTCCCCCTTGCTTTCTGCTGATTCACCATGAATCCTCAGGCTAGTTAGCATAGCCACCGATGACGACGGATTAATGGTTTTTCAGAAATGGTAAGTTGTTTCTCTGCCATTAGCACATTTAGTAGTGCATTCGCAATACCAAAGCCGAAACTTCCTCCTGGCTCTGATTGGTTGTTTTTAGTCGGGCTATTGATCCTTTGCAACCACAAAGCGCCATGATGGACGTCGGAAGTGAAGATCGGGAGTATTGAAAAGAGCGACTGAAATTGTTTTCCCAAATTGTTTTTGTCAGTTTATTCATGGCTTCAACTTGTTAGAGTCGAGCTCATTTGTCTGTGAGTATAACACACCTGGTTGGGGTTCATAGATGGCGGTATTTACAGAAGCTTGAAACAGCTAGCTTAGAAACCGACCTCCACTTCCTCCCTCAACAGCGTTTTCCCTTACACCGGAGCAGGATTAAAAACGTACAAAACAAAACATATGTGCATTTTTTGACAGGCTTTTCACAGGAGCGCATAGGTTGTTTTGACGTCCGTCATGGCGGAGCGGGCAGAGGTTCGAAGAGAGTGACGTCACGTNGCAGATGATGCAGTTGGTTTGCAGGAACTGGTCAGATAGATAGCTGGTACTTGAAAATAAAAATCTGGCCCGGTGTTCTTCATGGCCCCTTCCATACATTTTTCATAACCAAATTATCTGGAAACTTTGCAGGGCTCTCCATATATGCTCCAGGGTTTTCTTCCGCAGCTGCACGAACTTCATGTAAATACCTCGGGAGAACAAACATAAATTAAATAAGTAGAGAAAACCCAAAGTAGTTCTAGCTCTACTTGGAAATACTTAGCAAATCAAAAACTGTTGAAAACTGGTTTGTTTGGAAGATTTCATTGAGTTAAATCATTAATTAAAATAAAACTAGCAAAAGATACTGTAATATATTGATGGTGAACTATATGATAACTTAATTTGATTGATTTTCAGTTTAAGTATGTGGGCAGCTTGTTTAAAACAGGACCCAGAAGTTATTTTATTCAACATTTCATTTCGTATCAAAGTAGGTTTTTCCACAAGTTATTATGCATCTTTGTTTTTATTTGAATGCCCACTTGTTTTCTTCACACTGGCACACAATGTATCATGAATATATCGTCATTGCAATCAGTGTATGCAGCAGTAAAATCGTATAGGACTGTTTGAAATGCAGGAACAGTTGACTAATATATTCCATATATTTACATAAAAACACCTTTTGCATCCCTATACGAGATTCAGCCTGATGGAGTTTCCTGCTGTAGACGTACAAGACGCTACCGGTCACATAAGGTGTTTAAAAAAAGAAATGATTTAATTTTACTATCATAATATTTACCCATAATACCTCCTTTATATGACTGTGATATTTTGCAACTCTAAGCTGGAATTGTTTTTTTACTGAAAGCTGGGAGCATCATGCACCTCATGACCTAGAGATTATGAGACAGATAACATGTGAAAAGATCAATCTCTTCTCTCTGGTCCTGCTGCCATCTAGATAAATACCTCAGAAACAACCAATAAGAGCCAGGAGGGTCTTCGCGATGCCAATCATCTTTGTGTCCTCCCCCTTGCTTTCTGCTGATTCACCATGAATCCTCAGGCTAGTTAGCATAGCCACCGATGACGACGGATTAATGGTTTTTCAGAAATGGTAAGTTGTTTCTCTGCCATTAGCACATTTAGTAGTGCATTCGCAATACCAAAGCCAAAACTTCCTCCTGGCTCTGATTGGTTGTTTTTAGTCGGGCTATTGATCCTTTGCAACCACAAAGCGCCATGATGGACGTCGGAAGTGAAGATTGGGAGTATTGAAAAGAGCGACTGAAATTGTTTTCCCAAATTGTTTTTGTCAGTTTATTCATGGCTTTAACTTGTTAGAGTCGAGCTCATTTGTCTGTGAGTATAACACACCTGGTTGGGGTTCATAGATGGCGGTGTTTACAGAAGCTTGAAACAGCTAGCTTAGAAACCGACCTCCACTTCCTCCCTCAACAGCGTTTTCCCTTACACCGGAGCAGGATTAAAAACGTACAAAACAAAACATATGTGCGTTTTTTGACAGGCTTTTCACAGGAGCGCATAGGTTGTTTTGACGTCCGTCATGGCGGAGCGGGCAGAGTTTCGAAGAGAGTGACGTCACGTGCAAAGGGCCAATAGTAGCACCGGGATGAGGCGGAGGAACTCAATGTTTTCACAAATTATCTGTTTCATATATTGTAGTCAGGACACAGTGAGAGTTTTAACAAATATGTACAAAAATTTATTTATATATTTTTTAAAGTTAACACTGGAGTTTTAAAACGCAGTTTTACGTTTATAAAATTTGTTTGTAACAAGTAACAACACAAGAAAACTACATTCAACTAACAGAAGGTGGAATATTGTAGGTAGAAGGAGGGATTAGCATAGGTTGTCGACATCCGTGCCAGACCAGCCACAGTATTTGGCCGTGTGCCGCGGAAGAGTTCAGAAGGATTAACAGCAGCTGCTCCATTGCTTTCACTTTTTAATGTTTTTTTTTTTTTAATCCATCGTAATGGTCACTACAGACTGACAGCAATCTGTCAACATGCAGACAGATTACACCGAGTATGTACAGTATTCCTATGTGTTGCATGTCAGGAGATGAAGTCATATTTTAACAGGGCGCTACCTCAGCAGCACACTGCTGTGTGACTACCAGCATGGCAGATGCTTTGAGCGTCTCGGTGCTGAGTGACAGCAAACTGTCAGGGCTTTTGTGTGTCTCTGCTGGTGTTTTTCATTTAAGATGCTGCCAGAGAGGGAGGTTCCCACCAATGCAGCAGCAGCTGAGTGGAAAAAGCTCCTCAGGAGGCACATTTGAGCTTGTCAGACACAAGAAATCTGATTCAGACAACCAAAACAAAAAAAAAAGAAAGAAAAAATGAATATTGAGCAGGAGTCCAGTAAAGAGCAGCTGCCTCTGTTTAATTAGAACAAATCGAAGTTGGAAATGGAAAACAGGGGAAAACAACAGGGAGGTAATGTGACACTATTTGCTGACAGTTATTATAAGCGGGGGGGAGCATGCAGTCCCACAGGCAGGCTGCTGTTTGCGGAGGGGCAGTTTCTTCTTCTTCTGCCAGGCTGGCGCTGATCCCTCATCTTACAGGTTCACAATTATGTGCTTCAACCCTTCCTGCTGCTATCCATCCCACCCACCCCCCACCCCATCCCTCTGTAAGCAGCATTTAATTGTAATGGGCTGAGCTGGGGAAAGGAGTAATCAGATGAGAAGTCACATGGTTACACACTCTCTAACAGGGTGGGGGGATTAATAATACTGCCGCCTTGATTGAACTTCAGCTGCTTTCTCTGGTAAATTGAGAGGTGGGGCTGAGTGCAAAAAAAACAGTGACACGGAGGAGAGGGAAAGAAAGGAGAGTTGCAAAAGGGTGATAAGGGGTTCTGTGATAAGAACAGAGAGGAGGCAGGGATGGCGAGGGAGGAGGCAGAGAGAGAAAGGGAGTGGGAGGAAGAAAGAGCGAGGATAGGAGGCAGCGCAGTGCAGTGAGGGAGGGGTGAGGAGAGAGGGAGAGAGCGATGTAGAGACAGGAAGCCTCTGCTGCTACAGAGCCAGTGAGACGCAGGCAGGCGGAGGGGAAAGACGAAGAGAGAGAGGGAGAGGGGGCCTCCTGGTTTCTCTGAGACAGGCCCAGAGAGAGGGAGGGAGAGGGGCTCCAGGAGCACCACAACGGAGAGCGAGACGAGTGGGTGGAGAAGCAGGATCGGAGGGGAGGCGGGAGGAAGAGGCAGGGCGATAAAATCAGAACCAGGCTTTGGCAGGAGCAGAGGCAGAGGGTGGGACTTGAGCTGAGGAGGGAAAACGGCACAGGAGGAAACAAAGTTTTGAAAACTGAGGAAACGGCAAAGGGAGAGCAGATGCTGATGGCCAAAGCAGGAAGAGATCCATGGAAGAAGGTCAACATCTGTCAGCATGTTCTCTGACAGCCGGGCCACCGCCACCACACCTGGGGAGCAGAGGGGCTTCAAGGCTCACGCCCCCCACTTCATCCCATGGCTGCGCAACAGCCTGAAGGCTCACCACAGCAGCAGCGGTGGCGGCGACCTGGGGCTCAACGGGGCATACAGGTCCAGCTCAGAGGGCCGCAGCGCTCTGACCCCGCTGGAGAGGGCCAAGGGGATCGGTTTCTTCTCCAGCCGGGCCAAGAAGGGGGAGCTCCGGTGTAATGGCATAGGGATGCTGCCGGTGGTGCTGAGGGGGCATCACATCCTGCCAGGCGGCGTTGGGAAGCAGAGAGAGGACGGTCCTGCCAGGTGGAGCAAGACTAAAGAGCTGGAGGTGGAGCCCAGCAGCAACTCTCAGCTCAGCCCAGAGGAAGGACTGGCCGACAGCTGCTCCTCGCCGCCGCAGAGCCAAAACGTGGGTCCCGCAAGCAGCCCCTCAGTGAGCAAATACGGGCCTCTGGTGGGGCCCCATCCCACTCCTGTACCCGTGCTGCTGGCCGAGACGCCCGACTGCAATGTGCCCGTCGTGATGTGCATGGAGGACAGCGAGGGGAAGATGTGGGACTACACCAGTCACACCACCTACCGCCAGAGAGACGTCCACTCCTCCAGCTGGCTGAGCTCAGGCACTCAGCAGCTGATCGAGAGGCAGCGCGGGTTCAGCTCCAGCTTCAGCTGCGTCAACAAACACGGCAGGACTTCTCAGAGTCAGAGGGACCTGACGGCCCTCAACGGGCTCATCTTCTCCAGTCAGACCCCTCCAGGAGCCCTGGGCTGCACCGCCACCCTGAGAGGCCCCAGGAGGCCCCGGCCGAACTCGGAGCGGATTGCGATCCTGGGTCAGAACCAGACGTGGGTACCGCACAGACCAAACAGAGAGCAGGAGCCACAGAGGAAAGGAGTGGGCTGCAGCAGAAAGGTGGTCCGAAATCAGATCAAACGGGTGGTGGACAACCTGGAGCAGGTCCTCACTTCCCTCAGGGACATCCAGCAGGAAATCAAAGAGGTACACACACACACGCACATTCACACGCATGCACACATGCATACACATGCATGCACACACATGCATGCACACATGCATGCACACACGCATGCACACACGCACGCACACACACACACACACACACACACACACACAGTTGTTTGTTGATTTATGTATCATGTGTCTGAAACTTTGCCATGAGAGCTGCAGATTTGTCTCTTTTCTTTCCAAGGCTGAAGGGTGGGAACATAAACAAATCAGGGCCTTACTGCATCCTCTCTCATTAATTTAGACATTTTCCTCATGCAGAAAATGTTGGAGCTTTTGCAGAAAAAAAAAAACAACCTTGAGGGCATTTAGAGATAACAAGGCAGACTACAAATGCACTTTCTCAGCAGAATTAAACAAGCAGAAAAGCATCTGCAGCGGGGATGCACGGACCCAAAACATGTTGTTGTTTCTCAGGCTCTCCTTTCTTCTCCCCAGACACTCCAGAGTCTGGCACTTTGTGCTCAAGTCGGGCGTGCGCTTTCATAAAGGTGGATGAGACGGTAGTTATGGCCCATTTGCCAGATGCATTCAGAGGATGTTCAGACGATGCAGGGTGACATTAGTAAAAAGCCTTGCCTCTAACATCCTCTCTTTTCCACCGCTTTTCCCTCTCATGGACAGCTGCTGCTCCAGGCACAGCTGGACGGTAGCCGGCGCTCTTTTATAATCCATTTATGTCTGAATATCCGTGCCTCGTCCAGTAAATGTGACACGCAAATCTTTCCTCCTGGCGTCCGATCAGCGAGGTCACAGCCAAAGCCCAGAGGTAGTAACTTCATCATTGTGACTTTAAAGACTTCTCCCTGACAGAATTAACATCGCTGCGATGAAAGTTTATGTAGAATACACCAAGAAATGCGGGGGGAAAAAAGCGATTGATAAGGCTGCATGTATAAACAGAGGTGGCAAATGAAACGAGAATAAGTCGCTGTGGAAGTAGTGTTGCATTGTTGCATTAAGCAGTAAGCACTAATGTGGAAGAGAAATGGAGTGAGGCAAGGACAGAGGTCGTTTACTGGCATGGAAAAGTAATCGCACTGCTTTTACTATCTCCCATCACAACCACAATCTTGAAAAACATGAATTTTATTGGGGTTTTATGTGACAGACCAACACCGACTTGTAAGCTGGAAGGAAGACGATGATCAAGTTTTTTTTTAATTTTTTTTATTTGTGGTACTATTGTGAGAACCATAAAAGTCAACTATTTACTACTTCTTTTAACAGCATGGCTGTGTCTCCATGACACAACAATCATGGCCCCACAAACGCAAATACTGCTCTTGAAAAGCATTTGTAATGCGCTTCTTTAGGACACCAGTCACATAAAGAAGTTCGATTTGTCTTACTACACTGCACAAATACTTTCAAATGTTTTGATATTTACTCAAACTCTCGTTGAACAAACACTGGAGAAATTAGTGAAACTAACAATCCTGACAATACGGACACATCTGGGGAGGTTCGAACGTCATTAATTGTAATTTGTCGCGACAGCAATAAATCAAAGTTGTTATAATGATAAGAAATTTATCGCTATATAGATGATAAACCAGTGGGAGGATCTGTGGAGGGCAACTAATAACTGTGCCTTTATGGCAGAGTGGGAAGAGCAAAACCATTGGTGATAGGAAGTCATTAGAAGTCTCATTTAAAGTTTGCATTAAGTCAGAAACTCCACTCCTCTAGAGACACCTTGCTGCAACTTTTAGACGTATTTCTGCTGCAACACTTGAATCGAACGACGTTCAGCTCTGCAGAGGCCTGGTAAGGAGCCGTTCATTTGATTCAGGTGTGTTGGAGAAGACATGCACCATAAACTTACAGGAGGGTAACTCTCAAGGACTTGACTTGGAAGCTGAACTTTCAGCTCTGCATGCAAAATTGTACATGTGGCAAAATCCCCCCAAAACAACAACACTCCACTTCAGCCTGAACACAGTGAAACATGTTGGTGGCAGCAACGTGATGTGGGGACGCCTTCCTGCTGAAGAGACGGTGAAGATGAGGATGGATAGAGATAAATGCAAAACAATCCTGGGAGGAAACCTGGAGGTTCGCCTTCCATCATGGCAAACGTCCTGAACGTCTGAGCCTCAATGGGGTGGTTTAAGTGGTCTAGTCAAAGCCCAATCACTAAATTCAATTAGGAATATGTGGCCGTGCTTTGATGTTCAAATGCACTCGACTGTCAATGCAAGTTTAAAATATTTGGCAAAGAAAAGTTGCAATTAATTTCAGTCCATGGATGAGCAAACCTGGAAGAGACGAAGCCCAAAAGACTTTCAGCAGAGCGGCGTCTGCAAAGTTTGACTCAGTGGGGGGAAAGGATTCACATTAATTACAAAAATAAAACATGTAATTTTCTTTCATTTCACTATTTTCTGTTGGCTTTGTGCATAAAATTCCCAAACATACATAGGAGTGTGCGGCTGCAACATGATCAGCATCTTTGCTCAATGGAAAGTAGAGGAAAATTTGCATAGATCGTCAGTCTGACGGCGATAATCTGCTGATGTGTTTCAGTCAAGTGTAAAGACAAAAAAAAAAAAGAGCTGCACCATGACTCAGATCCCGAAGAGAAGAAAGAACCGCGTTAAGCTCGAAGAGCGGAGTGAAACTTTAATGACGGAGCTCAACAATAAACATCTCTCAGCTCCAACAGCGGAGCGTGTGTGTGTGTGTGTAGACCCGAGGGGTCAAAGACTTTGTTTTTTTTAACAAACGTCCTCGAAAGCAGCGAGCAGCGGATGAAAAGCAGCCCTTTTATCTCCTCCGATTTCTGACATTAACAAGCAGTACCTGCCCAGAGTCACTGCATGTGCATATACTACATGCACCACTTCAAAGCGAAATGAAAGGCTTCGCTCAAAAACCTGCTGCGGCTTTAACAGAAAAAAAAAACAAAAAGCAAAACAGGCAAACAAATCAGGTCATCCTTTGACATCAGCAAGGATGTTGTTGAACACAGAGGACAAAACTCATCCGGCATGGGCAGAGGATTTATCTGTGCACACAGAGCAGGTGGTGAGCTGGGTCAAACATTTTCCCCAGCGTAATTTTCTCCAATCTCTCCAGCCTCTGTCATCACGCAGCTGCCTGTGTGTCTGTGTGTTCGTGTGTCTTTGTGTTGAGCTTTTATTAGTGCACGCCTGCAGAGCATATACTTATTCTCTGCACCCATTTTGCATTCAGACATGTGTGTCATTTTTTTCTTTCTTTTTTTTTTTTGATAGATTATGGAGCAGGGTTTTTACTATCTGGGTAAGGAGCGTTAGATGGGAGGGCTGACTAAATTTAGCCTTCACACCACTGTAATAGTACTCTCATTCTGTCTTGGATGATTTTAACGTCTTTGCGATGTGGAAAGTAAAGATGAGAGGAAGGCCACCAGAAGTGTTTGCCGTAACTTTTATTATTTATTTAACCTTAAAGAAGCTTCAGGGCTGTAATTATTTCTATATGTTGACTCCATCTGGAAGAAATCTCCTGGTGACTCCGGAGTTTGATCTCTATGTGAGTTTTGATTTGAGGCCTTTTCTTTATATATATATATATATATATATATATATATATATATATATACACTGCTCAAAAAATAAAGGGAACACTCAAATAACACATCCTAGATCTGAATGAATGAAATATTCTCATTGAATATTTGTTCTGTACAAAGTTGAATGTGCTGACAACAAAATCACACAAAAATCATCAATGGAAATCAAATTTATGAACCAATGGAAGCCTGGATTTGGAGCCACACACAAAATTAAAGTGAAATGTTCCCTTTATTTTTTGAGCAGTATATATATATATATATATATATAAAACAGAGTAGCCATTTCTTTTTTTCTTATTTAGGACTTCTAAAATGTAACGTAGGTCTTCATTTTGTCCCCTCAGGCAGATGCAACAGCCATCCCAGTGAACCAGGCAGTAATCAACAGGTCTTAGCAGCTTTTGCTAACGTGTAAAAGTGAAACCTTCCATGTTTGTTTTAAAATCTTAACCCAGACTGGCATCTCAGCAGCACCTAAGTGATCCTTTAACTCTGCACATTTAAACCAGATCACTGAGATCTGCTGAACAAGTGCTGCTTGTTGTTTCCAGTTTCGGGGCGTCGTGGGACGAACTTTCTCTGCCCACCAGGACCAGCTTTTGTTCATAACATGTTAGTTTGTCCTGTGCGATTGTAATGTCATCGTCTCATTGACTGGTACTACGCCTTATTCAGGGTCCTTATTGTGTCTTTCTTCTGAAATCATTCAATTAACGAGAGAAGAGCAAAAAATGGTCCAAACCGAAGCAAGACGGAGTCAGATTGAAATGCAGATTGTTGCGTCGTTAATAAAAGCCTGTCTGTTTGGTAATGAAAGCTGAAGGTTAAATTGTTGAAGCCTCGGAGCTGAGACGTCCCGATTTGAGATGTTTTTAAAAGCTTTTTGCTGGGGGAACAAAATGGATGTAAAAGCAGTGAGGTGTTTTAAACATTAATCACACTGAACAAAGGTGGACTTTGAGTCAGGCCATGTGAACATCTGCCTCACTGCTTCCTGTAATTAAGGGACCCCCCAAAGCAGCAGGTTTATTTATTATTTCTCTATTATGTCTCCTCTATACAGCAGCTCTTCATAACTTCCTAAATATTAGTTCTCCTGAATCACAGCTCCTTGGCAACTCCTCCACCTTATATTAAAGGCACAGAAATATATAGACCTATTTGATATGAGGGAGGGCAGAATAATCTCCATTTTCTGTCCACATGAATCAGCTGCTCACCCACTACTTCTCTGAGTGGCTTTTGCAAAAAAAGAAGGAAAAAAAAATCAAAGCACCAATACGGGTTTGTGATTAATCTGTGACTAAACCTTATGCGTCCACCACCTCCTCAACACAATTCAAACTCAAGATAAACTGTAAGACATGGCCCATCGGTACAATGCAGAGCTGAATGATGAAAGTATTTCTTCTTTTTTCCGAAAAGGTTAAAAATGTGAAGTGTTTATGTCCAGATTTGGATTTTATGATCCAAGTTATTTGGCGTCTACTCCTGAAAGCAACTCTAAAAATGGTCTTACTTGCTTAACTTTAAACTATGGCGTGACGGATACAGCGACGTTGATCTATGAACGTGTCAGACGAGCCAGAACAATTAACAGCGATCCCCTCTGTTTTAGTAAAAACAGCTGGTAAGTTCCTGAGGTCAATCGCTGCACACAGTGAGACGCCTGTTCCTGGTCCTCTGCAGTCTGGCTAAAAAAAAAAAACAGAGCTGACGATGTACAGCCGGGAACCTGCGAGGTATACGTCTGCCTCAGACTTGCTAAGCCACCCTTCATCTTTAGTTTGTGAAGCTGCAATAAAATATTTAGCTTTCAGTTTTTTTTTCTGTAGCAATTTTTTTTTTGCCGTTAAAGTACGTAAAGGTTTCTGATGAGAGATCAACTAGCATCTGAAAAAAAAGTTCCCAAACGCCAAAATTGAGAAGTTTGATATTCCCACTGATGCTACTTGAAGTATGTGGAAAAGAATGTCAGTGCAGCATATAAAACCAGGACATATAATATCTTGCAAAAGTGCGGATACTCCTTGAATGTTTTTATGTCACGACTGCAAACCTCCATCCAATTTTATGATCATTGTCGCGATAAATTACAATCAAAAACCCAAATCTGGCAGCATTATCAGAATTATTTTCATTATTTTCTCCTCTGCTTGTCCCATACGATAAATATCAATAAACTTGATGCAGTTGTTGTGTGCACTTTAGTGATACAAATCATTCTTTATGTGACTGGTGTCCTCGAGGAGCGTATTTGAAATGGGAATGTTTTTCAAGAGCAGTTTTTGTGTTTATGGCTCTCTAACAGATGTGCTATGCAATCACAGCTATACACTTACCTCCAGATAGAAGTAATGAATAGTTTTTTATCATCACTTTTACTATTACCACGATCATACCATTAGATAACCTAATAAAACTTTAAAGTCTAATCATCCACCCCTGGCCTGAATTTGTATTCAGCAAACAAACACGCTGTCCAAAACATGACCGTCCATCTGAACTTTCAGGCCAGATAATGAATTCCCTGTGGACAAATAGCTGGAAAGAAGACCTGCCTAGTGTTTGTCTAAAGTCATGTATTGAACACAGAAAGCATGTGGAAGAAGGTTTTTCATTCAGAAGGGAACAAAATTGGACTTTTTAGGTAGCAAAACTATGTTCTGTTGAAACACAGTAGTGGCTGCGTTATGCTAAGGGGTTTTGCTAATGCTTCTCTTCTTGACTCTGGTGTGCTGAACACAAAACCGTGACCACATTTTGTTGACTTTTATGTGCAGAACAATTTTAGTGCCGTTTCTTTTCACCCTACCACTTTAGACACTTTATGGAGTTCAGTCACAGATCATATTATCAGATACGATCCACTGAGGTTTGTGCTTGCAGTGTGACAAAATCTGAAAATGTCCCACCTACAACAACAAAAGTCCTTCTGCTTTATGTTAATTGATTTTATTCTTTGTAACAATTAAGGCAAAAAAAATAAAAAATAAGCCAAAACCAGTAACTGGTGTGATTTGATGTGATGACCCGAAGTGACTTCCTGACCCGAACTTAAGTAGGAATCCAAAAGCAATTTCTTTTAATACAAAAGGGACGATCTGCAGCTACACACATTTAAAAAGGTGCATGATTTTATAATTTCATAATTTAATTTACCCATTCATTAATAGAAACCATGCTATAAATGCTCTCTGATTCTTCAAAACATGTCGACTTCGGGAACTTTACAGTACAGAAACAAAATCTGCTTGCAACAGATTATAATTATTCCCTCTGGGAGAGTGTCGCGGATAATTTGTGCTTTTATTTATAAATCATTCTGTGTGTTTTCTAGGTCGTGCAGCAGATTGACTATCTAACCTCCTCCATTGATCTGGATGATGAGGAGCAGCAGAGGCCTGGAGGAGAAGCTCAGCCTCCCAGCGACAGCAGCTACAGTTCAGGCTCCAGCTCCAGTGAAGTGACAGTACGCGACGCCCAGCAGAGGGCTTCAGGAGCTGAAAACCAGCCAGGAACCGCAGACTCCTACGGAACCCCCAGCAGAGAGGATCACAGCAGAAGTCAGCCTTCGCAGAACGGGCAGCTGCGCTCCGTGACCGCGGGCTTTCTGTCAGAAAGGAGTCGGATTGTTCAATTAACTTGTGGGCGGTCCCCTAGAAAAACTTTGTCCCGTGTGAACACAAACAGCCTCCCTCCGTCTAGAAACCCGACCACCCAGGATCACGTTCTGTCTCCTAAAAGAAGCCTCCCTGCTCGGCCTCCCACTCCCGGGCTGTCTCCGCTGACGGTGAACCTCCATCACCCCGGCAGCCCTGGATCACAGCCTTCCTCCCCTCTGTCTCCAAAGTCTTATCCACCCCCCGCCCTCAGCCCTTCTGTCATCATAGAGACCAAAGTCGGGTCACTCCAGACCCCACAAAGCGATCTCCCATCTGCTGGCCCATTTTCGCCGTCGCTAACTCACCCTCAGTCTGCCAGCTGCCCACCCACCAACTTTGAAACCAAAAGTTTGCCCCTGCACGACAAAGAGCGGCGAGCGGCCTCAGCGGGACCCTCGAACGCCTGCGCAGCCAAACCACCCGCGGGGCAGGGCCGCAGGGCCCGCAAGCCCCCGCCGTACCCGCACCACAGACTCTCTGAGCCCACAAAGAAAGTGAAAGAGCCCCGCAAAGCTCCTCCGTACCCTGAGAAAAGAAGGCTGCTCTCAACCACCGTGTGAGACGATGCAGCAGGAGGGGGGCGGCCGATCGAACAGAGGCACATACACAGCACCAGCCACATGTCTGCGGGAGTGGGGAGTGATTTAAGGCAGCTTAAGGCTCGCCAACTTCAGCTGAGATCAAGTTTCCAGGGCAACGGGATGCAGACGCAACTCAGGGTGAGTAAGTCCAGAACAACTGCGTCACTGCAAAAACAAAATCTTATCAAGTATTTCTGGTTTAGTTTCTAGTGGAAATATCTTAGGATACTTGGGGAAAAAGACAAAACTAACTTAGAAGCAACTTTTCAGCAAGAAATGGGAGCTTGTTTTAAGTCAGTAACACCTTAATGTTGATGAAAAAGGACTAGTTATAAGTGAAATAATCTGCCAATTGAACAAGAAATGTTCCTATATTACAAAATATAACATGGGGACACCTAATTAGTACTTGTTTTAAGTCAATAATTAAGGAATTGTTGACTTAAAACAAGCCCCTCTTTCCTGCCATGAGATTTGAGTACTTGAAGCAAAAAGGGCAGAAGTTGACTGCAAAAACACAAAATCTTATCAAGTATTTTTGGTCTAGATTTTAGTGCAAATATCTTAAGACAAAACTAACTTAGAAGTAACAATAGTGCATTACAATATGGGACGCTAACTGGTACTTCATCAGTATTAAGAACTTATTGATTTAAAACAAGCTCCTACTTCCTGATTTCATAACATGAAGTGAAACTTGACTGCAAAAGCACAAAATGTTGCAAAGTATTTTTGGGTCTAGTTTCTGAAATAAATTAAAACTAATTTAGAAATAACTTTTCAGCTAAAATAAGTTGAAATATGGGAAACCAGCCACTTTTTAAAAATCAATATTAAAGTAGTTAATGACTCAAAACGAGCTCATGTTTCTTGCTGAAAAGTTGCCTGCAAGTTAGTTTTGTCTTATTTCAAGCGTATGGAGATATTTGCACTTGAAGCTAGGACCAGAAATACTTGGTAAGAGTTTTGTGGTTTTGCAGTGCTGGTTCCACCCTTTTCACCTCCCTGCTTCTCAAATCTCCTGGGTGCACGCACGGGGCCGTAATGACATCTGGCCGGCTTACCGCTCAGGTAACAAGAGCCTTTGTGCAGATGTTCAATTTGCACCCCGGCTCTGAGAACTCCCACGGACTGCACAGCTAAAGGGCAGAGGGGAAGGCATTATTAGCCAGAAATCTGAAGGAAACAGCAATTACCTCAGAATGGCGAGACAAAGATAGAGGTGATTACTTTATTGCACCTCACTCCAATGGATCCCGGCATAGTCACTCATATATATCAGCATCGCCTGTGGTCGGTAATTGCTGTCAGGAGTCGTGATGCTATGATGAGAAGTCGGCGCGGCTTGAGCTGCTTTGGCTCGACGGTGTGAGAACGCACTCGGGAGAGGCAAGGTCAGGGATCTGCGGTGCATCTAGAGGCAAGAAAAAGCTCTCATAAAAAGAGAAGCTTGGCAAGGCCACAGAGGAAACGTTCGGGCCAACGTTGGGGTGCATGTCAAGGGAGACAGGGGGCAGCTGGCGATACGTTGTACCCTTCACCCGGCCCCACGGTGTTACAAAAATCCCATCTCCTTTGCTGCCTCTGGCTCGACCCACCTGGCCTCCGTCTCCATCTGTTCCCCTCTAAATGTCAAGGGGATGCAACAGGAAAGAAATAAGGAGCTGGTGTGTTGGAGAGGAATGCCAGCCAGATTGATTACATAAATACAACACAGGAAATCAATAGCTGTTTCATTTAGGACATAAATGCTGCTTTATTGGATCCTTTTCTCTTTGTGCCGACCTTTTTGAACAGGATAAAGCTGCCGCTAGTTTGCAATTTATTCCATTGTGAACAAATTCAATGAAACGATCAAAATCGGCGGTTAATCTCATTATATTTACGCTGCCTGACTGCGACACACGTTCTCATATCAGTATCAGTCCTTCTAAAGCCCAAGACATTTCACAAGACATGGGCATTATCGGGTTTAAACAGAGTTTCTGGAATGAGTGAGCGATGCTTTTATGTGAAACTATTTTCAGATAGGGATTAGCTGCCAGATTTTCCAGAACCAGGACGTGAGACCGACTCGAGTAAATTAGACTTCTCCGATTTCTATGTAAATCCTTTAAAATTCTGCATGCACCCTGAATGCGAAATCTTTCTTTTACAAGTCTTGATTAAACACCGAACAAATTACCACACGAGTCTCTGAAGGAAAAAGAATGAGCAGCTTTTCCTTCGCATCTCACAAACACGCATAGTGAAGGAGACATTGCCTTACATCTGATGGTACCAGGATCACTGATTCGCAATCAGGCCAACTGGACTGAAATTACTGCTGCACTATAAAAGAATTACCAAAAAAAAAAAAAGTTCAGAGTAGGATAGATTGCTGCAAAGCTAATGGCTCAATGCAATCAACTCTCCACTGTCGCCACATACTTGTTAAGCCATTTGAAATTGGTCGGATTTATTTTGAGCTATATATCAGTGAATTATTTTACACTTGGACTTATTTAGGATGGATGTAACTCACTTTGAATGAAATGAATTGACTATGTTTCTGCATAATGAATCTACATAGTGAATTGAAGTGGTATTTTTTTGTGAATTGGCTGGCGCTGTATAAATAAACAGATTTGATTCGAATGACTTAAATAGATTTAACTAAAATATATAAGGTTGAGATAAGTAACTAACCTGCAACCTGGACAAAAACTAATTAAATTCAACCAGTTATATTCATTTTTATTGAATAAAGTTTGTCAGTTAAAATCTGCAACATTGTAGTCTGATATTTGCTAAATTAATGACATACGTGACTAGCTAGCTACAGTGTCTTGTAAAAGTTTTTCTTCTTTTTGAAGAAGAATTTTGTCATTTTAAAACCAAAGATCTCTATACGTTATGCGGGGATTTAATGCCATAGACAAAATAGCACGTAATTGTAAAGTGGAAAGAAAAATGACTAACAGCTTTGCACATCTAGATACCAAAATCTGAAGTCTTGCCAGATTCTCAATTGAACTTTGGTCTGGACTTTTACTAGGCCATCCAGACAAATAAATATGCTTTGATCTAAACCATTTGCTCCTAGCTCCGAGACTGTTAAACGCTGAAAGTGATGTTTTTCTCTCTCTTTTTTTATTTTTGAACTTCTACAAACAGAATAAATGCATAACAGATCACAGCAAAGACCACTAGCTGTGCATGTAATTCACTCCAAAGATCCAAATACTGTTATAAATGTTAAACAGGGCTGATTAAAGTTCCCCGAAAATCCCTAAAACTAAATACAATACAGTATTTTGGAAAGTATTCAAACCGTTTTTCACATTTTGTCAACTTATAGCCACAAACTTCAGTTTATAAACGAACACATTCTAGCAGATAATTGTATGGGAGGAAAATAATACGTGGTTTCCAAAAATACAAATTTGCAAAGTCTTCATCAATATTCAATCTTTCCAGTTGCAAGTCTTTGGGGATGTGAATCTACCAGTTTTACACATCAAGTCACAGGCATTTTGCTCATTCTTGACTGCAAAACACCTCAAGCTCGGTCAAATTGGGTGAATAGAAACAATAAACATCAATTTTCAAGCCTTAAGATCTGCAGTTGAATTAGGTTTGGACTTTCACAAGGTGTTTAGGAACCTACACCGATCCGTCTTCCCAGCTTCCATGGTTCTGGTGAAGTGATGCTCCCAACATTGTGTTTCATCAGTGCAGTTTATATCTGACACCAGGTCACATTGGGGATGCTTTCCACAGAGTGAAGTGCATTGTTGGTTTTCCTGTCACACGTTACATTTTGCATTTAGGTTAAAATGATCAACGTTGGCCTCATCTGACCTCGGTGTCTTCCTCCACATGTCTGCTGTGTCCTTTGTGTTGCTTGTGTCAAACTTAAAAACAAGATTTCTTTTAGGTCCCGCTCTTCTGATGGGATATTGTTTTATTGACTCTAACTGTGCTTTAAACTCTTCATGAGGTTTCTTAAAACCTGAGACCTTCACAGCTGGGGAACTTGTAAAGTTGGAGGACTTGTAAAGGCAATCGGTTGCACTCAAGCTACATTCACATGCATGCCATTTGTACCACTTGAGATTTATGTGGTTATGTTGGTCAGCCACATAAAGTCCTAATAAAACAAGTGCACAAACGTTACATGAAGGGGTATGAATACTTTTGCATGGGAATATATAAAGTCTCCGTTCACATAGCCCATTCTTTTAGCCAGGATCTAACTAGAACAATAACATCCATTTTTTATTTATAACCTGTACTTCCAACAAGCTGTGCAGGAGCTCTGTGTGGTACACCTCTGCTCCACAACATCCTGCATGTTCCTCCTGATAGCTTTTTCCTGTGATGCAAGGAACTTTTTCTGCTGGTGTCAGACAGTACGCTGAGGTGCTGATATGTGCTCAGGATCTGGATGACAGAATCGAGGCAGCTCTGGGCCCCGCAGACGGAGAGAGCTGATGGGCAAACAAAGAGTTGTTGAGAAGCAGAGATTTACAACTCAAAGGAACAAACAGCTCAACAGAAACGGGCCAGAATTTGGCCGTCAAACTGCAGCAGAAATCACAGGTTCTGCTTTGCTGCGAAGGTGCGGGCCGGTTCTGCGCAGCATGTCAGGAAATCATTAACACCTCGCTGTTCCAGGGAGTTTTCAGCGGGTGAAAAAGCAGCGATTTTCAGGCTCAGAAACACTCCTGAATGAAGAGTTTTCAGCGCCGACGTGCGACTCTTGCATCAAGCGAGCAGACACCGGTTTGTAGACGATCTAGATTTTCTCTGGATTTAACATAATGATGGATAAATCCCTCCTGACTTTCTATCTCAGTAAGCCCACAAAGATCAGCCAGTCCATACATTCCCATATGTGCCTCTGGATTTAATAGATCCTCCCAGCAAAGCCTCTTCCTCCCCCCAGAAATTACGGGGAAACAATAGAGGCTCTCTATCTCTTAGAAACATTTATTTGAGCACAATATATGTTAATTGACTACGCTCACGGAATACATTTTAAGGCTAATTTTTCATTACTCTAGCAGAAAGGGTCTCATAAGTCTCATTTGGAGGCTCCGACACTGGCTGCTTCCCTAAACCGGTCCAAATTAGGAATGCATTAGCGGCGCTTCTAGAAATTACGGCTATTGGGCAGATAAGATGGGACATAAAAACGCAATCCTCGCCGAGGCCCGGCCCTGACAGCTCTCAGAATATTTAACGCCTCGACACAGGCAATCAAATTCCTCCTCTCTTTTCATGTTTACCCTTCTGACAAGGCTACGGCAGCTTCAATCAGACCACGACTGATGTAACCCGACAAAAACACAAGAGTTATCTCCACCGAGGTGACAACGTGTCTTTATTCAAACACCCATCAAGTTTCATCATGATTCACAGCAATCAACAGGTAGAAAAAGAAAGGACGCATGTACAAAATTAGTAACGCAAGTTGTTTTTTTTGTGTCTTTTTTTGTGTTTTTTTCCCCTCAGAGTCAGGTCGAGGTCCGGGTGTGATCTTTTCCTGTTCTGACCCCCCCCTGAGAGAGAAAGAGAGCCTGGATGGTGACAAAGGGACCCGGCGTTTCCTCCGCTCCGGGGGATCGCCTCGACACCAGATGAAAGACACCGAAGGTACGCCGCCTATCCCAGCTAATCCAAGAGCAGAGTCAAATCAGAGAAATCCTCCAATCTGAATTCAATCCTTGGACACTTGTGCTGTTTGAGGGTTCGGATCAATGCCGGTAAGATAAAGAGGCCGCAGAGCATTACAGAGAAAGGGGAGAGCAGAGAAGAAGAAGAAGAAGGAGTGAGAGGGAGATGAGGGGCATGTGATAATGAAGCACTTCTGAAACCTGCACAATATTCTCACTGATCCCCACATGTGGCACCGAGAGATGAAAGCCAGAGGTTCGAGAGGGAGCGAGCGCTGGCATTTTTATTCCTCATCTAGAAACCTCCAAATGTCTGTGCATGCTTTACATTTTATTACTTTTGAGTTAAACATCTGCACTAATGTTCCAGACTTCAATTTCTAGATTCCCCACCCCCCAGCTGCTTTTATAGCATTCGACTACAAAACTTTGATCTGGTTGGGGATTATTACTACCAGAAAACTTAAAGCAACGCTGAGGTTTCTTTATTATTCAGCTCAGTGGGTAAAGAGCTGCTTCAACACTTCTGGCACTTGAGCAAAGTGATATCAGCTCCATTTGGAAATCTACAATCCTACATTAAATATACTTTATATCTTCCAGATGTTATTCTTGTAAAGTCGCACCATCTGTTGTAAAAAATAAATGGGTTTGCTTGGCAAAATTTAAGAACCAGCAGTTCTAAGAGTTCGTACTGTTAGAGGCCAATAAAGTAGAGAAACGATGGCCCTTTTTGCATCTTTAAATTAATTTATTTCCGGTCAGTGAGTTGGACAACAAGGGAAGATGTGATAAAGGAACTTACCTCAATATTTATGTAAAAAAAAAAAAAAAAAGCTTTTATTTTTGAGACATTGACTTTTTAGCACTTAGTCAGTGGAAAAAAGGGAGTAAATCCAATATTTTTCCATATTCCTCCAGACCTTTCAGGACTCTACATCTTACCAGGCATGAGCTGGCTGAAGGTTTAAAAAAGTTCTGGTTTCAAGTCTACAAGAACGTGCTATTATGCTTCTTCAAAAACATCATTACAACTGATTATATCAATATGTCAGCTATTTTCTGTTTAAGCAATTAGGCCATGTTATATAATTTTGTTTTAATGTATAGCATTAATACTAACCTCACCGTACAGCGAGTTTCACATATAGACTCAAACTCGTCAATAGTTTGCATTTTGATTCTGTTTTGTGACGTATTTTTAGAAGTAGTTTAGTTTCATCAGAGGGAAATGGCAGGAAACGAAAACCTGGCTGATGTTTGGAGGGATCAGACGCAACGCTTTGAGTTATCTGCAGCAGATGTAGATAAACGGAGACGCTGAAGTGCTTCTTTCAACAGCAGAGCGGATCGCAGCGAGACAGAGCAATTTCTACTTGTTTGGATGCGTGCTGCCGCTTCACAATACCAGGGATTACTCACTCTCCTCTCGGGATTACACAAGATGCATAAATCTCCTGCTAATATAAAATGTATCTAAGCTGGACAGACCCCATCCCAACACCAGGCTATGCATTCCCACACCCACCGGATCAAACCAGAATCTCTTTATGTTACAAACTAAGAAACAACTACAGAAGCACGTAATCTAATGGCCGATTTTGATCCAGAAAAGTCTGGATAATCAGTTGATTCCTTCATCTTTTGTAGAACAAATCCCAAAAACAAAATTAGTGAAAAAGGCTGGATATGTACTACAACTGGTTCACCGTGTCCCCTCAAACCAATATTAGCTTCAAGCTGCTTCCGTTTTCGGTCGTTTCTCAGGAAGAAATCCCAACAAGCAGAAGCACAGTTCACCGAGGTGCTGTGATTGGTCACAGCAGAGCGAGACTTCTGTCCAATCACAGCTCTTCATGTCTCGTCCGACCAATGACGGTCAACTTGGAAAGCTGAGCGCTGAACTTTCCATCTCTTTGGGTCACTGGAATTAAGAAAGGAGAGTGGATTACTGCTGGAGTCTGTGCAGCATCACTTAACATTAGATTTATGTAGGTATAGATATGATTTCTGCTATAGCTGTGACTCCTACAGACTAAATATCAGACGTCAAAGCTATGATGAGGTTCAGAAGAGAAATGTTTTTGCAGAGAAAAATATGAGACATGAAAGTTTAAAAAATGAGACCAACATCAGGTCTGTGCTAATGTACAACCTTGATTTTTATCTTCTTATCCGTCTTATGGGTTTTTTGTTTTATTTCTGCTGTTTAATGTTTAGAGGTTGTTTTTCTCTAACAACTTGATCTTTTTTGCAAGAAGTCTTAAATATATTTTGAAGCCCTGACTTGTATCTGCTTTTTAATCTCCCATGATGCAACTGTCATCTTCCAAACATATTTATGACAAAAAATATAAATACCAAAGCACTAACATATCATCATATATCAATATTTTGATTTATGGCTGTTTAGCTGAGCTTTTATATATATAAAAAATAAAATGTAAAAAAGAAACAACTTAATTATTCTTCATACATTAAATAGTAGAAAGTATTTGTTGCCATAGAAACAACAACTGGAGCAGTTAATTTTATGACGTTTGGATGAGCAGACATTTTTGGACACTGCAACAAAATTGATTTGATGGGAACATTATTTCTTCGTACCTTTTCATAAGTAAAAATATATAAACATTTTCTAGATTCTATATTATTTTGTATTTATGAATACCAGTAATCTCAGGGAATCAAAGTCTTAATCTGAAGACAAACGGTACAATCATAAACAGTATGACAAAGAAAATATTCTACTACTACTACTTGACATAACCCAACACAAAGCGGTTAATAACACCATTGTAGCAATAACTTCAACACATTTTAACAATATTTATAACCATAACTGTAAAGCTCAGTAATAATGGTTATTGTGATACATTTTCAAACACAAAGATCATGGCTGCTTGAATAGATGTTTTGGAATAAAAAAAAAAGGTAATTTGTCTGGCAACTGGACAGGCTCTGTTATTTGTCTGAGCTCAGTGTGTTAAGGTTAGAATAACTTGTATAAATTAAGGTTCATTTTTGCTTTCTATAATTTATTAGTATATTTTTTGTTTTGTAGTTCTGTTGCTAAATGAACCAGTTAACTAGATTATTTCCACCTAGCTCTCAGGAAAAAAAAAGTCCTAACAAAAGAGCATTATAATTACAGCTGCCACTAGATGGAGAATGAAAACTCAGAGTGCAGCAATAAATGAATCACAGACAATTAAAGGCCAGCAAGGGATGCAAAATGTCTGGTTTTGGATAAATTATTCAGTGTTAGAATAGAGACGCATGCAGTTCTGATAAAAACCAGAAAATAAAAACATAAATATTTTAAAGCTGAAAAAAAAAAGAAAAGAAAATAATGAATGGTTTGTATAGGTTTAAAATAAGTCAATACTTTTAGCGCATCTTTGCATGTAGTTACTATTTTGTCCAACAGGTGTCTCTGTTTGGGTTACCGAAACCTGAACATCCCTTCGTGTGTTGCAGCAGGAGCACAAAAAGTGCTTTAGGGCTGTAGTAATTAAAAAGCCCCTTACATACTGTACTACACGCCGATAAGCAATCTATGCCTGGAATTCATCGCTCCCGCTGTTTCTCAGTGATGGGATTATCCTTAAGTCTGTCATCGGCGCTGAGTTCGGAGCCTGTAAGCCTCTGTACTTTAGCGTCTAATCTGCTGAAAATGACAGCTGAAGTAAATTGCCAGTCGGGGTGACTAGTCAAATCCTGCTAATCACAGGCTGGAACTGAAGCCCCAGTTGGGGATTTCGGCGGGAGCCGGAGAACAACAAATAATGCTACGGGGACGACTGTGAAAACCCACTCACAGCTGGAGCGCACGCTTCGCAGGGGAATCTGCAGGGAGCTTGCAACGTGATAATGGGAGGGCTGGGGGTGTGTGTGTGTGGAGGCAGAGAAAGAGACTGATGTGACAGGCAGAGGGAGTTGATTGAACACTTGGAGACACAATCAATTCCTCACCTGTTGATTCTCCTACAGTAAATTCGTCTGGCTTCAGAGGTACGTCACGCTGGCCTGTCACTGCCGTTTCTGACTGGAGACGCATCCGCAAACGACGAGGAGGAAACGGTGGAAAACAAAAACAAGAGATTAAAAAAAAAAAGAAAAAAAGAGAGAGATAACAGGCGGCGGCACAGAGAACAATGTCATTTGCACAGGAAGGAAGGAAAAACTAAAAAAAACAAAAAAACAAACAGAACAGAGGAAAGAACTCCGATTCAGCATCAAGGTCAAAGAGATGTGTTTGTGTATGCGATGTTGTTTCAGTCCCCTCACTCTGAAGTTATTTTCTCCGTTTGTCTTTTCCGTGCAGGGCACACAGCCAGAGCAGGAGGAGGAAACATGTTCTCTCTCTCTCTCTCTCTCTTTCTAATGACGCGAGTGTCAGGAATGTCCTTGCTGGGGGAAAGGAGGCGTGTCAAGGTGTGCCTCGCATCGCCTCGCAGACCACGACCGCATCAGATACGGCAGACCGCTGCGAAGTGACCGTCCGGACATTAACCTTCCACTGAAAACATTACGTGCAGAGATACAACTCCAAGTCGGACTCCAAAAACTAATAAAAGTTTGTATTTCTGACTTGCGTGAAGTTGTAAAACGTTGGGGAGGCGCTGAGGCCATCGTTAGAGGATGAAAGCTGTAAACATGCAGAGGTGTGGAGCTCATAGTGGGTTTAATGGATGAGAGGAAGAGACATTTAGAAAACTAATTAAAATCAGGTGATTGTTGGCAGAGATTCTGGTAGTCAGATAAAAACAGGAGATTAATCCAAAAATTCCCCCGTAATTTAGCCACAATTTTAAAAAAATACTACTAATAAGTTAATAGTGTGAAAATGCTATGTTAGCATCCAAAACCTCTATTCTGACTAAAAAATATTAACCAAATGTAGCAGAAGAACTGATATTAATTTCCATTCATTCTTTCCCTTCTTTAAGAAGTTTCTTATTGGGGACTTTGGAGGACTTCCAAGCAGATAAGTCCCAACCCTTTCCTGAACTTTTCCAGATTTTTGGAAGGTTTATGACAGTGTTCGTCATCTAAACCAGAACCAGGTTAAGAACCACAGGTACAGTGGAAAATCCTGATCTTAGAAGCTTCAGAGGCCAGTGAAATGTTTTTTAAAAGAATTTATCTGCATATTCTCAGTCGGTCTGGGTCCTTAATCCAGAAATAAAGTTATGATGTGGAAATTTAAAAAAGAACAGATGCCATAAAACTTTTTTTTTTTTTTTTAAGAAATCTCAGTTCTTTCAACTATGTAACTATATAAGAAATAATAACAGACATTTATCCAGAGCTGGAACATGATAAAAGGATTTTCCATACAGATTGAGATGAGGTGGATGAATATTGTGACTCAGACGTACAATAAATCCCTTCACTAACGCCACACGTTAGATGATTTCATGCTGATCTAGGAAAGTCATGGTTTTGTTGACAAATTCTGCCATTAAATGTCTATTTTGTCACAGAAAACAAGATCAAAGCATCAATGGTGACATCTCTTCCCCTACCCCCCACCTGATACCAAAATGTGTTGCTTAGAAGAAGAAATATGAAGCTGCAGAACATGAAAGTAGCCTTGAGTTTGACATGCGTGTGGCTGGCTGAAATGTTCATTATTTGCCGGCTGTGCAAAAAGATGTTCAGCAGGAATTCGCCTTGATTTTCTGACATTTGTGCAGATAACCGAGTAATGAAAAGCTTTTATCTCTCTACTGTCAGCGTGTATGAGGCAGAATGGAAACATCAAGCAGCAATTCTTTAATGCTGTTCGTTAGTTTGCCTCGGCTTGAGAGGGTTTGTGGCAGCAGGTTGTCAAGAAATAAGATTTTTATCTCTAAAGGACGCAGAGTTAAAGGCAAACATAGGTCAATCCTATAAAATCATGCAAGACGGGATTTTTATGCCCCAATTTCATGTGGCTTAATGCCACTATTGATTCTTGATCAATTATCGTTTGGCTCTCATCAGTATTCAGCTGGTGAGGTGGCCATCGCTCCTTGGGGATCAAGATCAGCTGACAACATCGGTTCATTAAAAACAAAGCCACAAAAGCAAAAAAAAAAAAAAAGAAGCAGAAATTAACAGCCTGGTTTCATACTTACAAAAGCGTTGGCATATTCAATTTTGGTTCCTTTCAGCTCAGCTTTGAACTGGGTGAAAAACAGGTATGATTTTCCCTGAGGCCTGAAAGAAATTAAAGACAGAAATGTTTAAACAATAATGATCCCAACACACAGTCTCTTCAGTGTGCACTGCTCCGTGACAGATCCCCTTTCTTTTTTTTTTTTTTTTTTTACTTTCAGATGTTTGATCTGATGTTTCAGATCAAACATCATTTTATATCAAAGATAACAAAAATACAGTCAAACAGCAGTTAACCGATTTAACATAGTTACTCTTATTTGACTGTGGCCCTCCGTTCTTCACAGAAATTTTTTATTCTAACCACATTGGTCATGTACAGCATCTCAATGCTTTGACCAGGCCACTCCAGTACCTTCATTTTGTTTTGAGTCGTTCAGATGAGACTTGCTGCATTACACCAGTTTTTTGTTTTTTTTCCATTGCCAATTTGACATTTGTCACACTGTACAGCCTTTCTGTTTTCAAGATTTTTTTCATAGCAATATACGACGAGCAGCATGTCGATGAAAATGTCTGAAGATTTCAAGTTTTTCACTAGAAAATCACTTTCCATCTGCAATGTCAAACTGAATGTCGGCCACTGATGCAGCGAAGCAGCTCTAGACTTTCACATGACTGCCAGTTTCTGACACTCTGGATCTCTTTTGCAACAAATCTAAAGGAATCCAATCCTTCTGTTTGACATTTGTTTTTTCTTATTCTTGAATTGTCATTTTAACTAAGACGACCTCCAGGACTTCAGATGTTCTGGGTTCCTTTGTGACCTCTGCGATGGGTCGTCAATGCACTCTAGGAGAAATTTTTGGAAGATTGGTCAATCTTGGTAAAATTCCCCACAGCTGCAACTTTTCTCCATTTGTGAATAATGGCTCCGACTGTGGCTCTGAAACCCTTTCAGATAGACAGATGTTACAGACTTTCTGTTTCTCATCTATTCTTGAAGTTACTTAGGCGATGATGAGTTGTTTTCACATGATCTTTCGGTATACTTCATGTTGTCAGACGGGTTATACGCAAGCGATTTTCTCCCATGTTTCCGAAATGAAACAAATAATGAAAAATTGCCGGGTATTGCTTGACCACAGTTGCTGCTGCAGAGAGTTGCACAACCAGTTATTAGGTTTAGGGGTCAATAACATTTTCACACAGAGTCATGCCAACCTGACCCTACGTGAAGGTAAATGCAAACTGGGTTTTTTCCTCTTAATAAATCATTAATAACAACGACTTAAAGCTTTTCTACAAATCCAGGTTATCTTTGTGTGATATTAAAACTTTTCTCATCATCTTACCCATTTAAATCTAACAAAAAGACATTGTTAGAGGTTTTAGTTGATTGTTTTTTTTTTTTCTGCAACTGTCACAACTGACTAAAAAAATAAATAAATCAATGAGGTGACTCAGAGGAGCCGCAGATGGGACACGTTTGCGATGATGAGGACGGGGTCGGCCAAGTGAAGAGGAGGAACAACCACAGACAGTTTGGTTCGGTGAGTGGGCAGGTATTACTCATGTTGAGAGGAGGACACACATCTGTTCACACAGTCACATTATGGGAATGAATCTTCCTTATCAGGACGGACCTAAAGGATTCGTTTCAGGGGAAGACATGTTTTGAATGCAAATCGATTAAGTGTCGGCAAGTTGTGCCCGTCTCACCTCCACACGGAGCAGGAAAACAGCTGGTCGTCTTCGCTCAGGCCCACACTCATCAGCCATTGCTGTTTTAGAGCAGAGCAATATTTCACTGTCGTGCCAGCTGGGATTAATAGTAAATAAAACTTTAGGGTCCGAGTGATTAAGACAGCACATACCTCATTAGTTCCTCCTTGTGAAGCATAGGTGAAGATGCACTCATACTTGCTCTGAAACAAGACAGTAAAAGGTTTAATGCCAATTAGTACAAAGTCTGAACAACTTAATTTAATAATACATTTATTGATTTATTTACTGATTTATTTATATTTAGCAACAAATGAATTTATTAACTGACTGAGAACATAAAAAAGTAATTCAAACAAGATTACTATTAAATGAAAGTCGTGTTTTAAAAAAAAGTAAGAGAGTCTCTGACATTATTTTCTGTCACTCAAACAGTTCATACTTTGTTTTTTTTTAAATAGATAACCTAAATAAATGGGAAGCATTTATAATTTTATCACAGGGAAACAAAATGCCCAAAGTGCTATTTTTAGCATTTCGTGTCCAAGTTCATTGTTACATGAAGAAACACCAGGGGCTCGTTCTATGAGTTTAGAAAGTTTTCTCCTTCCGAATTATTTATAAGTCTTCCAAGGCTGAAAAGTCTGAATACATTTCTTAAAATACTCTTAGAAAGCCTGAAGAGCTTTTCTGATGAAGATCATTTTAGGATTACACGGAAACCTGAAAAGGAACGAGGAAAGGAATCTTTTAAAATACCGGTTCTTGAAATGTCTGCAATAAGAATCACCCCATCAAACGTTTCACTGGAAATTCATTGGAAAAGCACACAAACAAAGTAAGAAATAAAATTTCATTCGTGTCAATTATGCTGTAACTGCCATGATGAGGCTTTTTCCAAACATGAGGAAATACCTTCTAATAATCAACATGATATTCCATGGAACACTCTTTAATGCTTGTACATCAAACATTCAAAAGTTTTAGGCTTATTTTCATGAAAATCTGTTCAGCGCCATTAAAATAAATAAATAAAAACATAATAAAAAAAAGTCTCATCCAATCAATGAAGCCCTTGTGGCAGATGAGCTTAGACGTGTCAGCGTTTCACTGGCTGTGTGGTCATCACTCCGCGACTACAATTTACCGATGGAATGTAGTTTTTCCGCTTTCACCGTTAAAAATGCCAAACTTGACATATTCATCGTGAATATTTTAAAGATAAAAATGGGTTATGTTATTTTTTTTATCTTTTACAGTTTTAACTCGATAACAATGTCAATTGTTATACATTATGTATGTACACAGACCTACATAATGAATTTGACTTCCTGTAAAGGAACGCTCGGGTTAAAAATATTGGCAGGTTTTCGTTTCCAAGGCAACTCAATTTAAATGAGCAGTCGGTGGCTTCAGAAAACAAGAAAAGCAACTTACGACTTTCTCAGAGAAAGTGTGCACAACTCCTCCCGGCTTGACGTTGAACTCCACTACCTTTGTCTGCTCGGCCGAGACACACAGGGACATTGAAATCCCCAGAAGCAGAAGAGACATTTTACCGAAGAGCTGCATTTTCTTCCTCGGTCTTCTTTGATGTATGGTGTTACACTCCGACCAGTCAATCCGAATAAGAAGATGTCCCGTCGACTGTTAATGACGTCAGAGCCTTCGTCACGCTGCGAACCACTGCCAGCAACAGCAATTACCTGAAGGGAAACGCTAAAAAATATATTTAAAAACAAGTAAAAACAATAATAATAATAAAAAAAGCACTTAGTTTAAATTTGATTTCACATGGTTTGGAACTCCTTTCCATAAGAAATGGACACGCTCACTGTGGCCTGTTTATCACCACACGGTGACGCTCTTTTTCAACTAATACAACGTCCATGTTAATAGTCAGTCATCTGTGTTAAAAGTTGAAATATATGCATGTTATATTTTATCATACTTATTAGGTTATCTATGTTTACTGCAACGCATTATTATTATTATTATTATTATTATTATTATTATTATTGCATTTAGGTCATGTTAAGGTATGTTATTAATTAATATTCAGTTTATTTTCATTTTACAAATATTTACATAAATAATTTTACTTTTTTCTTCAATATTTTTAGATGGATTTTTGTGGTTTGCTTTTCTTTTTGTTGTTGCCTTTGTTATTGCTAAGATTTATTTTAAATATATGTATTTTTTATTTCTCTAAACATTTTTCTATGTCATTCAAAAAGTATTCATATGATTTAGGTGTATTTTACAATTATTTTCAAAATATACAATAGAACAGAATAGAATAGAAAAGCAGCAAAATGACAGGCAAAGTGGAAACATGCATAGAGGTATACATATAAAAAGAAAAAATTATGTACAGAAATGGCAAATTTACAGCATAAAAATACAATACAGATTCAAAGAAATGTGCAACTGAGTAGGACATAATTATTCCTTTATTCTAGGAATGTGTTGATGCAGACTCCTTCATTATTATACCTTTAGACTTTCTGTCTCTAAATATCATTTTATTTTATTGATAATAATATATCTATTTCCATTTAATTTTTATATTAATCTGTATTTGAGTTTATTTTTTCCATTTATGTCTGTAACCATTTCTTTCCAGGGTATACTCAATTATAAATGCCTTTTCCTCACAAATTGGTGACAGACAAGCGCTTAAAGCCAAAAACATGCAACATGTCACACATGCAATAACTGACGTGATTTTGTCTCACAGGAGACGGTTTTCCTGAGGTCTTCTTCTGCATGGCTCCTCTTATGTGGGCTTTATGTCTCTGGAGCCATTAAACATCCACAGGTGAACATGTTTCCTTCGAGAGGAGACATCCTAACGTTGTCTGGCACTCACATGCAAAGTCCACAAAACATTGTAAGCATTTGGACCAAATATTTAAACACAAAACAACCAGAGAATTTCAGCTTGTCAACCTTTTCACCCAAATCTGCCTTCTGTGCACTCTGCCTGACATCTCCTCCTCCTCCTCAGCCGGAGAACTTTTCTGCCAAGTTAAACTAGTCGGCCCAAGAAATTTTAAAAACAGGATGCATTCACTCAGCTAAGTACTTTGATATTTATACAGCAACTCAAAACAGCCATCTTCAGACAGGGAAAGCTCCTGTTAGATGCAATGATGTGCGACTGGTCAAACTCACATACGGCACTACTTGTTCTTCCGGGCAAATATTGTCTGCTCTACATCAGACACAAGACTGTGTCAGACGAGAGAAAATGATTTCCTCATTTAATTTCCCCTCTACTTGCACACATAGCTTTCACTCCTTGGTGCCAACAAACAATTCCCTGGAAGGTAAACACGGGCCACAGACAGAGAAACAGAACGTCAGCATCAAGAAGGCGCCAAATTATTTCACTAATGATGCGAACTCAGTGCTTCAGACTCGGCACACAGTGGGCAGCTCTAAAGCCCAACACATTTCTGTGCCTCAGTGGCATGTTAAGTTTGTATTTTAGATAGTTTTAATGAGCTGCATCTGAACCGATGACGTTTAGAGAGTTCGTGTTATGGACACTGCAGGTTTTTCATCATGTGATCACTTCCCTCTTTTTTTTAAATCTCAATTCATTGAATTTTGTTTAATCCAGTTTTTATTTATACTTGAATGTCTTCTGGTACTTTTCACTTTTTCAGAGTCTTGCAAAAGCATTTTCACTGTTTTGACTTTTTCATGTTTTGTCACATTACAAACTCTAATTTATCTAAGTGGGATTTCATGTGATGAACAAATACAAAGTAGAGCATAAGAAGTGGAAGAAAAAGCTTTAAACTTCCAAGCTCACCAAAGTTGTAAATAGAAACCACCTGTTTGTAATTTATCCTCAGTATAAGTCCAGATGTTCTGCTTCATCTCTGTACAAACACCATCATGCAGACCAGGAAGCACCGCAGACATGTAAGGAAGGACGTTTTTGATCATTTTAAAGCAGTGTGAAGTTACTGAGGAGCAACCTGAGAGAGACCTGGAACAACAATGAACAAATCTTTTGGCTGGATAACTTTAGTCATGCACTCCATTAATCTGGTCTTTAAGGAAGAGTGGCAAAAAGAAAGACAGAAGGTCTCTTTGCATCTCTTGGTCATTTAAGAGATATTAGATTAGGTACTCCCTTCAATAAAGATTTATGACAGATTATGAATATGAATATTACAAATAGGGGGAGAGAGGGTGAGAAGTGTTAAGGGGGTATGTTTATATGTTAATGAATTTCACACCTCTCATCACAGTGGGTGGTAACTATTGACGTCATGAGATAGAGCAGATGTTAATGACTTATTGTAATTCTTTAGCACTGCCCTGTACTGTTCTTGTTGAGTCTGAAAGACACCCCCCTACTGTTCTTTTGTGGGATAGGCAATCTGCTTCCTCTCCCCCCATTCTATGTACTTGGTCTAAAAGATGGCTGTCCTAGTGGTCTGAACGACTCGCTACCTTAGCTCCGATTGTTTGTACTCAGCCAGAAAGACACCTATCTCTTGCTCTTTAGTGGTCTACCCAATCTGCGTCCTCTCCCCCTGCCTGCATCCTTGGAGCATGGTTGTGTAGTGGGTATGTTTCGTTTTTTTTAAGGTAAATTGCACCAATAGCAAACTTAGTCAATGTTTTTATAAGTTGGTCTAGTTGTCAGAAGATGTAAGTAAGTCTCCATGAGAGGGGGTATTTAAGAAAAAAAAAATACAGTTTCACTGATTGAAATGTAGTTGATATGTCGCAACAAACTTTGTGCAACAAACATCAAAAGAAAAAGAAAACAACTAAAACCTGAATGGCCATTCAATTTGACAAATTGAATGGCCATTCAATTTACACAGGCCATCATTCAATTAATCTATAAAACACATCAAAAAAATCTAATCTAAATAAATAATACTAATTACATTAAATATTTTAATACATACTGCCAGTACAACCTGTAAGAACTAACTCTGCTTTTGTATTTTAGGTTACATCTAAAGTTAGACTTTTATGTTTGATTCTTAAGTTGAAAGTTAAATCTAAAATTACAATTTAAAATAAATCCCTAGATAAGATTGAAGTAACTCTGCAAAAGAAACCCTGTCTATCTGTCTTTCTGACAAACAATCAGAGCTAAGGTAGCAACTCGTTTTACATCAGAGCAGGAGATGGCTGTCTTTCTGGCTAAGTACAAACAATCGGATCTAAAGTGGCCAGTCGTTCAGACCACTAGAACAGCCATCTTTTAGACCAAGTACAAAGAATGGGGGGAGAGGAAGCAAATTGTTTATCCCGCGAAAAAACAGTAGGTGTCTTTCAGGTGTCTTTTAAATTATCTGACTAATGGCACCAAGAGGATAAATCAAATCCTTGGCTGGTATTTTAGTTTTTCTGTTGGTGCTACACACAACTTTTTGCCATGAAACTGCCAGTCAGCTGTGAATATCCACCTTAGCTATCTCAAATATCAAATGAAGAATTGGTCTCTTGTGAAGAGCAAGCTTACAAGGCGCATTAGAAATAAACTTTCCTTAATTCAGGTCCTCTTTTTGGTCTGTTTAAAAAACAAACTGGCATCTCTTTAGCATCCCTGCAGTCTGCCCTGTTGGCTCGGACATGCCGACCGACAGTCTCAGACAGTAGGTCCTCTGGGCGCAGCCGTGCAGACGGGCAGCCCACGATAACAACAACGGAGTTGAGGAGACACTGAGGTCAGCAGTTAGCAGACGGGCTTTCCTGGCCGTCACCGGATCTGTGGAATTTCTCTTCTCCTCGCCATCTCTCACAGGATCGGCCTGCAGCACGGCCTGCAGGCTCGGCACGCCACCCTGCCCTGAGCAAACAGCACCCGGAGACTCTCCATCACACTCAGACCCACTGCAGTGGCTCGGTTCTTCGGGGGCCAAAGAAGGCGTGAGCTCCACAAAGAGGCAATGTTTGGGTAAGAGGATGAATGAAATGGGTTTCAATCTAGAGTAATGAGATTATATGTTTGAAAATAAAACAGCAAAGCACCTTAGAAAAGTGAGCCAAAAATACCTTTGAATGGAAAACTCCATGAACTCACTTCTAAAACGCTTGCATGTTTCTTGCATAAACATCCCGAGCTACTTTTAGATGACTTTACATTAATCACGATTTTGAACACTGCTGAAATATAAATCTTGCTGCAATTAATGCATATTTAGTCTAGAGAGTTTAAAAGCATATCTGCTTATAGAGGAAATGTGGCTTGTGGCAGGATATAAAAGCATGAAAAACAAACTCTGTGTGTTTAAGTCTGGGGTATTTTTATTGGATGACAAAATTAAAAAGAGGCAAAAAGGGAGCACTGTTCAACAAAAACAAAAACTTCATTTATTATTTATACCCTTTGACATGCCAGCTTCTAAACAGCGTGCCACCAAAACCTGGTGACAAAGTGCAAATAAACCGAGACATTCCCAGGAGACTGACGTGGAGCTGTTGCCAGATGAATGTTTTCCCAATCAGTCACCCGCTGCAACGCAGCACAACAAATACACACAAACAGGCACTTGGTGTGATGCAGTGTTTATTTTCCTGCTATTTCCCAGACACGAACATGCAAAGTGCAATAATTGCAGCTATTTCTCAGAGGAGTCAAGCAATGAACCGCCCAACATTAAAATGCTCCTCAGTTTTTGGTGATTGCATGTTTTCATCAGCAGGAATAATTCTGCTTCAAAATTTGTCGTGAATGGCCTCCCTGTGTTTCACCAGAAATCCAGAAAATTCAAAAGATTGTTCTATCAGCTCAATCTCGCAGTGGAAAAGACTGGGCAATGTCTACTAAAACTCACCTCAACTTTATTTATAAAGCCCTTTTTAAAACACGAGTGAAAATCAAAGTGCCAAACCAGGTCAAACCAGAACATAAAAAAAGCAAACATTGCAATAAAATACATTAAAATAGACAGAAAGAAAAAAGTCACACAACTAGAAATACAGAAATAAGGCAAAGTTGGCTTTTTACTTCATAGCTGACACTTATGTAAATCTAGGAAACACATTTTCTTGCACACATATGAATAAGTCTGGAATAGATTCATAAAACGTGTTTTAATACATTCTTCTTTTGCCACTGTAGCAAAATGAGGATAAATCCAGAACACGTTTTAAGAAGGGGGCAGGAATTACCAATTAACTAAAATTTGCTAATTATTGTTTGCAAAATTTATCAGTGCCTCACTTATTGTTATACCAAGCCATTCCTCTAAAATAAATGTGATATATAGCATTTTAAAATGCTTAACTTACTGATTTACAGTGATCAGAATATGGAGGGAGTGTCTTCACTTGTAATTGATGTAAAGGAAGGTAAAATGAGATCTTCAGCACTTACTTTAACTACGGTAAAGGAGAGAGGAAACTGAATAAATGTACTCAAATTAAAGGATGAATTTTACTAAGGTTCTCAGTGTGAGGTCACACTATTGCAATAAAAGACTTATTTTTGAGTCTTTTGACACTTTTTAACAGGGTTGCCAATATGTGTGGTAGGAAGTGTGTCATAAATACAAAGATTACAGAGTAGCAAACAATGAAACAGCATCAAAACATTAGCAGCTTTACTTGAAGAACAACTAAAGGTTACTAAGCACACGTCTGTGTCTTCTGCAGGTCAGCTCCTGGAAAACAGGGACGACACTGATTAACTTTAAGTTGTCTCTGCTCGAGTCACATTGGAAAAAACAGGCGCTACGCGTTGGACTTACACAACAATCCTGCAGTTTCTTGCCTGGACGTAGCTTCCCGTGTATCTGACGTCACACCTGACCTCGTTGTTGGAGAAGTCAGACTCCTGGACCAGCTGGGAGGGGTTCACCGTCACCTGGCAAACAGAAAACGGTGACGTGCAAGATAGATTCTGGTTAAATAAAAATTTTACAGAGGTAAATCAATGAAATGTGGAAGCAGCTGTTTTGATCTGCAGTTCTACCTTCAGAACGTAATTTCCAGGTGGCACGTCAGTGATATCGATCCACTGGCAGTCAATGTTAGCATGATATGTGTCATAGCATCCAGGACCAAGCCCCTTAAAACAAACCAAGCTCATTTTACTCATGTTTTCTGCTTAAATGCCGGGTTAATGCATTTTATATGTTCAGGAAATGAGACTTAAACACCAGTAAATGATCTAAAACCAACAATAAGATGAAATTATAAAGTAGAAATGACAAAAAGTGAGTAACATTCGTGCAGACTAGCCTGTGTGTGAGCAGTGCAGGCAAAGCGTCGGCGTACTCCCGGGTCACATGAGGTGTCCTCCAGACAGAAGCTGGCTTTGTGTCCCTCAGCAACCTTCTGTCCAGTGGCGACGTCCAGAAGGTCGTAGTTACTGAAGGCCTCCATGCTGTGGTAATGTCTGCAGAGAGTCGGACATGCAAACAAACACACTCAGAAAAGGGGGGGCTGGTTTGAGCTGAACACGCTGTGGAAACTAAGGTTTCTGTGAGTTGTCGCAAAGGGGACAGTACTGTACTGTGCAAAAAAGTCTTGAGGCATCCCTAATCACTTTGTTTTGCTTTCAAGAAACCAGACTTTTCTAAGAGTGCCTTGATCAATAGTAGGCAAACCATTTATTGTTTGCTAATCTGCTGATTCAGATGTCTACATGCACACTTTAAACATAATATTCCTGGCTTTAGGCAGCTGGCCAAAAGCGTTTAACGGACACAAAAAGTGCTCTGGTCAGATTAGACCAAAATTGAAAAGTCGCTGACCAGAGTGTGGAAAAGACAATCTATCTTCCTCTCATTTCATTGGTTGTCTCACTTCCTCATCACATTTAACATCACTTAATTGGACATTTTGTATTCTGGGACAAAGAAAACAAAACTTGAGTTGCTCATATGTGTGCATGTGTTATTATTACCGGCACTCTTTCTAAGTGGATGTTGCTTTGACTGGTTTTGGATGGGTTGATTTCCTGCTCTTTACCTTTATGAGCTGGGGCTGTTAGATGTTTTTATGAGGGAACTCACTGGTGACAGCTGTGCCATTCCCATTCATGTCTGGGTTTGACTGGAAGGAAGTCTGCAGTTCCCTGGTTCTTCACTCTCTGTGGGAAGCGCAGCAAGACTCTGTACTCCAGGTCACTCACGCTCGGACGATATGCAGACCTGCAGAGAAAGGAAATCCAAGTCAGCTACTCAGAGCACCTGCAGGATTGAATAACCGCATCTTTACATAACGCCATCCTCCTGACATACACTTCACTGCACTTTAAATTCCCTCTGATTGCCCTGCGCAGCAGATTTACTGCAGTGCTGGGTTTGAGTCATGAATTGGTGGCTTATCTTTTCAGCTCTGAAATCCTTTTGCCTTTCATTTCAGGGTTTGTTTTCCTTGGCAGCGCGGCTCCTTAGATCCTCCGCCGATCAGAGGAGAGAAATCCTGAGCAGTGGCCAGGTTTGTGCGCAGCCGCTCTGCCACTGAGCTGCTACATCCAACTAGCCAACAAGCATGAGGACAGCCAGCTATCCTCATGTTGCAGCCTCAGTCCTAATGACTGTCTTCGTTAATTCTTCAAATGGCAGCCAATCAAATGGACAAATTCAAACATATTAACTCCAATTTAATCCCATTTGTTGAACAAGTCCGCGTGAACAGCTAGATACACATTGCACTGAGAACGTGTTCCTACAGCTTGAACCTTTTACACATATTGGCACGTTACAGCTAGAGATTTCCATGTGTTTTATGGGACTGTGTTTGACTAACACAAAATAGATTAGAATTGTGAAGTTGAAGGATAATGACATGCTTTCCTTTTTCTTTTTTCTTTTTTTTTACAATAAAAACCTGCAAACATTTATATTCAACTCCTTTTAATCTGATGACCACAAGTGAAGAAAGACAGTGTAGAAAGAAACTCATGAAAAGTCCTGTTTGCCATTTTCCATAACATGTTGTGGAGGAAAGAGGTCTGATCAGATTCATCTGCATAAATCATCCTCACTGTAAAGCATGATGGCGGCAGCATCATGCTGTGAAGATGCTAGAGGTTCAGTTTCCAGGTGAACAGTGACCCAAAAATATTCAGCCAGAGCAACAATGGAGTAGTTTTTTAAAATCATTATATGTTACTGCCATGCATGCCACATTTTTAGATTTTCCTTTGCAAGACATCTAGAAAAGAATGCTTCACAGCACAGCTACGCCCTACCTATGTCATGATGTCTCCCACATAAAATCCCAATACAATATCTAAATGTTTGTGGTTGCAACATGACTACATGGAAAAAAAAACTGTATATGGTCCTGAGAACAACAAAAATGGTGAATTTTTGTTGTTGAACATAACTGTACCTGGAAAGGCAGTTCTCCTCAGCTGCACAGCGAAGTGCATACATCTGTACTCTCTGGATGTACGAGGCTGCTTGGATGTAGTACGGGTCAGGGATTAGGTCTGGCAGACCTGCAAATAATAAAATGTAAGTTACTCAAAGATAAAATATGTAAATTTGTGTGGCTGGTCTTGTGATTTAGTTGCAAACAGGATGTCAAACCTAACCAGCTGGCGCGATGGATGGTGATTGAAAACCAAAACGACTCTGAATAACCCATTTAATCAACCTAATGCTATGATTAGCATGGTGGAATAAGATGCTCCTACAATATGTTTCAAGGCTTTTTATACACAAATTAAATTACTTGTTATTGTATAACTTCAGTGGAATAGACTGTAAACCGGTCTATTGATACAAGCTAAAGATGTTCCTATAGGTGGCACATTTTGTTGCAGCACAATCAGTGAAACAGCAGAAGGAATAACAAAGTTCTCAAAATAAATATATTTATTTTCCATCCTTTTGTCTAAAGCCATGTCTTTGAGGACTGATTTGAAGCATTCTGTTAAATGACTTAAAACTGAAAAACAGCCAAAACAGAATTTCCATAAGAATAAAAATTCTTATTGTTGTACTTACAAACATTCAGAAATATTACGCGCACACTATATAAATATTTGTGAGAAGAGTGAGTACATAAAAATATAACATGCAATGAAATTGGCTGAAGCAGAACTTGGAGCTCAGTCTGAAAAAAGAAAACACTTTTAGAAACCGAATCTGAATTAGCGTAATTTAAAATCCAATGTGGTATGGAAATGGCTGTTGGTAAACTGAAAATGATTCCAATGTTTTGAACACATATTATTTATCTTTCAGCTGTAAACATAACAGTGGTAGATGTATGACGGAGAAACGTTTATATTATATTAGAGGATTGAACTGTGGGGCCTGGTGGGTTTTAGAAGATTCTGCTTAGGGCCCCATAAAGCTTTTGACCGGCTCTGGATCATGGTTTACGGTTGATGTCGGACAAACAAACTAATTACTATCCAGTCTGTTTTTCGTCTCACCGTTGTGAAAGAACCTGGTGCCGTGGCCGGTGCCGGGTGGGTTGCGCGCGTTCTGCCTGTTCCTGCGGTCAGCTGGGTAAACATTATAGAAAACCGAGTTCCTGTGGTGGATGCTGTGCGGATCCCGAGGGTCACCTACACCTGTTGTATCTGGACTCCTCGGAGGGAACTGAATCTCAACAGCGTTGCTGGAATCGTCCACCTCTGGAGTGACTCTGGTCAGGGATTGCGTTCTGGTCTGCTGGGTGACTCGACCGTCACTAGCCAGGTTGACCCGAGCAGATGTGTGGACTGAATCCGAGCCCTCAGGGGAGCTTCTATCGACTTGGCTGTGCGTTAAGTCCTGCGCTCTTGCTGGTGGCGCGGTGGTCTGCTGCGCGCCGCTGTCCTCCGCAGCAGTACCCCTGCCTCCTCTGGGGATTCCGCTGCCGGAAAACTCCTGGCTGAAAACAGCAGCGCTACTGTTAGCCGGAGCCTGGCTTGAGTGGTAATCCACAGCCACATTGGACTGACTCTGTGTGCCGGTCCGATCCGCGGACAGGAGGTACTGCACGTCTGCTCCGAGAAGCGACGTGTCTATTTGGTCATTTTGCTCAGAGTGATCCGAGCCTTGGAGGCTCATAGACCTAGTTCTGGTGGCTCTCATGAGCGTAACAGGAGGGCTGACTTGGTCTAAATAGTTTTTTGTTGTTAGTAACATCTGGGTGCGTCTCCTGTTCTGGGAAGGCAAGCGATACCGAGTCCCAGTGCTGAGCAAACTGTACACCTGACCGTTATTCTCCCACTGAATGCGCTGTCTCCAGGGGCCAAGAGGCGCGCGTAAATGGTCCTGACCGGCGCCTAAACGCACCAGGACAACGAGAAGGCAAGTAAGAAGAAACCAGATCTTCTCCATGGCTTACTGAGATTTTAGTCTCTCTCCCTGAAAAGTCCTACAACTACAACTGAATGAGAGTGGAGGGATACTCGAGTTAGACCCGGAGGAGAGGTTTCAAATCCACTTGACTTCGTCACGCACTTGCGCACAGCATCACCGGCAGGAGGGGAGAGCGTGGGGGGAAGTCTCATCCATGTGGGCAAACAGTTTTATTTTAGATTTAAATAAATAAAATTCTGAATGTTATGACATTAATTGCGTTAACAGTACTCATTAATGTACAATTAATGTAAGCGGAATTGTACTAATAACACATAAGTTCAAATCTTCTTGGTCAGAATCGTTTTTAAAGTGTGCGTCAGTGAAGATGTGACCAAAGAGGCACAATTTAAAAATAAAATAAAATAAAATAAAATAAAAAAAATGTGTGGCATGCCTAAACTTGTTCTTTTCAGAAATCATCTAGCAAATATATTTTTTTTGTAAGGCCAGAATTTGTTTGTTTGTTTGTTTGTTTTAACAACATTAGAGAACAAAAAATATCATAAAGACCAAGGAACACATTCGACAGGTTAAACTAATGGTATAAAATGGAGGCGTTTGGTGCAATTTTAAACCAAGACATTGCTGTCAACCTAAACTAATAGAGAGAGCATGAGAGAATCAGCCAAAGACCCACCGGAGGTTCACATTCATTTTGGGATCAAAAACTCAAGTGAAAAAGTGTGTTGAAGGGGGGAAAGTTGTGTTTTTTATGGAAAACTCAGAAGAAGAAATCCCCTTAACGGACCACAGGTTGTTTGGGGGAAACAGTAAACATGTGGAAGAAGGTGGTTTAGTCCCATTCGACAAAACTGATCTTTTTTGGCCAACATACAAAAACGTGAAATAAATCTAACTGAGGACACACTGCCCCATGTCAAAACATGGTGGTGACAACATTATGCTGCTCCTTTTGCAGACTCAGCGAAACTGCAAAGAGAGAGTTGATTGGAGTCTTGATGGATCTCAGTAAAGTGCAGTTCTGGAAGAAAATCTAGAGGCTACTAAAGATTTCTGAGTGAGTTAGAGGTTCAGCAGGACAACAACTCTAGATGCAGCCAGGATTTTTAGTTGAAGCCATTATGTCCTAATTAAAGTCACATTTCAGTATTTGTGACAATACTTGGAAATGACCATTCACAGGCGCCCTCTTTTCAGATTTTTAATTGGGAAAACATTAAGTATCATTTTTCTTCCAATGCCTTTTTATCTGCAACGTTAGGGGTGGGGGGAAACACAGGGATGTGAATTCAGCATAAAATGTTAAAATCAATAAAGTCAGTGTCAGCTAAAACAACACAACTTAAGCTCAGACAGCCCAAAGACCAAACATTTATTTAAGGTGAGTTTTTTTTTTTAAACCTACTTAGCGTATTAGAAATAAAAAATAGTGTCCGGTGATCACAGTTCTAATGTACCTTTCTGCCAGATGGGGGCGCTGAGTCCCCACAGAAAATCTGGCATTTCCTCCGTAATCGTGTGAGTCAAGGTTTCTTGAGGTCTTCATCAAATATGAGGCCTTTCCACTGTTTCAAAACAATGATGAGGCGAAAAATGTTTAATATACAATATCAATGAATTACTAAGAATAAATTCAAACCATAAACCATCCAATAACTTTTCCTAGATACATGTTACATAATTAGGTCTCTTTTCATGTAGGGGTTACTTTAAGGTCAGGTTTATTTACAGCCCTCTCACACGTAACAGTGGAGTTTAATTTAGCTGGCATCCTAGGCTGTTAAGCAACAGGCCGCTCTTTAAAATCTACACAGATATGTGTGACACTGTTTGCATTTCATAATGCCAATTTTCCAGCTCTTAGATCCTCAGGGAACTCAAAAAGATGTTGCTGTCAGCAACATTGGAGTGTGACTGGAGCAACTGTGGAACTCAGATTAAATTAAATTATTTTTTCCTTATTGTAACCTGTCTCTAGAAATGTGACCAGGATCTAAGCAAAGGATTGGATTCTTGCATAATCCTGGTCCAAACAAGTAAGCCGATGCGTTTTATTTGCCAAACTCCCTGTAAATTCCCTGCAATACTATAATTTAAAATAATTGTTTCCTGTAAAACTTTCTTGGGCTCTTTCTAAGAGGGGATCTTGGCCAAGCCGTTCCCTTTTAACACACTGTTTCAATTNTTGTGGCAGGATATAAAAGCATGAAAAACAAACTCTGTGTGTTTAAGTCTGGGGTATTTTTATTGGATGACAAAATTAAAAAGAGGCAAAAAGGGAGCATTGTTCAACAAAAACAAAAACTTCATTTATTATTTATACCCTTTGACATGCCAGCTTCTAAACAGCGTGCCACCAAAACCTGGTGACAAAGTGCAAATAAACCGAGACATTCCCAGGAGACTGACGTGGAGCTGTTGCCAGATGAATGTTTTCCCAATCAGTCACCCGCTGCAACGCAGCACAACAAATACACACAAACAGGCACTTGGTGTGATGCAGTGTTTATTTTCCTGCTATTTCCCAGACACGAACATGCAAAGTGCAATAATTGCAGCTATTTCTCAGAGGAGTCAAGCAATGAACCGCCCAACATTAAAATGCTCCTCAGTTTTTGGTGATTGCATGTTTTCATCAGCAGGAATAATTCTGCTTCAAAATTTGTCGTGAATGGCCTCCCTGTGTTTCACCAGAAATCCAGAAAATTCAAAAGATTGTTCTATCAGCTCAATCTCGCAGTGGAAAAGACTGGGCAATGTCTACTAAAACTCACCTCAACTTTATTTATAAAGCCCTTTTTAAAACACGAGTGAAAATCAAAGTGCCAAACCAGGTCAAACCAGAACATAAAAAAAGCAAACATTGCAATAAAATACATTAAAATAGACAGAAAGAAAAAAGTCACACAACTAGAAATACAGAAATAAGGCAAAGTTGGCTTTTTACTTCATAGCTGACACTTATGTAAATCTAGGAAACACATTTTCTTGCACACATATGAATAAGTCTGGAATAGATTCATAAAACGTGTTTTAATACATTCTTCTTTTGCCACTGTAGCAAAATGAGGATAAATCCAGAACACTTTTTAAGAAGGGGGCAGGAATTACCAATTAACTAAAATTTGCTAATTATTGTTTGCAAAATTTACCAGTGCCTCACTTATTGTTATACCAAGCCATTCCTGTAAAATAAATGTAATATATAGCATTTTAAAATGCTTAACTTATTGATTTACAGTGATCAGAATATGTAGGGAGTGTCTTCACTTGTAATTGATGTAAAGGAAGGTAAAATGAGATCTTCAGCACTTACTTTAACTACGGTAAAGGAGAGAGGAAACTGAATAAATGTACTCAAATTAAAGGATGAATTTTACTAAGGTTCTCAGTGTGAGGTCACACTATTGCAATAAAAGACTTATTTTTGAGTCTTTTGACACTTTTTAACAGGGTTGCCAATATGTGTGGTAGGAAGTGTGTCATAAATACAAAGATTACAGAGTAGCAAACAATGAAACAGCATCAAAACAGTAGCAGCTTTACTTGAAGAACAACTAAAGGTTACTAAGCACACGTCTGTGTCTTCTGCAGGTCAGCTCCTGGAAAACAGGGACGACACTGATTAACTTTAAGTTGTCTCTGCTCGAGTCACATTGGAAAAAACAGGCGCTACGCGTTGGACTTACACAACAATCCTGCAGTTTCTTGCCTGGACGTAGCTTCCCGTGTATCTGACGTCACACCTGACCTCGTTGTTGGAGAAGTCAGACTCCTGGACCAGCTGGGAGGGGTTCACCGTCACCTGGCAAACAGAAAACGGTGACGTGCAAGATAGATTCTGGTTAAATAAAAATTTTACAGAGGTAAATCAATGAAATGTGGAAGCAGCTGTTTTGATCTGCAGTTCTACCTTCAGAACGTAATTTCCAGGTGGCACGTCAGTGATATCGATCCACTGGCAGTCAATGTTAGCATGATATGTGTCATAGCATCCAGGACCAAGCCCCTTAAAACAAACCAAGCTCATTTTACTCATGTTTTCTGCTTAAATGCTGGGTTAATGCATTTTATATGTTCAGGAAATGAGACTTAAACACCAGTAAATGATCTAAAACCAACAATAAGATGAAATTATAAAGTAGAAATGACAAAAAGTGAGTAACATTCGTGCAGACTAGCCTGTGTGTGAGCAGTGCAGGCAAAGCGTCGGCGTACTCCCGGGTCACATGAGGTGTCCTCCAGACAGAAGCTGGCTTTGTGTCCCTCAGCAACCTTCTGTCCAGTGGCGACGTCCAGAAGGTCGTAGTTACTGAAGGCCTCCATGCTGTGGTAATGTCTGCAGAGAGTCGGACATGCAAACAAACACACTCAGAAAAGGGGGGGCTGGTTTGAGCTGAACACGCTGTGGAAACTAAGGTTTCTGTGAGTTGTCGCAAAGGGGACAGTACTGTACTGTGCAAAAAAGTCTTGAGGCATCCCTAATCACTTTGTTTTGCTTTCAAGAAACCAGACTTTTCTAAGAGTGCCTTGATCAATAGTAGGCAAACCATTTATTGTTTGCTAATCTGCTGATTCAGATGTCTACATGCACACTTTAAACATAATATTCCTGGCTTTAGGCAGCTGGCCAAAAGCGTTTAACGGACACAAAAAGTGCTCTGGTCAGATTAGACCAAAATTGAAAAGTCGCTGACCAGAGTGTGGAAAAGACAATCTATCTTCCTCTCATTTCATTGGTTGTCTCACTTCCTCATCACATTTAACATCACTTAATTGGACATTTTGTATTCTGGGACAAAGAAAACAAAACTTGAGTTGCTCATATGTGTGCATGTGTTATTATTACCGGCACTCTTTCTAAGTGGATGTTGCTTTGACTGGTTTTGGATGGGTTGATTTCCTGCTCTTTACCTTTATGAGCTGGGGCTGTTAGATGTTTTTATGAGGGAACTCACTGGTGACAGCTGTGCCATTCCCATTCATGTCTGGGTTTGACTGGAAGGAAGTCTGCAGTTCCCTGGTTCTTCACTCTCTGTGGGAAGCGCAGCAAGACTCTGTACTCCAGGTCACTCACGCTCGGACGATATGCAGACCTGCAGAGAAAGGAAATCCAAGTCAGCTACTCAGAGCACCTGCAGGATTGAATAACCGCATCTTTACATAACGCCATCCTCCTGACATACACTTCACTGCACTTTAAATTCCCTCTGATTGCCCTGCGCAGCAGATTTACTGCAGTGCTGGGTTTGAGTCATGAATTGGTGGCTTATCTTTTCAGCTCTGAAATCCTTTTGCCTTTCATTTCAGGGTTTGTTTTCCTTGGCAGCGCGGCTCCTTAGATCCTCCGCCGATCAGAGGAGAGAAATCCTGAGCAGTGGCCAGGTTTGTGCGCAGCCGCTCTGCCACTGAGCTGCTACATCCAACTAGCCAACAAGCATGAGGACAGCCAGCTATCCTCATGTTGCAGCCTCAGTCCTAATGACTGTCTTCGTTAATTCTTCAAATGGCAGCCAATCAAATGGACAAATTCAAACATATTAACTCCAATTTAATCCCATTTGTTGAACAAGTCCGCGTGAACAGCTAGATACACATTGCACTGAGAACGTGTTCCTACAGCTTGAACCTTTTACACATATTGGCACGTTACAGCTAGAGATTTCCATGTGTTTTATGGGACTGTGTTTGACTAACACAAAATAGATTAGAATTGTGAAGTTGAAGGATAATGACATGCTTTCCTTTTTCTTTTTTCTTTTTTTTTACAATAAAAACCTGCAAACATTTATATTCAACTCCTTTTAATCTGATGACCACAAGTGAAGAAAGACAGTGTAGAAAGAAACTCATGAAAAGTCCTGTTTGCCATTTTCCATAACATGTTGTGGAGGAAAGAGGTCTGATCAGATTCATCTGCATAAATCATCCTCACTGTAAAGCATGATGGCGGCAGCATCATGCTGTGAAGATGCTAGAGGTTCAGTTTCCAGGTGAACAGTGACCCAAAAATATTCAGCCAGAGCAACAATGGAGTAGTTTTTTAAAATCATTATATGTTACTGCCATGCATGCCACATTTTTAGATTTTCCTTTGCAAGACATCTAGAAAAGAATGCTTCACAGCACAGCTACGCCCTACCTATGTCATGATGTCTCCCACATAAAATCCCAATACAATATCTAAATGTTTGTGGTTGCAACATGACTACATGGAAAAAAAAACTGTATATGGTCCTGAGAACAACAAAAATGGTGAATTTTTGTTGTTGAACATAACTGTACCTGGAAAGGCAGTTCTCCTCAGCTGCACAGCGAAGTGCATACATCTGTACTCTCTGGATGTACGAGGCTGCTTGGATGTAGTACGGGTCAGGGATTAGGTCTGGCAGACCTGCAAATAATAAAATGTAAGTTACTCAAAGATAAAATATGTAAATTTGTGTGGCTGGTCTTGTGATTTAGTTGCAAACAGGATGTCAAACCTAACCAGCTGGCGCGATGGATGGTGATTGAAAACCAAAACGACTCTGAATAACCCATTTAATCAACCTAATGCTATGATTAGCATGGTGGAATAAGATGCTCCTACAATATGTTTCAAGGCTTTTTATACACAAATTAAATTACTTGTTATTGTATAACTTCAGTGGAATAGACTGTAAACCGGTCTATTGATACAAGCTAAAGATGTTCCTATAGGTGGCACATTTTGTTGCAGCACAATCAGTGAAACAGCAGAAGGAATAACAAAGTTCTCAAAATAAATATATTTATTTTCCATCCTTTTGTCTAAAGCCATGTCTTTGAGGACTGATTTGAAGCATTCTGTTAAATGACTTAAAACTGAAAAACAGCCAAAACAGAATTTCCATAAGAATAAAAATTCTTATTGTTGTACTTACAAACATTCAGAAATATTACGCGCACACTATATAAATATTTGTGAGAAGAGTGAGTACATAAAAATATAACATGCAATGAAATTGGCTGAAGCAGAACTTGGAGCTCAGTCTGAAAAAAGAAAACACTTTTAGAAACCGAATCTGAATTAGCGTAATTTAAAATCCAATGTGGTATGGAAATGGCTGTTGGTAAACTGAAAATGATTCCAATGTTTTGAACACATATTATTTATCTTTCAGCTGTAAACATAACAGTGGTAGATGTATGACGGAGAAACGTTTATATTATATTAGAGGATTGAACTGTGGGGCCTGGTGGGTTTTAGAAGATTCTGCTTAGGGCCCCATAAAGCTTTTGACCGGCTCTGGATCATGGTTTACGGTTGATGTCGGACAAACAAACTAATTACTATCCAGTCTGTTTTTCGTCTCACCGTTGTGAAAGAACCTGGTGCCGTGGCCGGTGCCGGGTGGGTTGCGCGCGTTCTGCCTGTTCCTGCGGTCAGCTGGGTAAACATTATAGAAAACCGAGTTCCTGTGGTGGATGCTGTGCGGATCCCGAGGGTCACCTACACCTGTTGTATCTGGACTCCTCGGAGGGAACTGAATCTCAACAGCGTTGCTGGAATCGTCCACCTCTGGAGTGACTCTGGTCAGGGATTGCGTTCTGGTCTGCTGGGTGACTCGACCGTCACTAGCCAGGTTGACCCGAGCAGATGTGTGGACTGAATCCGAGCCCTCAGGGGAGCTTCTATCGACTTGGCTGTGCGTTAAGTCCTGCGCTCTTGCTGGTGGCGCGGTGGTCTGCTGCGCGCCGCTGTCCTCCGCAGCAGTACCCCTGCCTCCTCTGGGGATTCCGCTGCCGGAAAACTCCTGGCTGAAAACAGCAGCGCTACTGTTAGCCGGAGCCTGGCTTGAGTGGTAATCCACAGCCACATTGGACTGACTCTGTGTGCCGGTCCGATCCGCGGACAGGAGGTACTGCACGTCTGCTCCGAGAAGCGACGTGTCTATTTGGTCATTTTGCTCAGAGTGATCCGAGCCTTGGAGGCTCATAGACCTAGTTCTGGTGGCTCTCATGAGCGTAACAGGAGGGCTGACTTGGTCTAAATAGTTTTTTGTTGTTAGTAACATCTGGGTGCGTCTCCTGTTCTGGGAAGGCAAGCGATACCGAGTCCCAGTGCTGAGCAAACTGTACACCTGACCGTTATTCTCCCACTGAATGCGCTGTCTCCAGGGGCCAAGAGGCGCGCGTAAATGGTCCTGACCGGCGCCTAAACGCACCAGGACAACGAGAAGGCAAGTAAGAAGAAACCAGATCTTCTCCATGGCTTACTGAGATTTTAGTCTCTCTCCCTGAAAAGTCCTACAACTACAACTGAATGAGAGTGGAGGGATACTCGAGTTAGACCCGGAGGAGAGGTTTCAAATCCACTTGACTTCGTCACGCACTTGCGCACAGCATCACCGGCAGGAGGGGAGAGCGTGGGGGGAAGTCTCATCCATGTGGGCAAACAGTTTTATTTTAGATTTAAATAAATAAAATTCTGAATGTTATGACATTAATTGCGTTAACAGTACTCATTAATGTACAATTAATGTAAGCGGAATTGTACTAATAACACATAAGTTCAAATCTTCTTGGTCAGAATCGTTTTTAAAGTGTGCGTCAGTGAAGATGTGACCAAAGAGGCACAATTTAAAAATAAAATAAAATAAAATAAAATAAAAAAAATGTGTGGCATGCCTAAACTTGTTCTTTTCAGAAATCATCTAGCAAATATATTTTTTTTGTAAGGCCAGAATTTGTTTGTTTGTTTGTTTGTTTTAACAACATTAGAGAACAAAAAATATCATAAAGACCAAGGAACACATTCGACAGGTTAAACTAATGGTATAAAATGGAGGAGTTTGGTGCAATTTTAAACCAAGACATTGCTGTCAACCTAAACTAATAGAGAGAGCATGAGAGAATCAGCCAAAGACCCACCGGAGGTTCACATTCATTTTGGGATCAAAAACTCAAGTGAAAAAGTGTGTTGAAGGGGGGAAAGTTGTGTTTTTTATGGAAAACTCAGAAGAAGAAATCCCCTTAACGGACCACAGGTTGTTTGGGGGAAACAGTAAACATGTGGAAGAAGGTGGTTTAGTCCCATTCGACAAAACTGATCTTTTTTGGCCAACATACAAAAACGTGAAATAAATCTAACTGAGGACACACTGCCCCATGTCAAAACATGGTGGTGATAACATTATGCTGCTCCTTTTGCAGACTCAGCGAAACTGCAAAGAGAGAGTTGATTGGAGTCTTGATGGATCTCAGTAAAGTGCAGTTCTGGAAGAAAATCTAGAGGCTACTAAAGATTTCTGAGTGAGTTAGAGGTTCAGCAGGACAACAACTCTAGATGCAGCCAGGATTTTAGTTGAAGCCATTATGTCCTAATTAAAGTCACATTTCAGTATTTGTGACAATACTTGGAAATGACCATTCACAGGCGCCCTCTTTTCAGATTTTTAATTGGGAAAACATTAAGTATCATTTTTCTTCCAATGCCTTTTTATCTGCAACGTTAGGGGTGGGGGGAAACACAGGGATGTGAATTCAGCATAAAATGTTAAAATCAATAAAGTCAGTGTCAGCTAAAACGACACAACTTAAGCTCAGACAGCCCAAAGACCAAACATTTATTTAAGGTGAGTTTTTTTTTTTAAACCTACTTAGCGTATTAGAAATAAAAAATAGTGTCCGGTGATCACAGTTCTAATTTACCTTTCTGCCAGATGGGGGCGCTGAGTCCCCACAGAAAATCTGCCATTTCCTCCGTAATCGTGTGAGTCAAGGTTTCTTGAGGTCTTCATCAGATATGAGGCCTTTCCACTGTTTCAAAACAATGATGAGGCGAAAAATGTTTAATATACAATATCAATGAATTACTAAGAATAAATTCAAACCATAAACCATCCAATAACTTTTCCTAGATACATGTTACATAATTAGGTCTCTTTTCATGTAGGGGTTACTTTAAGGTCAGGTTTATTTACAGCCCTCTCACACGTAACAGTGGAGTTTAATTTAGCTGGCATCCTAGGCTGTTAAGCAACAGGCCGCTCTTTAAAATCTACACAGATATGTGACACTGTTTGCATTTCATAATGCCAATTTTCCAGCTCTTAGATCCTCAGGGAACTCAAAAAGATGTTGCTGTCAGCAACATTGGAGTGTGACTGGAGCAACTGTGGAACTCAGATTAAATTAAATTATTTTTTCCTTATTGTAACCTGTCTCTAGAAATGTGACCAGGATCTAAGCAAAGGATTGGATTCTTGTATAATCCTGGTCCAAACAAGTAAGCCGATGCGTTTTATTTGCCAAACTCCCTGTAAATTCCCTGCAATACTATAATTTAAAATAATTGTTTCCTGTAAAACTTTCTTGGGCTCTTTCTAAGAGGGGATCTTGGCCAAGCCGTTCCCTTTTAACACACTGTTTCAATTCAATGAGGTTTACAAGCTTTTTTAATGCATTGTCCTCCATTATGTTTTCCTTTAGTCTTCAACAATTATGGGTGACTGTTTAAGGTTTCTTCTTCAAAGGTCACACATGCTTACCCAAACACTGGCATCTAGATCACACACAAACTTTGCATTGTGTAAAATGTCCTTAGATTGTTCAGTGTTCAATATAATAGTGTGAGCGGCAAAAACTTTGAGTTGGTGACTTTGAAAGAACAATGTGAAAATACAATAAAGAACTGCTTTTGGGTAGTTGTGCAATGTTTCATGAATTTTTCTATTATAAATAACCCCTAATGTTTTGTGTAAAAAAAACCCCAACTTTGTAAAAACCTTAACCACTCGTATGAGAACAGTTTCCGATCCTGCTTTACTTATCTCATATTTCAGATCTTTTCTCTTTGAATGAGCCCTACAAAAAGCAAAACAACAACAAAAAAGAACAAAAACCAAACACCAGCTCTAATCGCTGCCAGATTGTGGTAATAAACAGTTTCTACGCTGAAGGAATGTGAGAATCTTTCACCTTTGCCTTTGTTTCCTTCTATTTTGTCCTTAGTCATGCTGGCTGCCGAGACGTGCAGACAGACAGGCAGCCACAGTCAGAGGGAACAGGGAAAAAAGACAGTAGCACACTCTGTAATCAAAGAACTAACAGCAGACTTCCTTCACTCTAAACGGCCTAAACATATATATGTACACATGCATGAATGTGACAAACAGGAGGAAAGCATTGTGCATGTGTGCCTGCGGTGGGACATAAATACAGGGCAAAGGTTCAGTTGAGACTGTGAGCAGATTATTATTATTACTACAGCCTGCCACTTTCATTTACATCTCATTAGTTACACTACTAAGAGAGACACTTTTCATGCACTAAACAGTCCACACGATCATATTCTGAATCTGTACCATTATGGACCAAATGCACAAAACTGTTTTCTGCAGACAGAAAACCAGTTGGACCTTTTGTTCTAATCAAGCTCGTTTCCAGTGTTCCTCGCCGCCTTGCGTGCAGCACGTTATGCACATCGTCTCATTGTGATGCAGTGTGGTGTAAAACCACCCAGCACAGCACTCTGTTCCAAAAAAGGCGTGTAACGCCCACAAAAACAGGACGTAGTTCTACAGTGTTTTTACATGTGTAATTGAGGACACCGAGTACCAGCAATAAAGCAGAAATAGATGTCCTCAGAGTTGTGGTTCATTCTTGGGTGGAAATAGTGAAAGGGCTTCTGTCTTATGCTGGAGGAAAGATGAAATCAGCTCATGTTTTTGCAGGAAGCTTTCTGCACCGAGGCTGCTCTTTACTCAGTTTGGGATAATGGAGCTACCTAATCACACTGGGCCGCCTCTGATGGGGATGGAAAATTATTCCAACAGCGTACCGCAGAAATGCGATGCTCCATTATGTGAAACGCGTCTTTATTTGTGTTTGTCCTGGCAGGCGTCATCTATGCTGGTGTCACTTTTAGCACAGTGAGTCCAAGCCAAAGGGGGCTTTGTGTGCCACCACCTGTTAGGATGTTACAATAATCGCCTTGCCACCCAGCATCCATATGACACCCACATGACAGATCACATATACCTACAGCTGATGTCAGAATGGCTGCTGTTGCAAAAAGGTGCCAACAAATGGCCAGGATCCCTGAGTCACAGCAGATTTTTTCAGACAGATTCATCAGGAGCAGCAGTCAGAGAGAGAAATACCTGCTGGGAAACTTTATCAAGCTATTTTCAATCACTAAAGCAAGCTGAAAACTTTAAGGGAGTGGGGAAAAAATGTATCTCAAGTAATTGAACTTCCACCTACTTTGGAGAGAGGAAGCTTAAATTTAACACTTACCTGATATCCTACACTTGACCATGATGTTCTCTTTAGGGAAATGTGAAATTATCCTGATCTATTTATACATGTAGTGCAGAAACATATATAGGAGATACCAGCAGCACGTGCTTAGAGAACTATGAGCCGTAAGTGAGTATAAGCTTGTGCTAATAGCCTAAATCTTTTGGGTAGTCTGTGACCTACTCCAGCATCTACTTAAGACGAGTGAGGACAGTTATTTTGGGGTTGTAAAACTGGAAACACCCATGAGGACAGACGTACAGTAGTGATTTGACTGAACGCTTCCTGTTTCTAAAATAGATGCAAAGGGTCTCAGTTAAGTGATTTCCCCTAGATTGTTTTATGGAGGTGTCTGGGAAATTGAATTGTACACCAACTAGTGTACAAGATAGTAGCTTAATAAAATTCACAGAAGCCAACATTGTCATTCAGCAGATCCTGTAACCATCTTTCAACTTTATTATGTTCTACATACTTGTCAGAAACTGTTTTCCCACTTTATTTCAGACGTTTTCAGAAACAAAGTGCATATTTTGATTTGTTTCCACCAACTTACTAATTGTAATTTTAGCATCAAAGGTCTCTATCCCCTTCCAGATTTGTTTCTGCCAGACAAAAAATAAATAAAAAAAGCAAATGAAGTTTTCAAATGATTTCATTTCATAGTTGAAAAAAAAAAGAGCTTTCAAACCAGTTAGGCTCCAAGAAAATATAATTGCCACACTTGTTAAATCATGAGTGTTTTGTAGACTTAAAAAAACTGACATCAATTCTAAAATAGAGTAACTCTATAAATCTCACTTTGAGAGTTTATTTCCCATTTTTTAAATCTTAGTATCAAAACATTTCCAAAGTGAGTTTCAGGTATGTAGATGAACATATTGCACTTCATGTCAGAAAGGCAGTTAATTAGTGTGACTTATTAATGGCAAACAAAAAGAAAACCAGCCATTATGATTAATCTATAAACTGTCAAAAACTCTGCAAGAGATGGGGAAATTTTTCACATCAGTTTTGATCTCAGAAATACCACCAATTATACAACTACAGAAAACTAAACTTATTTTTCTACGCTAAGTTAAGTAGTAGAAATGTTGATAGTAAAACAGACAACAAAAACCACACAAAGATGTTTTGATGATCTGTATTTAACAGAAACTCGTGTGTTTATTGGAAGGAGACACTGGTGGAGACCAGTGGTCCAACAATGGTCAACGGCATGACAAAAATAATGACGACTAGTGAACTTTTAATGAAACAAAAACATTTTGTCCATGAGAAGAAGGTAAAAACAACATAAGTTAACATGGCTCCTTTCTATGTACAAAAAAAAATACACATTATAAAAAAAGAATCATTGGGTATTTACAAAATCTGTACAGGTGTGAAGAAGAGTCCTCCTGCTGCAAAACAAAAAAAAATTAAATAATGTTAGACAAGGTCTCACATTTTACATCCAAAATGTTATAAATATTTAAATACATTTCCCATCACAACTTCAAAACTTCAAGTCCTTCCTTCTTACCTATAAACGATTGAGCAGGTTGTTCTGAATGTCCTCATACACCTGGTCGTAGATTTCTTCTTTGGATTTCAAACCATCGAGGTACTCTGCGACAAAACACAAAACACATTTTTACACCACAAACTGATAAAAACTCCAACCACAGACAGGTGGGACACCACGATGAGATTTGGCTTACAAACATAGACAGTGATCGCATCGTACCAATATTCAAACCGAGGTCTTCCATCTGCTTTCTGTGCTTCAGGTACATGGGCCACACATGACCGTCAAACAGGCCAGGAGGATCAGGGACTGTGTATTGTCTGGTACTAAAATCACAATAATAAATAAAGTAAGTGAATGACCAATAAGATTAATGTAGAACACTGTGAGAGCACAAAATCAGCTCACCTTCTCCTTCTTTTGCACTCCTCGTAGGGGATTGCGATGTAATAGCACTTGTTGAAAACATCCAGCAAGGGCCTAAAGGGGAGAAACAAAGGTGTTGACCACACGTCACATGACGTCCTCCATGTAAAAGAGCAGAGTTACACAACTGTTCATGCTGTCCTTTATCTATATATCTGCAGCCTGCTTAACACTCATCACTAGTACACTGAGTACCCACCACCCTGCTGTGACTGCAAACGACCACTCAGAGCCTCCTTCTGATGAAAGCCTTATCTCTGCCTGCAGACCAAACTCAAATCTGCTTGCTAGTGAGCATGAGCAAATGGGAGCAATGCAAAATTAGCACGTGACCCAACAGAACTAACGACACCCTTACAACATCTGCAATCGTAAATCTTCAGGTTCCAGAGAACCAAGATGGCTCAATCTCTGGTACTTCTTTTAGTCTGCATCATAGAAGCTGTAACCTAGCCAAGATGGCTGCTGCATTCACAGCAAGAACAAACGAGAGCTACATCCCTAACTCGATTCAAATAAACAGTCAGCCATGCAAAAAGTAAACAGTCAATCAACATACCGGTAGTTGTAGAGCAGGAAGCCCTCAACGATCAGGATGTGGATCTGCTCGTCAGGGTTGGCCACGTCGGGAACAGGAGCCAGGGCGACGCCGTGGGAGCGGGCGAACTTTGCCGGGTTCTCCATCCAGCCTTTTATCGTGTTGGTCATGGCTTCCATGTCCATAGCTGTGATCACTGTTGAGCACGAGATAGGCAGAGAGAAAGAAAGAAAATAATAGAAACAACGAGAGGAGGTTAGAAAAAAATCCCAACAACAGCTGTAATGATTTATGGATGTGTTTGCTGCTTGGATGTTACTACAAATGAGTGTTTTAGCTCTAACTGATGCAACTGCAGAGGATGGGGTCTACTACATTAGATATAAGGTCAAATATGAGTCGCTGGCAGTCTTCAGTGAAGTCTTACCATCCCACTGCCTAAAGCCGTCCTCCCCGACTTCTATTTGATCGGGTTTCTGAAATAACAGTCACCAATAAAACATTGCTGGAACCTCACGGCTCTGAACACTTGCAGATCTCACTCACATGCCACAAAGGTTAGGCTAAACGTGTGAGGAAGGCAAAAACAGAAGGCACAAAGCAGATGACATGCATAAAACTAAGCAAGAGTTAGTATGCAAATATAATATTGTGGAGAACAGATAAAAAGAAGAAAAAAAATTATATTTAGTATTAAGTTAGATGATTAGAAGAGACTAAGAATAAAAGCAAATAATAGAAAACTTAAGAACAAAAGAAAATGTGATCAGCATAGAAAAGGAATTGCATGGGAATGAAGGAAATGGGGGGAAGAGAAGGCTTCCAAAGGCCAGACCTTCCACTCTGATTACATACAAAGCTCAGGAAGTAGCAATGAATGGAAAACATGCCAAATTACCCAATAAACCTAACCAATCGCTCGGTGAGACTCACCTTGAAAAAGTCATCCTGGTGCACAACACAGCAGTTGGGCAAAGTCTGGATCAGTTTATTAGTCAGAGTGGTTTTACCACCATTAGTAACCCTGTAAAAAACAAAGAAAATTACACAAAATGAGTACTGCTTCACTTCAAATAGCTGATAAATAACAGTTATGTTGTGTGTGTTGTTTAGATTGTAATTTAGGTTTCAATCTCAAAAAAGTAACTTTTTCTAAAATATCTGTTAATTCTACTAATTAATATGGCTTCAAGTTTAGGAGTTACAATTGTATAAAAACATTTCTCAGTAAAGAGCTCAAAATAAAAATTACAAAGTTCTGTTTAAAGTCAAACAAAAATGTTTTTTCAAGAATGCAATAAAAACCCACAACTTCCTGACTAAAAGGCCTAAATAAAAAGTAACTGATAAACACAATAAAGGTAAATAATGTAGAGGCTGTAGGTGAAATAGATAAATCTCCCTCCACTTTTGAAGAAAATCACGCGGTGAATTTTCAAAAGTCCCGCTCGATTTATGACAACAAACCAAACCGGATGTGACTTTAATTATTTTTCCGGCGGGCGGCCGATAAAACATGTGGACATTAAGATGACATCAACCATAAACTTACAAAAACCTTAATTAGAGACAGATTAAATGTTAAAAACCGTTTGTTGTTTTTTTTAAACAACTACATATGTTCCTTTAAATAAAGACAGAAACAGTGAATGACTTGTTTCAACATTACTACAAGCAAGTTTTAACTTTTCTGCAACTTTTACAGCAGGAATTACAAATAATGTATAGCTATATATATTTTTTTAAAAAAGCTCCTCATTTGTAAAATAAAGGACACCTACCCGCCAATTCCTATAATGCATTTCATCTTTTCTTCTTCTTCCGACAGTCTTCCCAGACGTCAGTTGATATAAAGATCTGAAACACCAAACTCTGGACGAAACTCCAAGAGATATAAAGTTTTTTTAAAGTATTTAAATTTGATTTGTAGTCCTGATGGTGTTCTCTCCGCTTGTCTCTTTACTGAATTGTACCTCGAGGCATTTCACTTTATATCCAGCCTGCCTCCTATTCCGTCACAGCTTACGCAGGCACCGGGCGTTCTCGTGCTACAGCGTGCTGCTGCATACTTTCCCCCCAGTGCTACGTGCCTCCTCGAGCCAGCCAATCAGATCCCACGCAGTCACTCAACGACAGCCAATCAGCGCGCGAGGACCACCACGTATTTACATATTTCCCCCACACCTGCTGCGGTCCGTACTCTTCCATTCAGCAGTTAATCCTCCTCCTGAGGCTACAGCTGTGGAAAACTACCATTGATGGTGTCGAATGGATGCACTAAAATAACAACTGTGTGATGTGTCATTTTTAGGGAGATGTCTGCTGATGTGCTCACAGTTAAGGTCACATTACAGTAAATGGCAGCTAGCTAAACAAACTTGGCCTTGGAAAAATGTTATTTAGAAGCAAAAGCTTATCACACCACCAAAATAGATACAGCTGAAACCAGAAGTTTACATACAGGAATAAAAACTTTTTTTTTTCTTTTCTGTGTTTAGGTCAGTTAGAATTACCAAAATCAAACACCCAAAGCCTAATGGAATTGTTTACGTATATAGTAGACTGATTTGCCTGTTTTTAATGCAAAAAAAATATGAATAAATTCAAATATATATTAATTATATGCATGTCAAGAAAAAAATGCATTTAATATTGCATTACTTTGTGAGTGTCAGTTCTTGTGACACAATTATCTCACATATGTGTGTCAGGTATTTGAGGACAGTGAGCTTTTTTTTATTAGACAGCAAGTTAAATGGAAACCCAGTAATTGGGCCACATGTCAGTGGTTCAAATGGGAATTAGGGCAATGATATGCTACCTGCTGAATGATTTTATCTCTGCCATAAATGTTTTATTTAAATAAAAAATAAAGTGTTCATGTCTGTAAAGTCGGGTTACATGCAGGAAAGCAACTGCTTTAATTGAAACTTAATTCAATATACAGTCATAAAATGTTGCCCTGGGCTTACTATTGTCTCTACGTGTCTGGACTTTGAATACTTGTCCAGAGATTGATTCTTCTAGATTAATATGTGTCCCAGGGAGGGCTGTAGTGAATTGTGACAAATCTCTAGATCTGATGCCGTTACAAAACTCCTCCTGACCAAGATAAGACACACTTCACGTTTGTCTTATCTCAACCGTCACACAGCCCTGCTCAGACATGCAGGTTACAATCTGACCAGCTGAAATGGTGAAAGGTTATTGATTTTAAGCTACTTTACAACATATGCACACTATGTTTTCTGTAAGGAAAAATTGCCCATCTTCATTCTCTAAGTCTGTTGTTCAGATATAATTCCCAGTAGCTGTTTTCATAACACAGCGGTTTACAGTAGACACAGGAGCACGTTTTAGGGTCTAACAGGTCAAACGGACAAAAACGCTTTACAAACAAAAACATGCCAGGACCTTGAAGGATTTATTTATTTATTTATTTTTTGCCATATTTACAGCCAGTTTTAGACCATGACAAGTGAGATTTCACATGATCATTTTAATCTGAGCAAACAATTTACAGTAAAATGATAGACATATGTTTGTGTTGTGCTTTTACAGTCAAAATGAGGATCTTTATTTCAGAAGAGCTACAGGACAGGTTTATGCCAGCATTTCTCATGGCATTGGTAGATCATAAATAAAAAAAGAAAACACAAAATGCTTCACTTTACATTCTGGTATCTCTTTAGATTTCAGTCGAGTTCAACAATAGGCACTCTGTTCAGCCACAAAACCAGACTATTTGGAAACAATGTGAAAACTTGATACCTAGAAAAACAAAACAAAAAAAAAAGGTTGAACCCGTTGTGCAGAATTCCTGCTTTAAAAAAGTTAACTGAATTTTAACTGAATTTTTTTGAAACTGCTTACTTTATGCAACATGCTAAATACATGGGTTATGTTCATAACATGATAAAAAAAAACAGTCATTGAACATAAAACAGGAACATTCTGTAAGGAACCAAATGCAGTAGTGCAAATCAACATCAACAACACAAACGTTACCAGGCATGTGGTTACAATGTTCTCTTCCCGTATAAATCAAGAGACTGTAAACACAGAAAACATAACAATAAAATGGATTCTCTAATCGTTCAATCTTGTTTCGATATTTCTGCTTTTAGTAAAAACAAGGTGAAGTTGGTACTCTCCAAATGGGCAAAATTCAAAGCTGCATAAATCTAATTTATCTAAGATTAAATAAAAATACTACATATTGCAAATAGAGTTTGCTCACCCCCATCAAATCCTTGCAGTTGGTTGATTCAGCCACTTTTACAGCCACAATCCCAGACCCAGGCCTGCAGACTGCTTCTTTCAACATTTGTGAAAGAATAGGTCGCTGCAAGGCGTACAGTCAATCCCAGTGTGATATTTTCTCTCAACTAAATACTTACTGGTGTTACACAAGAATGGCCATGATGTGGCAAGTCTTGTAATCAAAGAGAGGGGATAGCAGACGCTGAAGGTCATAGTTTCTGCAGAATCAATCACTACAGACCACCAAATATCATGTGGCCTAAAGATTAGCTCAAAAACTTCATTTAGAGAGCTTTGTGAAGTGGGTCTCCATGAACAAGCAGCTCCACCCATGTGTTACAGAACCAAAGGTGATGGAAAACCTCAGTAGTGGTGGTGTGAAGCAAGCCAACACTGGCCTCTGTTCTTTGGAGTTATGAATCAACTCAACCCAACAGAACATCTCTCTGATATGAATTAGACTGTAAGCCAGGTATTCTCCAACAGTCGTGTCTGACCTCAGTAATGCAATATTGGAAGAATGGTCTAAAATACCATAAAACCATACCTAAACCTTATGTAAAGTCTTCCCAGATGATCAGAAGCTGCTGCAGATGCAAAGGGTGTTCTGAAATCACTTTAAACTCTACGGATTAGAAGTAGGAAGGCAATTTCAAATGTCTGCAAAAGCAGGTGAGCAAATACTTTTTGCAACATAGTGTTTTTAAGTCAAAGCAGAAAACTAACATCTTAAAAGAAATGCATTAGATAGAAATTTGATGCATTTCATTCCCCATGTCCAATCTAAAGTGGAATCTCTACATGTGCTCTGTTAGTATCTATTCAGTCTACAAGAACATGAATGTGGAAGGAAGCAAAGTGAAAATTTGACTTAAAGGTTTGCCCTGTCTGCAGTTTGCTCTCACCTACAAACTATGTTTCTGCTAATTTGTCTTATAGATCTTTTTCAGATTAGAAAATGCAGATGTGTAATCAGTACAATGCAGGCACATCATAGTCCACAATACAGTACAAGTAATAGTTCACACAGCAACTGAGGCCAGAAAGAGAAAAGACTGATATAGAGAAATGTTGGTATATTTGGACCTTTTAAAAATACCAGAACAATTAAGACAGAGCTTGGAAAGGCCTTAAAGATACAGCAGCTATGAGGTAAAAAGAAAGAGAGATGAAGGCATCTTTCACTTTGCTACATCTGACACAATTATATCTTCAAAGACCTGCAGCGAGAGAGAGCAGTTTGTTTTAGTGGTGCTCTCACTCACATAAAATCTCTCCTCCCCAACATGTTGCATCTTAAAAAACGTTCATATTTTTGCCACCAAAGTTAAAAAGTGCATTTTTTCAGTTACTCTGATTTATGCTTTATTATTGAATCAGAGAGAGTGATCATCTTTCTTAACATAAATTACATCACTGAAAAAAACAAAAAACAAAATCAATTAAATGCCTCATCATGGTCCAACAATTCAATATGAATCCCAAATCAGGTCCTGCAACAGGCAGCGACAACTTCCAATGAAAACAGCTTCTGTAACAGAACAGCCACTTGTCGTTGTACATTTTCAAGCTGGGAGAGTATCCCACTTTGAATATCATATGACTTCTGACTGGGGAGCAAAATGAGAAATCAGCTGGTTATGCATAAAATAAGGGAGGAAGTGTCGACTTGCTAGACGTCTCTCTCCGTCACCCCCTGTATGCACGCAAACAAATGTTGGAATGTAAAACACAGATTTTAAAGATGTATGCAAAATCTACTTGATCCTTTCCATGCAAAAAATAATTGACTCCATTAATCTATTTATTTCATCTTTATAAAAAGAAATAACTAAGCCCTTTTAAACAAGTCTGACTGTACAAATGGCAAAATACAGATGAGGGAGTAATTGCAAGCCATATGAAAGTCTGGTATGAAAGTTAAAGTGGATTTTTATGACAATATTTGTTCTCCATAATAAACAGGACATTTTTGCTGAAGCCTGTGCAGGACTCTCCAACAACAAAAATAGGTTGTCATGGTGGCAACAATGGTAATGCCTGGGTTTCTGTGTATTTTTGTGCAGTGCTGAGTCTGGGGATTTGTTGGGTGGGGAAGGCTTTTCACTTTCAAAGCTTTGCAGCATTTAAAGGAACGGGGAACAATAAAACATAATGGCTCAGGCTATAACTGTGTTTAGGATGGCAGTGGCTCTTTGTTGGCTGCATTACGGGCTGTCACAGTTCTCGGGATCAAAGATCACTCATTGTTTGAGGTAAAATTACAGCTAGTTGAAGCTTTAAGACTATCCCAATAATTTTGTTTTATTGGTGGAGACAGGGCTGAAGAGATGTGCATGATTTGTTTCATTCTGTTACAGCTTACTGTTCACCAATCTCTGCATATAATAGTAGGCCTATTCTAGAGAATCATTTTCTCTGGCAACATTTTGACACTACTCATTCGTCTTTGTATGACATTTTGAAAGTTGCATCTTGCTGTTGTGTTTACAGTGTATCTCCCAGGCTGCTGGCTGAAACCAGTTCAAACTGTCTAAAGCCAGTCTGAGCCAGTGAAATGCTCCTGCGGTGTGTTACATTACCATTCAGTCCAGTAATTTGGGTTTTATGCAACTGAGTCATGATTGTGTTTCAGCCAGCAGCAGCTATAACATTCACATTTGTTTACCTTAAAATCCCCTAGAAAAAATAAATCTAATTTACACAAAACCTAAAACGTACTTAAACTATTGTCATGAAACAACTTTTTAGATCTTGAAACTTTGTTAAAATATTAAGTAGTTGATCTAAAAGTTTTCAAAATTACAACAGCACCACTAAATTGTAGACATATGTAGAGCAAAGAAAAGGACAATTTGGCTTTATGCAACATACATCAGAGCTATTTAAATATGCAATAGTAAATGTTTCTTATTGTAAAAATATAAAGATTCTTGTAAGGTGCATCTAAAAAACACAAATAGCTCTGATGTGTGTTCATGAGCTAAAATGCTTGATTTTGAACCTTTTTATCGAAACACAAATTTACAAAAAAATATTCATACCATCTGAACTTTTTACATGTTGTATCTTACAACCGCAAGCTGTATGGGCCGCACTGACACAAAGTAGTGGATATTATTTAATATGTAACTTGCACTCGGTCTCCAAGTCATTTTTACTAGCTGCAGTTGCATGGGGAGTATTGTCCCTATCAGGTTTGCATATCTGAAATTGTTTGCCCTTCCTTCTGTGCAAAACACATCAAGCTCACTCACACTGGATGTAGAGCATCCATGGACATAAAGTTCACCAACACTCAGGGAGATTTAGGTTCTGAACTTTGACCCATCAACACCATCCCTGCTGAAGAAAATTATCCCCACAGCATAACATTGCTACCACCATGTATTACCATGGGGATGGTGTGTTCTTGGTGATATGCAGGCTTGCAATTTTATTTGTAATAAATTTGAAAACCAAGGTTTTGTTTAACCCCTTCTTATTCTGCACTGCTTTTATTGGCAAATCAAGTCAAACTTGAGATAAAATCAAATTTGCCTTGATGAAATGTAAAAACGATTAATGGGGTTATAAATACCTATTTCATGGTATACACACACAACTCTGTAAAGTGCAATCCGCAGGCTGGAGTTTAATATCTGAGTGGAGACGTATGTAGTTGCTAATGTGATAAACTCATTACAGAACAGAGTCATCTTGTGGCTAAAATAGGAAAAACAACATGGGGCTCATTTTACCTGGACTTTCAAGGTCTTGTCCTTCTCACAATCATTGCTCCACAATCATTGATTTTGGCCTGAAAAATAGAAAAACAAAGACAGTGAGAACTTCTAAAAGCAGGGCACCAGATACCTGAGTCAGATGTATATCCACACTGTAAAATATGCCAGGATTCAGAAGCGTATGGTCCTGTACCTCACAGAGCTTTTAATTGGCCCGTGTGGGACTGACTGCTGCTCTTGCTGTCGCCGCTCCTGCTCCATCCTGCACACCCACACCGACACATAAAAACAGCTTTTCTAAGCAGTTCTGGTGGTGCTCACTTTTGTAAGAATCCAGAGACAATTGTGTGCAACAGTTAAATAAATGTAAAACCCTTAAGCAAAGGTTTGGATGCTATCAAGTTTGATGCATGAGGGTTTTTGCGTTGTCATTTAAACCACATAAAATAAATCTGCATTTTTACCTTTCTCTCCGGGCTTTAATCCTTTCTTCTTCATATCTAAAAACAAGTAGAGCGCAGTTACAACCTTTAAATCTAAGAATAGCAGTAAGCCTATTAAACCGAGGTACATTTACATGAACCATTGTTTTACAACTGTTGTAACTGCTGTTTGTTTTCCTTTAGCTCCATCTAGCGGTGAAATGTACTTACTGCATCACACACTCGGGAACATGGACGTGCTCCATGGGAACAATCTCTGCAAGTTCATCCAAACTGTGGACGTACCGGATCTTATTCATGAACTTCACACTGCAGAAAGTGACAGAGGGAAACAGATGAGTTACAGCAAATAGCAGCCATATGACTCATTACTTAACACTTGTGTTTTTGTATTGGATCACTTTTATTTATCCTGATAGTCCCTAACTCGGTTTTAATTTGGTCTAGCTTTATTTTGAAATGCTGAGGGGAAAAGAAGAAACTCGCCCAGAGCAGTATGTGCTAGACCTGCCAGCAGTGTGCAGTAGGTACAGAGAAGAACATCAACGCATTAGATACAGGACGAGGTGTGGCAACACATGTGAGCCACAGATACAGGAAGATGTCCTATCTACAGAGCAACCTGAAGTTTGTAAGCTTCCAGATAATACTGAGTGCTTAAAGATTAAACCACTTGCAAAGGGGGACACTGCAGGATTTTCTAAACCTCCAATAAACCTTTGATTGAACACTGATGATACAAATAAGCCCATTGTTGTCTTTCCGGATGGAGGCATTCAGAGATTGCCTTGCTGCTGTTACCTGATGAAAGGCCTGGATATCGCCAAAACTGTGCGTATAAACCACGTAGGATGAGCGATGACCAGAGACTTGAGGTTCTTCCTCAACCTGCCATTTGTAAAAATTAAAACAGAGTGAATTAAAAGCCGTGTTTTCCAGATATAAGTGAACATTCAACCGAAATGAGCAGACATAGAAGACACTGAACATTAATAACTGGTTTCCCAACTCCTTCCTGTTCTAAATGCAGCCGTGAGTCACCTTCAGCTTACTGATGGACAACATGACAGCTTCTGTTGCTGTCTCTGTCAAATGTGTCATTATCAGTGTCACACATTTCTCTCTGACCTTGGAGAAAAAATATTCTTTGGTTTTACAGAGCAGAGCGTCCCTAATGCAGCTTTCAGGATAAGAATTAAAAACCTAAGTTGGTACTGAATGTTAGTCTTCTTAATACATTTCTCATTTGCTTACCTTCTGTCAATCATTTGGTAGCATTTTTTCAGCCAGCTGATTCCAGGCATCTTACTCCGAGGGGTGGCTCCATTCATGTAAATGATCAAGTAGTCTTCGGCCACCAGCATCTCAAGACTGCTGACCACATATCTGCAGGTGGAAATGGTGAGAATTTACTTTATGGTTACAAGTTTACAGTATTTAAAAAAATCTGATCTGATCTGTCGAACAGTCGTACAGAAAGAGGTTTTCCATGATGTAGTGGTAGTCTGGACAGCTGCTGTCAGGCAGGTAACAAGCAGAGAACACAATGATGGCATTCAGGCCTTCTCCATAATAACCTGACGAGCGAAGCAAAGGATAATCCTTCTGAGTTAATATCTTTAAATCAAATGTCCAAACATTGTCCAGATGACACCGACCTCCGTGTGTGATGACCCGGAGGTACGGTTTGATGATCTGCATATCGATACGGTGCTCCTGCTCTCCGATAATCACAGTTCTCCACAGTCGCCCGTTGTTCGCGTTCCCGTCCTCAGCCGGCGCTCCGGAGCCTCCACCCGGACCCGCCTTGGCTGAAGCCACCGGCGTGTCATCTGGACAGGAGACAGTCTGGGGTTTGAGTGAATTGCTTTGGCCAAAGTAGAAATCTGAAGCATTATGTCCCTTTTATTTGCTTTTTGGATACCGGCCAATTAAGAATGACCCGGCTAACACAATTGCTGATGACAGATTTTGCCATGGACATAAAATTAGATTAAAATCATGGAGATAAAGCGGAAAAACATGAAAAGTATAAATAGATGGACTCAAAATTAAATCTGCTTAGTTGCCTTGTGCTTGTGCAAAGTCATCAGAAGAATGTGTACATGGAAGGTAATTTTTAGCAGTGTAGTTACTCATTAAATTATTTTATTAAAACTGACTATGACATGTTCTCTAGCTGAGCTTTTGCTGAAAGGTGTGGATAGTGGCTTTAAATTTGCCACATTTTATTTTTGTCATTAGCATATCAATTTGGACAAAGATTTAGAGACTCTTTATTAATCATGTCTGAGTCCAGAATGGTAGATCCAAGGTTTTTGATCAAGAAGTCAGCTGATAGAACAAAATGTCTTTCATTTGTTCACTTTGAAATGATTTTGTTTTTAGAGAAACTGGTTGCAAAACACAGCTCACAATAAGGAAATACTTTTCTGAAAAGATGTAGCTCTGTTTTCTAAATCATTGACCTTTCTTTCTCTGATTAAAAACTGTGCATATACGAATTTACTACCCACCTTCCCACTCAAGGTCATTGCCGTTGGTTATGAACTCCAGTGAATCCGTTTCATCTGGTGTGTCAATGTCATCCACATTGATGTCCAGGTCGTCTGGGGTGTCCAGGAAATCATCTGACAGCAGAGAGCCTTCACTTTGATCCAAGGACAGATTCATCTCGGGGGCCACTAGGGTGCGGCGTTTGCGGTGAGACGAACCCACGCCACCGCCTCCTCCAGGTGGGCTCACGTGTAAGGAATTAGGAGGAGCTTCAGCAACAAATTAAAAAGCAAGACTCCTTTTATGACAGATTCAAGCAGCATTACATCAATACTAGCCAGTGATAGTTCTGTACTTACAGACTCTGTTGTCTGTGAGTCCACAGGAGGAGTCCATATCTCCGTACTCAGGGAGAGGCCTGGAGGGAAGACAGGCTTAATTAAGTTTGGCACACCGGTCTTAAACCACAGACTCATTATGACAGGAACTGTTGTGCTTAGAGTGATGTTTAATGAACTAGTCAAAGTGGGGATCTTGCCACTAATCTGGGACAAGAGGAGTAAGCAGATGGGCAAAAGTGCTTATTAAAGTCTTGCTTTGGAGACTAGAAGATTACAGAGCTGCCATGGATTTCAGAGGACAAAATAGGGGGAGTAGAGGTAAAGAAGATAAGAAAGGGAAGATGGAAAAAACATCTTTGCATACAAAAAAGCCCCATCTTTAGCCCCCTTCAAGATATTTACTGTAAAAGAAGAGAAGCACAATTTAAAAATCTGCTTCTTTTTGTTTCACATGCCTATCGTTGGTATTAAACAAGCAAAATAATGCAAACTTTTCCTGTTTTGGAAATGTCCTTTCTCATATTTCGTCACACTAAAACCACAAGCTTTTATGCATACCAGTGGGATTTTATACAACAAGATGGAAGCAAAGTAGCGCATAACGCTGCAAATCGAATGGCAATGGATACATGGCTGTCTTAATGTTTTATCAACAAATAAACATTTGAAAAATTTTGCCTGCCTTTGTCTTCAGCCACTTTTAGTGTGGCACCCCAAAACACAATCTAATTCAACCAACTGAATTCAGAACTCAAATAATTTGTGATTTAATCAAACCATAAACCATCCAGCAGAACATCAACAAAACGCAACCAGAGCTAAATTCAACTAGGAACCTGTGGTAAGACATGCTGTTGACGGAAACTTTACATCCAATCTGATTAGCAATTTTATAAAGAAGAATGGGGAAAAAAATGTTAAAGTATAGATGTATTAAGTTAGTAGTCATAACTTGTAGGTGTAATGGAATACAAGCAGATTCCTCTTTGAAAGTTTTTCGCAGAAAACAAATACAAAGCACATTCATCCTATTTTTATTTGCAAATCTTTTGGAAAACCACTTATGTTCCTCCTTCATCTTCACAACTATGTACTATGTTGTGTTGGTAAGTTATTTCAGATCTCAATAAAATAAAAATTAGGCTTTATGGTTATAACATGACAACACGTGAAAAAGTTTTGTTTCGCAAGGGGCAGCATAAAGATGTGTTTTTATAATACCAGCTGGGCTGTTCCACACACTTGATTTTAGTGCACCGTCATGAAAAAAAACTGTTCTTATGTACATTGTGTGACTGCATGTGGTTCCCACAAGCCCGGAACACACAGACTGCAGTTCACAGAAGCAGGCTCGAGTCTGACTCCATACTCCCCGAGGACTCATGCAGCGATTACTGGTGCAATGCCTCCTTTGTCCAAAAATAAAGCCTTTCTGCAAAAATGAGGGCTCACTGCAGGATACTTGATCATTTTTAACAAAAGGAACAACCTTCTTTTTTCTTCATCTTTGCATCATCACCAGTCTATGAACTCAAATAACAAATTAAGCTTACCTGCAGGAGAGAGAACGATGCAGCTTTTGTCAGAGCCGATTCAGTTAAGCTTTTTGATCTATATTAGGTTTGCTTGCTCATTCCCCTTCCGACCAGCTTGTGGGGACAAAAAAACATTAAAGCATAGCATCTATCTGTGCTATCTATCTGCTGTCACTGCCTGTGTCTTTTGGCCAAAAGCTGCAACCATTTTCCTAGGGTGGTGGTGTTGATCATTCACTGCTGATGCATCACATGACGTAGGCTCAGACCATTTATGGACGGAGCTGCACCTGCTCCCCTGCTTCCTGCCTTCCTATTTGATGAGGAATAAGGAAGGAGGGAGGAGGAGGAGGAGGAGGGAGCCCAGGATTGATTTCCACCACAGAAACCCTGCTACTTCATTTTCTCCCGTTAAGCTCCGCATTCCAGCCTGCACACATCGACTAGCCATTTCTTTTCCTATGTTATTGTAGCCAGCAATAAATTACAAGACTCTTTGCTGTTGGATCATTTATGTCTTGAAGATATAACTATATATCTTTGTTTTATACGCTCGTTTGTAACATCCCATAAAGAAAACTGTACGTTCAATATTTTCTACTCTTATCTCCTTCTTTCCTTTGAAATAACTTCCCCCCACCTTTCTCCCTTACTATTCATCTACTATAAGACAGATTTGTAGAGTGCAAGACCAATAGATTCTCACAGCTATTGAGCAGTTCTTCTCCACAGCTCCTCCAGAGTTACCAAGGGAGTCTTGGCAGTTGTCTCATTCAAGTTCTTCATGCCCAGCTTTTTAGTTCAGGTGGATGACTTTGTCTTGGTAAGGTTGCAGTTTTGCCATACTTTTTCCATTTTATGGATGTTTTGGAAGATGTTCAAAGCTTCAAATATTGTTTAATACGCCAATTGATTTACAATTGTCTAAAGTTTTATTTCTAAACTCTCTGCTGTGTTTATGATGCTGTCTGTTTGCTAATGTTCTCCAACAAAACTGTAGAGCCTTCACAGAGCAGCAGTATTTATGCTGAGGTTAAATTACCTGTAGACTCAATTTATGAGTTGAATAGCTTGGCAAGCCATTTAATTATTTTATATAGCGGTATCAGGAAAAGGGGGTTCAAGTACAAATGCATGCCACACTTTTCAAATTTGCATTTTGAAAAAAATAGTTTTTACCTCAAAATTGAGTTGCATTGCTTTGTCTCATAAAATGGCAATAAAATACATTGAAGTTTGTAGTTTCAATGTGTGAAAATGTGAAGCAGTTAGAGGGATTTGAACCCCATTTCAAGTCCAGTTATGATCACTGAACACAGGACAGCTACATCTACACAAGCAAAGTAAAATTATATATTTATATAAAGAGTATGTCTGCAAAAAAGTATGATAGATTTTTACATATTGTCCAGACATGTTCATCTTGAAATACAAATATTGTTACATAGCTTGAATCTGCCAATGTCAGTCTTTGTGCATATTTCTCACATCAGTAAAAGTTTTATGAAATAATACTAAATTCAAGGATCTGACCTGGGGAAGTCTTCATCCTGCCACTCGTCTTTTACTTCCATGTGCTCCATTCGTAGAGTTGCTTCCGTTGTGCCCATCCCTCAGAGGGAAGAACACGGATCTGGACAAGTGTGGAAAATCGTCTATTAATCAACAACATTTATGTGTATCATGTTAAGATAAAAGTTACTGCAAGGTTAGAGAAACACCTTGCCCTAAAGGAGGGATTTTTGATAAAAATAATTAACTCTCTTTCACTACAATTTAAAGGCTGAAACCATTATGGATCACATGGTTTTCCAAACCCCTGCCCACAAAAGCGCATGTGAGACCCATGTGACAGACTGGGAAAGAGCCCGTTTTCTGGGCTCTGCTCCCCTCAAAGTCAGACATTACGGACAAACTTCCTTCAATGTGGAATTTAAGAGGCCAGTGTGGAGAACCATGTTCTGGCTTAATCCTCCCTCTTTGCTCCGTAATCCTTCCACACTCCTACCTTTTGATCTCCATTAACACTGGAGGCTTTATTCTACAGAAATAACATTCATTCACCCGTCCACTAAAGGTTGAAAATATGTGACGTTCTGATGAAATGTGAGGGGAAATACAGAGCCTAATAACTGACTGCACAATAGGCGGTGACAACAATAGGTCTTCTGCTGCTTTGAATTTACTAGATCCAACAATGATGTCAAGAAATATGACAGTGACACACCAGACCTCTATGTAAAATCAGTCTGTATAGCTAGTGGAAGTTTTCTACCCTTGTGTTAATGGATTTTGGGAAAATGTTGCAACAATTAAACACAGAGAAATATTGCCACAGACAAATCAAATGCTTCCGAATCTGTGTCAAAATCCGTCAAAAGTGGCTCATCTGCTGTAGTGTTTTACTAATACCTGCTTCATTCTTGCACCTCTTATCATCTCATCAACGCAATTATAAAAAAGGCTGAATTAGTTATTTTATTTCCCTTCGTTGTGGTGTTTTGTGAAATCCTGCAATAAATGCATACTTTATTTTCCACTGTTTCTTTATTGTCAGTTTTTTCAGTGTAAAAACTGGATAGATTTTCTAAGCACCGCTCACTCTTAACCGTTTAATGTTTTTTTCTGGTTGCACCGGAGCCAAATAACATCATGTACTCTTGATATTAAATCTATTATTTTTGAGGAGTTTCTGTAGTTTGGCAGATCACTTCAAAATCCTCAATTAAGGTAATATTTAGGAAGAGACAGCATGAGTGGAGTGAAGGTTTGCAAAGACATAAAGCACATGTAGGAGCTGTACCGTGAACTGACCAGAGCAGATGAATTCATTCCCCTCAATGTTAGTCAAGGAAAATGCAATACACAGGATTCAATCAAGGTATGCTATGGCTACAAGAGAGGTCAACATCCTTTTAAATGCATAAAAAACAATACCTGTATTGTAATGACATAATGAAGACATTTTTCAAAAATACTCAATCAATAAGGTTGGATATAGCATTTTTAATATGAATGTGATCATGGTGTTTTTGGCACCAGTACTTGTGAATAAAGGTAATCTGGATCTTCACAGATCTTTGGTCATGAAGAATGAAGCAAAAATTATAGGATGCACCATTAAATCATATTTGGAAGCAACGTAGACAAATTGATGTTTATCAATTTCATCGAAATCCAATACAATCATAGTTGCTATGCATCAACTTTACAATAAAATGGCTCCACTGCCTTTGTAGGTCACCCCAAACAGAACATCCCATAAAAAATATTGAAATAATTTTAGATATTAATAAAGAAAATCTAGTATTTGTATTATCAGTACCAGAAGTCTGACCTGTGCAGCAAGCAGAATTTAAAAATGTTAAATAAAGCGTGTGTGTTTGAGTAATGCGTTTACTCACATGAACGATGAGAGATCCAAATCTCCCTCAGGTCTATGTCCGAGTGTCTGTTTCCTCCTTGGTCACAGATGCAAGGATTTCAGGCAAGAATCTCCCATATCAACTGAGAAGCATGGGTCAGTCTGTCTTTCATTAATTTATATGCACACACACTCATGCAAAGTAGACACAGTCCTACAGTGTCCTCAGTGTTAGCAACTAGCAGGCAGCAGGTGTCTGAAGACAGGGGAGACCTCTGTTGTGGATCACCCCTCCTCTCCTCCTGCTCCGGCCACCTTTGTTGGAGAGAGATTGGCCGTGACGAATGAGCCCACAGCCCACTTCTCAACCCACCAAGACACAAAATTCCTTTAATGGGAATGCATCTGCTCTGGCACCATGGTCGTTTTCTCCAGCTTCCATTTTTGTCTTCATGTGTATTCATGTACCACCTCACAATTTCATCAGTTCCAAATTGTTTCCCTTTAAACAAAATCCTCCACGGCACCAGTTTAATTGTCCCTACAGTAACTTGGGGGAGATGAGCTTTGGTCTCCGTATCCTTTACTCTGCTGGATAATCCTGCAGTTGTTTTCTGTCGTCCTCTATGTGGCTGCTGTTCCCTGGCAACAGCATCTCTCTCTCTTTCTATCTCTCTCAGCTCAAACCCTCTCCCCTCCCTTTTTCTCTCCTTGCCCCAATCTCTTTCACACAGCACACCATGGTTGTTCATACAACATGAAGTATGCAGTACCTTACCTCACTTTTAGCCAGCCAATCAGCTCACAGCTCCAGTTGTCCCGCATAGTGACTTTTCCATATAGGCCATGTTTGTGCCGTGCACTCCAAAGCTGTTATTTGGAATTTGGAAATAAGTAAATAAGTAAGTAAATAAATAAATAAAAGGTAGAAGAGGCAGTGTCTTCCATATTTTCATTTTATGTTATTTCATAGTAAATTGAAATGAATAAAACACCTCTGATGACATGTTATTACCAAATAACCACAACTATAATCATAACGATTAGCTTTCCTTTTTGTCTTAGTAGATTGACATGACATGTCATATGTCAAATAATAACAATTATTATGATTATGATATTCGTAATCATAATACATGGCCTCCCTTTGTGTCTTTGTGGATTGATATGGCATGAGGCCACAGTTGTTGTTGTCAAAATAACAATAACAATAATAATAATAATTATTATTATTATTAAGCATTTTCTATGAAAGACTGCAGAATATAAATGCCAAAAAAAATCTAAAATAATGAATATGCAACCGATATTTATTTTTAGCTCACTCGTATTCTAAGAAGAATACTACTTGTATGAATAATAATAATAATAAAAAATAATAATAATAATACAATTAACCGTATTTATTCCCTTCAGATTTACCAACTGGGGCAAGTGCGCTTCAAAGTACTTCCGTCTTTGCTCAATTATCAGTAGAGGAGCACTTAAACGTCGAAAACAATCTTTCAAAACCACTTGCTAATTATTTTTCTTTAAATTATCCGTATTTATTTCTCTGTAATGTGCTTACCGTGCATATGTCAGAGCTATATCCATTTTTAGGTCCTATTTGTACGTCGTTCTCGCAGGAGCCGAGCGGGTGGGAAACTATCTTGATGTTGAGTTCCTTCGCTTCGCTGCTGTTTGTCCCAGTCTGTGGTACTGTACTGTACCGGGGAGCTCGGCTAAAATGGCTGCAAGCAACTATTTCGGGTTCACACATGGTGCCAGTCCGCAGTACAGGTATTTCACACCACATACATTGTTGTCATTGTTCGAGTTAAGTCAAGGTTACCTGTTTCTGGAGGATAATCGGAGGAGACAGGGTCGTCAGAGGGCTACTCGACCCTCTGGTTCGGTAACGGTTAGCTAACGTTAGCTAACCGAATTGGCAGGCCAGCGTTTAACCGACTTGCAGCTTGACATTAGATGAACCCCACATTGCGGACATCCTCTATGGAGAAGGCAGTCCGGCTGTTTTGCTTTATGCTGAAATGTGAACATAACAGTGACAGACAGGCATAGCAGGCTTTGTGCTGCTCGACAATGGAGTTGGTTGCGGCGGCAGGTAAGATTTTTGGCCGGTGTTTGGGATTATGGAGGCTCACACTGCTCCAGTAATGCCGAGCTCTCTCAGCAGTCAAAGTTCTTGGCCTGAACGGAATTAGTTGGATTTTTGTGGGCAGGCTGAAAACAAGTTAATTAGTGAGACAGCCGCCAAGTCTCACTTTTGTAAACTTGAGTCATTAATAAATATCCTGTAAACCTGGCAGGTATTCTTATAAATTGAATTATAATTATTCTGCGGTCAATGAGCTGCGAAGGTTTCCTGTTCTGGCCTGGATTCCAGCCAACAAATTTTGGCAAACAGGAATAGCTTTATAGCGCTGACTGTGCATCATCAAAGTTTGCACTACCCCATGATTAACTTAACACAAGATGTTTCTTTACTTTATGTAAAAGAGTATGTTACACTCCTAACATATACCATATACATTAAAACAACAACAACAACAAAAAAAAAACACCTTTGGTTACTTTATTTGTCTATACATTTTCATTTACAGGGGGTGGAAAAAGTAGCCTAGATCTATAATGCATAATACTATTTTAGAATGTGTATGTGTTCTTTTTTATTTATTTTTTTATTCAGTTTCATTTAAAAGAAAATCCAACCATTGTGAAAAATCCTGTAAATAAGTAAGATTGTAGATCCTTAACATTTTAAAGTACGGTGAAATGTACCGTTCCGTCAATAACGATACATAATCCTGGCATATTTACATTTAAAATAATTTTTGATTCGACAAAGAAGTTCTGAAAGTATAACAACAAACCCTGTAAAAAGGATGAACAATGTCTTTAAACGTGCATCAGGCAGTTCAATAAAAACTGGTACTTTGAAAATATGTATGTCCTCAATAATTAGAGGGAAGTTCTTTACATTAATCAAACCTTGTAATTGCTGACCAGCTTTTTTTTCCATGTTTGTACTGGTATTTTGATTATGAAGCTCACCTGGTTAAGCTCCAAGTCTTTAAAGACTCTGGCTGTGCTGCCCTGAAGCAGTAATATCACTTTGAGTCAGAGATAGCCTGTTGGTAAAATTAAATAACTTTAAGCCAAAAACCTTTCATGGGTATGAATCATTTTAGGTCCAACTATAAATATGTCACAGTTATAATGTTTGGTCTTTTTGTCTGGACTAGTTCAATGAGTGTGTTCTAGTTCAAGCAATTGGAATATCACTGTGGAACATCCTGATGATATGGTTGTGTTTAACACACATTTCCGTCATTCCTCGTTCTGTTTTCCATTATTATTATGTCCCCGCCACTCTCTGTGAGCTTTAGTATCTTTATTATTAAAATATATCTTGGCAAACTATTTGGATTCCAAGTGTAAATGCAGAGCAGTTGAAGTATAAAAATCTACCACATATTGCATCCAGGCAGTCGTCTGCAGTTATGCAATATCGCAAGCCTTTATATGGCAGTGGCTATTGTGATACAGTTTTGCATAGATTCATATTATGGTAAAGCAAAACTAAACCTATAATTTTATCAATATTTATGCTGATGCTTATTTTCAAAATATGAGAATAAACATGTAAGAGTTTATCACAGTTGTTTTGGATGTAAATTCATCACTGCATGCAAACTGTAAGCATAAATATTGCTCTAAGAATAAAACTACCCAGAAGGCTCCGCAACACTGCACTACAACCGCTAAACACTACACAGTAATAATAATGTTCAATCATATTTTCAAACTTTAGTTCGTTCTTTATATGTCAACCAACAGTGGAAGAATAACAACTACTATTACAGTGATTTATGTTTTTATTTAGGTAATGTGTAAATTTAAAATTTACAGTAGGGCAGTGAAATGAAAATATTTTATGAAGGAATAGAGAATGTCAACATCAGCCGTAAAGGTGCACTGTAAAATTTAATCAGACAATACATGTGGCCTGTCGGGCATTTCTTGTTGTAGTCACTCTTCTTTAAGAGTTTTCCCCAGAAGAGCTTTAAACTTGTTATGTACACTTGAATGTTATTACTTTATGTTTGTACTAAACATATTTGTCCTATTGCAAATGGGTTTAGTTTATCAGTATATTGTTAGTTGAGTAATTGTTATTGTTTTACTTTGTTGTTATCCATAACAATTGCCACTTTAGGTAATTGTGTGTTTAGTTTATGGGGTTTAAACAAATAAATGGCATTAGTTATTCATTTTTATTAAAATTAGTTTTATCAGTGTTTATTGAAACACATGTTGTCTAAGAAATTATGCTGCTAATTTGGAACCGTATAATCAAGTTGATCAAAATTGCTTAAAGCGGTAAAAATATTGTGCTTTTTGTGTGTGTGTGTGTGTCCATATCGACTAGTTCTACTTTAGAGAGATAACCATTTATGATACTATATATGTAATATAATATAATGTAGTATTGCCCATCCCTGTAGACATGCCCACACATTCAACCTCGCAGATGTCTTTTCTAAATTTATAATTCCACTTTTAGACAGATATTTGTTTACTTGTCAGACCTATCACATTCCTCAAGGGTACATGGGAAGCTTTTTTTAACTGGATATTTTAATAAAGTTAAAATTTATAGTAACAAGGAGATTCTATGTAAGGTTATAGACTTGTGCAAAAATATACTTAAGAAAAACATTTTCAGAAAATGTAAGAAGGCATGTAGTTGAAATAGCCATTTACATTTAAATGTCCACAGAAAAAGTTACACTACCGGACCCTGCTACAGTCTTTATATAAACTCAATACCACACGTTATGTTTATAAAATGAAAGCACCCTGGTCCAAATCAAATTCCTGCATGAGTCCAGATACACTAATAAAGTCTGACTTTTAAAGTCAAGATTTACTGAGCTGCCGGAGCCTGAAGGATTTACAGAAAACTGGCTCCATCAAAGTAGCTGCAAGATGATTTATGGCTTGAGGCTTGTCTTTGTTAAAGAATTACAGATCTGTTTTGGGAAAGAGGCTTGAGTCGTCAGATGAAGCCAAAAGGGCCTGCAGAGAAGCTGGACCCAAAACGGTTTTTAACATTGAAATGAAAGAAAGCAAAAACAAGATTTATAGATAAGTTATCAGTTTGGACCAGATAAGAACATTATTGATAAACTTTAATATGTTTAATGTGCTGTTGGTCTTTTGACCGACTGAAGAAAACAACGACATTTTCATTGATGGCATCTCATTGTGAAACAGGTAAATGATCACGGTAGATAGTTGTATTCACCTGGACACTAAATGCATAACTGGACATTGAAATTTTTGATTTTCACATTTCAGCAAAAAAAAAAGGGTTCTGATTATCAAGGTTTTTTTAAACAACAGATAGTAATGTATTATGTCAAATGAGTATTTGTCATTGTGTCTTTTTGTAAAGTTATGATGAATGTTGGAATCTGGTCATTGTTTTTCATTTTAGTAGTCAAACTGTCAAAAAGCTAATGGAGGTACAGCCAAATATATATATTTTCAAAGTTAGAAGTTCATAAAATGATGCCTTCAAATATAAAAAATGCCTTTTGAAGTGCTTGATTAAAAATGTTTTAGCTGTTTTTGTGATCCATATTGAGCCAGGATCAGAGGTGGTGTACCGGTACATGATCTACGGTAGACAATATTTAGAAGTAACATGTCACCTGGTCTTTTATGAAAAAAGCTTCACTTTTTGTCAATTACTAACTATTGTGCTGGTGTTAAAGTTGACCCAGTTCTTTGCTTTTCTGTTTTTCTTCCTTTGTTTAGTACCCAGCCTCCCACGGCTTACTCCCATCCCTCAACAGCCAGCTACAGTGTCCAGCAGGCTCCAGCAGTGGCCCATGCAGTGACTGCCTCCTACTCCCCAGCTCCGGTCCAGGCAGCCAGGCCAGTGGCCTCTTCCCCATACCCTGCCTACCAGAGCCACCAGGCACCTCCAGACTACACCTACAGGCAGCCCGATCCTCCACAGTCCACCACCACCCCACAGACGTACCAGGTATACTCAGACATGGTCAGTTTCCCTTCGCTTCTATTATCATTTTTGCTCTCTCTCTTTTGAATTACATGTTTACATAATTTTCTTTTATTTACTAGCTCTACTTCTTTTGTTGCACATAATGTAATTTAAAGGTTTTTAACACAGTTTGCTGTAACTTTCATCCTGAATGTTTTGTGTTTTATTAACAATGGACACAAAGTCTATGCATTTTATAGTGTTCCTTAAATTTTTTTTAACAGCAGCAGGACAACTACAGCTACGTGCGTCCTGCTGCAGTAACGACTTATGACAACAAGCAGTATTACCAGACGAGTGTAGCGTCGACTCAGAGGACACCCACAGATAACTATTACCAGACTGGTAAGAAACATTTGTTTGTCTCATGTTATGTTTTATATATTTTAATGTTGATCAGACGTTTTTTTAAATTTTGACAGGTTATTTTATAAGAATGAAACAATCAGATTTTTTTTGACTTATTCATTTATTTCTCTCAATAACTGACAGATCAGCAACTCCTTGAAATTGGGCTTCCTGATTGACCCAACCCTTCTTTCGCACTGGCTCTTTCTTCATCTTGTTGCTTTGTTTCAGTCTCAGTAGGAGTGAAGAGCGCCTACAGCCCAGCTCCCTCCACTGCGTACAGCCAGCCTCCTCTGCCCCAGAGGCAGGTGACCGCCCTCAAACCTCTGGTCCCCTCCAGTGCTGTGTCAACCAGCTACAACATCTACCCAGTGTCCACTAGTGTCCAACAGCCTCCAACACCCATTTCATCATACACACCGGGCTCCTCATTCAGCTCCACCGTTTCCGCTACCTCCTACTCAGGTGAGAGAAAACAGATGGAACTTTCTTTTTGTCAATTTTTGCACTGACGATTCAGATTTTTTTTTTTATTTACCAAAAACCGATATTTATTTCCAATGCATTGTAATGAGGAAACTATTGCAATGTTACAATCTGTTCAGTGATTTTATAATGCAATCAAAGAAGGATAAAAAGAACTACATTTATTCTTGAAATACAGTCAGTTCAAAAGGAAGAGTGAATTCATCTGTAATTTAATGCAGCTGCAGTGAAAACTGATGCTGAATCTGCACTGACTGCCCAATAGTTGAAGGTATCCTCCTTAGAAATAAGAAGAATATCCTTCTAGTTGATATTCTTCAAAGCCCACTCAAACACAAACTCATCAGAAGTTAAAAGAGGAAGATAATTTTCCTACTGCATGTTTGTTGTAGATATCTTAAAGCTGTCTGCTGCTGTGAAATTAAAGGACATCTTGTTTTGTTTTCCTTTTTGTAACAGCTAATTGTTCATGATGACCCACATTCTGCTTGCTTTCATTTCTTCATAAGTCCTCACTGTCTTCTTTATCCTCTCCCCCTTAGGCATCAGCTACTCCAGTTACGATTCCATTGGCTACACCTCTGCATCCACCCCCTCCTATTACCAGCCAGCTCTGTCCCAACCCCAGCCTCCACCGCAGCAGCCGCAACAACCCCAGCCTTCCATCCAGCCACCACCAAAACAGCTGACAAGTTCCTCTTGGAGTACCTCAGGGAGCAACATGGTGACGACTCCGACCGTCAACTCCTACAAAAAGCCGACCTTTCACCAGAACAAGCTGCAGCGGCCCAAAGGGCCCCCTAAGCAGTCTCAGCTTCATTACTGTGACATTTGCAAGATCAGCTGTGCAGGCCCTCAGGTAGGCAGAGATGAAATATGTAAAAATCAGCTTTGTAGAGAAATATTTGATATTTTAGCTGTTTTATAGTGCTGCAGATTGCTGCTGATCAAAGCTAGGATACAAATATGACAGCTTTTTATCTGATTGGAGTGATGCTTTTTCCCCCCATGTTTAGACATACCGGGAACACAACGAGGGTCAGAAGCATAAAAAAAAGGAAGCAGCCCTGAAGGCAGGAGGGCAGACTGGGACCACCAACGGACCCAGAGGGGTCCAGACCCAGTTACGTTGTGAACTATGCGATGTATCGTGCACTGGGGTGGACGCTTATGCCGCTCATATCCGGGGAGCCAAACACCAGAAGGTTCGTTATGTCTATCTGCAACCTCCTAACAAGTTATATCTCTGAGGGTCCTGGAAGCTGCCATGTGTCCTCTTGTGGTTTGTGTCATTTTAAGTCTTTCAAATTGACTTTTTAAAATATTCCTCTTTTTCTTTGTCATTCATGCAAAGGTGGTAAAACTTCACACCAAGCTTGGCAAACCTATCCCCTCCACTGAACCGGTGTTGGTGAATTCTGCCCCAGTTACGACAAACTCCACAAGTGGAAAACCTGCAGCATCCACCTCCGTGTCTCCCTCGGTTTCAACCGTTTCAACCCCGGTTGTAACACCCAAACAGCTGACTGTGACCACCACGGCCAAAACAGCCCCACCAATCAAGAAACCAGCTCCCACCAAAATAACTCTCACTTGTAAGTTTGATTTAAATCAATGATAATATGAAACTGTTTATCTCAACATTACACACTGTTTCATCGTTCTGCTTTTCTGTACATCATTTTCATAGTTTTTAAAAAAAAATTGTTTGCTGTAGTGTTGCATAAACATGAGATTTTGTGAATAATGAGCCCACCCACTGTATTATTAATATAATATGTATTGATGCAGTGTCTGTCAGGGAGCTCTTTAAAACATTTGGTTTTCTGCACAGCCAACAAGCCAGCCAGCTCTCCTGCAGCAGCATCTGTGATGACTGTGGTGACTAAGGAGGAGCCAGTTCAGCTGTCAGTCCAGAAGATGGAGCCACAGACTGAGGATGAGCGATCTGACCAGGCTGGAGGCCAGGGAGACATCCAGCCTGTAGGGCATGACTATGTGGAGGAGGTAAGAGGAAAATATTAATGATCACATCCCCGTAAGAGCACTATGCTATGTTTGACTCCTGGTAGTTTTTACAGCCATTGCTGATGTCTCATTGTGAAATTAGACACCATTTATTGAAATAATAATAAAGTAAAGCTGCACTCTCCACATTATTGGAGAGACCCTTGTAAATATGTGTTCAGAAAATTTAAAATAGTTTGAGCAATTTTTACTAACAGTAAACTGTTGAGATTTTTTTTTTTAACTTCCTATACCATCAGTGTGTGATTGTTTGTCCCAGTTCCAGTGATTTAAAACTTTTTAATGTGGATCTGGACAATATCAGATGGGCTGTCATTTCCCAGTTTACTAAGATTAGTGCATATCTTCCTTAGATTGATTTGCTTCATTTCATTTTATCGTTAAGTTATTGCAATAGAATCTAAAATTATTTTAAGGCTTTTTATACAGCTTTACAAAAATGATGTACATTGAAGCAAAAATTTTATATTGAAGCAGTTTTGCATCCATTTTTCAAGTAAATCTGCACTTCAAAACTTTATATTGTAGAGAAATATAAACAGCAGATGAGGCTT